>NW_006408537.1:22290817-22310350 GCF_000296735.1 Chrysochloris asiatica | reverse complement strand
ACTTTGTTTCTTCTCAATGATTACAATCCACTTCATGCATTAACAGTTATCCTGCTACCTCCCTGTGGTTCCTATTTCCATTCCATCCACCTTCCCATCCCTTCTCCACTTTATTCTTAGGTAAATGTTGCCCTTTTGCTTTTGAATGATTGACCACTCCATGGTGAGCATACCTTACTAGTGTTGTTGCACTCCCCCCTCACCCCCAATAAACCTGTCTACTTCTTGGTTGAAAATTGGACTATGAGGATGAGTTTTGTTCCAGGCCTAAAGGGTGGTTGAGGGCCATAGACTCAGGTTGCTCCAATCTCTTTCTGACCAGTAAACCTGGCCTTTTTTAAAAATTATTAAATGATTTTGAGTTTTGTTCCACATTGTCTCCCACTCTATCTGGGACCCTCTAATGTGACCTCTTTCTGGGCAGTTGGGTGTAGGAGCCAGACACCATGTAGTTCTTCTGGTCTCAGAGTCATGGAGATTGATGTTCACGTGTTCCATTAGTTCACTGGACTAATTGATTCCAAGCCTCTTCAATTCTTATACTCTTTATAATCTTTATACAGAAACTAGATAATAATAGCATACACAAACAAAACCATTCTGGTAAAAGAAACATTTAAAAGCTATAAATAAAAGTAGTAGTAATTAAGAATCTATGCTGCAATAAAATGGTATTTTAAATTTATATAGTTACGTTTATTCCAGGAATGTGAGGATGATATATTGAAAAATATGAGGGGCTTAAAAAATTCATGAAATATGAAATTAAAAGATAATAGAATTTTTCCACAAACATTTTGAAGCTCCCTCATATAGTAAAGTACTTTAGTATATTGTGGTTAAATGAAAAATGTAAGTATTTAAATAAATGTCAAAAAGTGATTGAAAAACTCAATTTGTAGATATGTAATTATGATATGGTATGGTTTAATGCACTGAACTGTAAGGTTGGTTTGAACCACAAGGTCAGTGGTTCAGATTAACCAGGTGCACCTCAGAAATCCTATAAGGGTCGCTATGAGTTGGAACTGACTCAGCGGCGCTTAACAACACCAACAATTGCAATTTAAAAAAAATTTTATTACCAGTTTAGAAGGGAAGAAAGTGAACAAAGGAATATTGTAATGATCGTTGTACATGGTGCATCAAAATATTCCCATTCTTCAGCATTTACATTAAGGTATTAGATAAGAAATAAATAAGGTTCAAACATTGGGGATGAGGAGGAAGGAGGATTAGAGACATTGGAAATAGTGCCTATCGTTTATGTGAGATCCCATCTACCAAAAAAGTTAAAAAGAATCAACTGACAAACTAGTGAAAGTAAGAGTTTATCAAGGTGCTAGATACAGAATTACAAAAATCGTTAACCAGTTGGAGGGTATTACCAAAAAATAATGTAATCTCATTCACAGTAACCATAAATTCTAAAAAGGAATGTCACACTCTTCCTAATAAACATAAAACATTTTGAAATATATAATATTGTTGCTAGAGGAATAAAATAAATGGAGAACTCCATCAATTCTTATTTGGGATGATTCAGTACTGTTTTCACAAATTTTGGTGTAAAACTCATTATAATCTATAAGGGACAAAAATTAAATTTGCATAACAATTCATGTTATATATTTAAAAAATGGAACCTGAGTTCATCTCAAAAATAAAACACACAAAACATTAGAAGAAATTATGAGTAGTTTTATTATCTTTGTTTGTAGATGACCTACATAAATAAAACACAAAACTCGGGTGCTTGTTAAAAGGAAGATTGGTGAGTTTAAAATTTTTATGTTATTAAATATATGTACCAAAAAAAGACATAAAGAACTTTACAGGATCCGTAATAATCTGAGAAAATCATCTGCAATATAAGTGATATGTAAAGAAAATCTTAAAGTCAGAAAGAAAAATTGACCAGCAGTACTATAGAAATAATGGAATAAAGACTCAAATAGAAAGTTCACTAAAGGAGAAATTAAACTGTTTGATAAAAAATATCACCTGAGGCATTAACTCATTAATTAATAATCATTATGACCATGTGCCCCAGGTTGTCTTGAGACAGGGGTTTTCTGGAACATAGAATTTTGAGTTGTATAAGTAGGGTGGGTGGTTGCTACCTTAATTATCAGAGATGGACCAAGTCTTAGAAGAACTAGATTGTTATTTTGTTACTGATTAAAATTTAAGGACAGTTATACTGTTGGTCTACAAGGGCTGTGGTTCAAACCTACCATCTATTCCTTGGAAACCCTGTACAGGGTCACTATGAGTCAGAACCGACTCGAGGGCACTCAGCAACAACAAATACTATTTGGGGGAAATTAAAGCATACAGCTATTTGAAAAGAATTAAATGGCTGTAGACACAGACTCTTACCTTTGAATAATTAAAAGTTTGTTCTGATAGTTCACTTCTAAGAATTTACCTTTCTAAATTAAATGCTCACATTGCATTTGTGTACAAAGATTTTCCTGTCACCCTGTAATGCCAAAAGAGAAAATACTGGAAATAATCTAAATGCTTAATACTAATGTATTTGTTAAATTAAGATACCATGGCAAATGTGCTGTGCAGTGATGAAAAGGAGTGAAGTGGACTCAATATTAAACATCTTCAATATATATAAAAGTTGCAGGGCAGCTAAATATCTTGTTCATGTAAATGGTATGGGCTATCGGTACCAACTCAGTGGCACCAAACAACAACAACAACAACAACAGTGTACCCATAATACCACACCAAATCGTAACTACAAATCTACAAATTGAGTTTTTCAAACACTTTTGGGTATTTACTAAAATACTTAACATTTCTTATTTAACCACAATATATTAAAGTACTTTGATATATGTTGTTGTTAAGTGTCGTCAAGTTGGTTCTGACACACAGTGACCCTGTACAGGGTTTCCAAGGCTGTAAATCTTTACGGGAGCAGAAAGCCTCATCTTTTCCTGCGGAGCAGCTGGTAGTTTTGAACTGCTGTTCTTGCGGTTCGCAGCCCGATTCATTAACCACTATGCTAGCACTCCTTATATATGAGGGGGCTTTAAAATGTTTGTGGAAAAATTTCCATTATCTTTGAATTTCATATTTCATGAATTTTTTTGAAGCCCTTCATCCTCACATTCCTAGAATAAATTTAATTAGTTAAATGTAAAATACTATTTTATTACAGCATAGATTCTTAATTGCTAATATTTTTATTTATGGCTTTCAAATATTTCTTTTACCAGTATGGTTGTTTGTGTGTGTGTGTGTTTATGCTATTATTATCTAAATTCTGTGTCAAGATTATAAAGAGTGTAAGAATTGATGAGGCTTGGAATCAATTAGTCCAATGGACTCAGACTTGAACATGTTACCATTAGAGACCAGTCCATGGAGAAGGATACCATGCTTGGTTAAGTGGTGGCTCAGTGAAAAAGCCAACCCCCAACCCCCAATGAGATGGATTGGCACAGTGGCAGTAGTAGTGGGCACAAGCTAAACACTGATTTTGAGGATGGCACTGGACAGGGCAGTGTTAATTCTGTTGTGCATAAAGTTGCTATGAGTCGGAACCAACTTGATGACAGCTAGCAACAACAGTACAATTGCAATGAATTTTTGAACCCAGATGATAAACAGAATGCTGTGGGGAAGAATGGTTAGTAGTGTCATTTTTTTGCAAGTCTTTTAAACTTGAATTTCAGAGAAGGTAACCTGACCGTAAAGTGTTCTCTGAAGGACAGAAGAATAGGATGGGCATCTCCTTCTGGAAGATAGATTTAAACTAATGCTTCAAGTATGTGGTATGAGAAGAGTTCACTAGTTTCTTTCTATCTCAACCATACAATTTTTCTCATAATTTTCATTCTAACGTAAAAAAAAAAAATCTTGCAAACTGACTTAATTGAGTCCACTGAAACAAACTCAAATTAATTTGCGACTTGAAAAATACTTTAGTAGAGAGAGTAATGGATATCAAGTCTGCTTTGCCAATTGACTAAGTCATTACATTATAATAATTTGGGTCGGAATAACAAACACTAGGAAGAGAATCCAAGAGTCAGCCAACTATCTCAATTGAAAATATGTGAATATACACACCTTGTGTTAAAAAAAAAAGTTAACCGTGAAAACTTCACTTCACAGTGTCTACATGTATTCTATACATGTATGTATGCATGTATGTAAACACATAAATATGATTTTTGTTATACATAATAGCTAACATTTCTTGAACACTTTCCACATATCCAAAGTTGTTTGTTCATTATGCATTTATTCTCCTTAACTCTTTAAAATAATCCTCTGAGGTATATAATAGTATTATACTCATTCACTTGATGAGGAAAATATGGCCCACAGATGTTATATACATAATCGGTAGAACCAGAATTCGAACTTAGGTTCCTATTGGTAACATGTCCAAAGTCTGAGAGATGACGTCTCACCATATTGGCTTCTAAGGAGCATTTTGACTGTACTTCTCCCAACACAGAATTGGTTTTTCTTCTAGCAGCCCATGATACTTTTAATATTCTTCTCCAACACTAATTCAAATGCATCAGTTCTTCTACAGTCTTCTATATTCATTGACCAACTTTCACATGCATAAGAAGCTCTTGAAAATACCAAGGCTTGGGTAACGCTAACTTTAGTCCTCAAACTGATATCTTTTATCTTGAACACTTTAAATAGATCTTCTGCAGCAGATTTACTTAATGCAATATGCCATTTGATTTCTTGTATGCTCCTTCCAAGAGTATTGATAATGGATACAAGCAAAATTAAGTCTTTGACAGCTTCAATGTTTTCTCCATTTATCGTGATGTTATTTATTGGTCCAGTTGTGAGGAATTTTGTCTTCTTTACATTGAAATGCAACCCATACTGAAGGTTGTGGTCTTTGATCTTCATAAATATTTTAAGTCCTCTTTGCTTTCAGCAAGCAAGATTGTATTGTTTGCGTAGTACAGGTTATTATTGAGTCCTCCGATCCTGATGGTACATTCTTCTTCATATAATACAACTTCTCAGATTATTTGCTCAGCATACAGATTGAATTGTTGTTGCTAAGTGCCATTGAGTCGGTTCTGACCCATAGTGACCCTGTATAAGGTTTCCGAGGAGCACCTGGTGAACTTGAACCACCAGCCTTGCAGTTCAAATGGCTTTGCAGCTTGGTGCATTAATCCACAGCACCACACCAGGATTCCAGACAGATTGAATAAGTATGGTGAAAGAATACAACCTTGGTGCACACCTTTCTTGATTTTCAACCATTCATTGGCTTCTTATTCTTTTCGTACAACTGCTTCTTGGTCTATGTATAGGTTCCTCATGATCACAGTTAACTGTTGCAAGATTTCAATTTGTGTTCCACCAATTCCCAGAGCCTTGTTCTTTGCTAATGCGCTTAGTGCATCTTGGACTTATGCTACCTCTTGAATATCTTTTGATCATCATCCATTTCTTTTTGGAACAGTGACTCTGTATTCCTTCCATTTTCTTTTAATACTATCTATATCATTCAATATTTTACCCACAGAATTCTTCATTACTACAAATCAAGATTTGGATTTTTTCTTCAGTTCTTTCAACTTGCGAAATGCTGTGTGTGTTTTTCCCTTTGGTTTTCTAACTCCAGGTTTTTGCACATTTCACTATAGTACTTGACTTTGTCTTCTCAAGCGGCTCTGAAATTTTCTGTTCAGCTCTTTTACTTCCCCATTTCTCCCATTTGTTTTAGTATCTGTATGCTGGAGAGCAAGTTTCAGAGTCTCTTCAGACATCCATTTTGGTGTTTTTCTTCTTTCTTGTCTTCTTAATGACCTTTTACTTTCTTCCTGTATCATGCTCTTGATGTTATCCAACAGTTTTTCTGATCTTTGGTCATTATTGTCTAACACATCAGATCTGTTCTTGAGATGGTCTCTAGTTCAAGTGGGATACGTTCTAGGTCATGTGTTGGCTCTCATGGACTTTTACTTTTCTTCAGCTTCAGTTTGAACGTGCATACAAGCAATTGATAATTTTTCCACAGTTTGCCCCTGGCTTCGTTTTGGCAGATGATATGCAGGTCTTCTACCATCTTGTCCTACAGATATATTCAGTTTTGTGTGTATTCTATCTGTTGAGTTCCATGTGTATAGTTGTCTATGTTGTTTCAAAAGGTATTTACAATTAATAAGTTCAATATCAGGAGTTCAAACTCACCAAGCACTCCTCAGAAACCCTATACAGGGTCATTTTGAGCCAGAACCAACTCAGCAGCACTTAACAACAATCCTCTAACCCGTAAATTACTCTGCTCTTTGTTTCCATCCTTTTCTAATTCATTGCAGTGACCACACAGCACTCACACCATACTCACAGTTATGGATGGAGCTCAGTAAGGAAGCTGGTGTTGTTAAGTGCCTGTGAGTCCATAGTGACCCTGTTTAGGGTTTCTGAGGAACAGCTGTTGGGTTTGAAACGCTGATCTAACCTTGAGGTTAGCAGTCCAGTGCTTATCCTCCAGCACCAAACAAGAAGTTAACAGGTTACAGTGCAGGATTAGAAATGCTCAGGGCACAGTTGTTTTCATCAGGACAACCTCTTCTCAGCTGTACCCACAAGCAGGCTTCTCTCTGTCCAGGCAAAGTTACAAAGTTCGGACTGCTGATAAATGCTTGCAGGGCACACTATTATATTATAAGCTTCACCCGAAGGCATTTATCTCTAGTTTCCTGAGTCAGTCAACCTAACTTCTACCAATTAAGTGCCTGGAGGCACCCCACTCTGAAAGCCAGTCTCTTGCCCAAAGTCACTTGGCTTTCCTTGGTCCTTGAGCTGGGAAGCCCACCAATCTGTCTTGTGATTCTGGTGCTGCTCTGCTCCTCCTCCTCTTGCACTTCTCTGGTGCAATAACTTTATGTTCCTGGGTCAGAGAGGTTCAGTGTGTAGGTATCTCAAGGTCCACAGTATGTGCTCCACTCCTGGCTCTTTTTCATGGAAATGTAGTCCCCCACTATTTCTTCTGAGATGGCTCATTTTAAACATGTTACACTTCAAATTTTGACAGTCACAGTTAACTTTGTTAACCACTCATAACTGAATTATTATTCTTTCATCATCTTCTTCCACCTTCTCTTACCCAGACCCAGATGAACAAACACTTTGTTTGATGGGAGTTACAAAGACTATGGGTAGAAGTGCCCTATAAAGTAAATCACTGTACTGCAGTACCCTCGTGTATGTTATTTTAGTGAAGATAATTATACTCCTATGTATGCAAAATGTTCTCTCTTGACCAATATCATTAGCATCTCCTAGAAATTTGTTAAAAATACAAATTTTAGGCCCCATCCAAAACCTACTTAATTAGCTTCTCTGATCTAATTAGATTTGTTGTTGTTAAGTGCCCTTGAGTCGGTTCTGACCCATAACGACCCTGTATAGGGTTTCTGAGGAGCGGCTGGTGAGCTTGAACTGCCAACCATGCAGTTCAACTGGATTTGCATTCTGGCGCATTAATCCACAGTGCCAGGTGATTTCTTTGCATGGTAAAGGAGCCTGGTGGAACTAGACTGCTAACAGCAAGGTTGATAGCTCAAACCCACCAGCCATCCATGGGAGAAAGATGAGGCTGTCTAGTCCGCCTAAGAGTTAACATTCTCAGCATTCCTGTCTAGTGTCACTGTGAGTTGTGATAGACTCAAAGACAGTGGGTTTTGGTTATGCTAAAGCTCAGTAGACAATTAGGTGAGGCATGGGAAAGGATTGTTGGTGCCAAAAGAGTGTGGAGGTACCAGGATATAAAAAGATCATAACTATGTAAATCTCTTATTAAAAATATTTGGGTATCATCTTCATTTTATCTATGATTTCAAACTTAGGGTCCACTAAGATAATTGACCAAGTTTCATAAATTAAGAAAAAGCACTTTATAAATAAATGCCTGTTTTTCTAGGGTGTTTAAATAGTATCTCTCTCCGTATGACATTATCATACTATTGGAAAATCAGGGCTCAAGAGGAGTTTCAGTCTGAATGTTCACACATCCACATGTTGATACTGATCTACTTTAGGAGATTTTTGGTTCATTGAAGTTATTTTCACCCCCACAGTTTGTAAATTTGCCTTTGTGTCCAAAAACTTTTTGCTGCCTTATCTCCCAACTATGAATGTGGGTACTTTATTAAGAGCTTAATGTTAAAAATTATGTTTTCTTTTCTGTTTGCAGAGCAAAGATGGTCGACCTTTGTCAGCAAGGGATAAACGCGCCTTAAAACAATTTGAAGAAAGGTTACGAACACTTAAGAAAAGAGAGAGGCACTTGGAATTCATTGAAAACAGCTGGTGGACAAAATTTTGTGGCGCTCTACGTCCCCTGAAGGTAATTAGAAAACTATGCTGTCACTCTTCACCCTCATTTAAAAAATACCGTTCAGAAGGCTTGAGGTTTTTCTCTTGGGGCATTATCCTGTGCTTGTAAAGGCATGGATTTTGAAGTTAAAAGAACCTAGTATTGAATTACAGCTCTCCTCTTTGGTACATCAAGCAAGGTACATTATTACTTCTCTTGAGCTTCATTTACTCATATAACATAAGGATTCTAGCATAGTTATTGGGAAATTTAAATACACACATAGCTGAGTGTGTGTAGTATACTGCCAGCATTATTATTTAAGCTTGTACTTTTCTATAAAAAGGAGATCTAGGATTAATAAACCCGTATTGTAAATCAGGAATCCTAACTAAAAGTAATAGAATTTACCTTGTTGTTAGAGGATATGTTTCTGAAAGTATGTAAAACATATTGCATAAGAAGGAAAAATTGTTCTTTTTGAGACCATCATTTGCCTGCTTTGAATTCTTGGGACAGAAGTACCTAAACTATAACTATCTTGAGTTAAGGCCATCGTAATATGTCTCTGGGTCTTAAAAAGTAGCCGTAACTAATGGCCAGAGACCTCTCTATATGCCCAGTCTGTATCTGCATTGCAAAGAATATTTTAAACACCAGAGCTTTGTAGACAGCTGTTGTTAAGTGCCATCAAGTCAGTTCCAACTCATAGTGACCCTGTCTAGGGTTTCCAAAGAGCAGCTGGTGGGTTTTTACTGCTGACTTTTTAGTTAGCATTTCCATGTTTATCCTAAAGCATCGCACAGGACAGCAATTTATAATTCAGAAAAATCCTGTCAGTAGACTGGATTTTGCAAGCAGATTAAGCAACATGAAGCTTGAAAGTGGCTTTTGGCTAAAAATTTTGAATCCAGGTGTGGCACTGTCAGATAAGCATTGGACTGCTAACTTCAACATCAGAGGCTCAAGCCCATTAGCTTCTCCTCAAAAATCCTATACAGGGTCGCTACGAGTCAGAACCAACTCAGTGACAACAGCAACAACAAAAGACTCTTGAAGATCAGTCAAGTGGAATCCTGGTGCTGCTATGTGTTCCTCTTATAATGAGAAAGGAAATGCATTAGCTGCTTACAAAAAACCCAAACAAAAAACACTCCTCTTCTGAAAGACTTAGTGCTACTTTGTTAGTCAATTGCTCCATTTTAACCTTTTATTGGAATAAATTTTTTAAAGATTCATCTGTTTTTTTCCCCCAAGATGATTTGTTTTCTTAGCCACAAAGGTATATGACATTCTTCCCAACCCTGATTTAATCTTAAATTTTTTCTAGTTTTGTATAGTCTTATCAATAACATTGGCTACCTTTTTTAAACCTGTTCTATCCTATTTCACTTGGAGTCCTGGTGTGGCACTGTGGGTTAATGTGCCAGACTGCAAAGCTGTTTGAACTGCAAAGTCGGCAGTTCAAGCTCACTAGCTGCTACTCGTAAACCCTATACGGGGTGATTATAACAACTTGACGGCACTTCACAACAACAACAACATCCTATTTAACTTAACATACAGATTTTTAAAATCAGCACAACAGAGCCACAAAATGAATGGAAGAAAACAATCTGCACAAAGCTACTGTAGCATAAGATAATACAGGTTACAGGATAGACAGTGAAGGGAAAGGCAATATACAATAAGAGGGAAGTTGATAGATAATGACAGATTCAGGGGAAGACACTGGGAAGGATTAAAGAGTTATCCTGCAATAACACACAACCTATATGGGTGTGGAAGAGAGTGGAAATATATCCATGAATATGTGTAAATTTGACAGAGGATATTTGTACATGTGTATTGACCTATGAAGTAAATATATTCATGGATGTGGTGGAGTATAGAAGGGACAACATTATGAAAACTTCCTACACATAACCAGACACCATGAGGGAAGGAATGATTATCAGGGCCTGTGGGTTTAGGACAATGGTATCAGGTAACACAGAGGTCAGTTGGCATAACACAGTCTACAAAGATACTGTTCTATGTCTACTTTAGGATAGTGATTGGGATCTTAAAAGCTCATGAGCAGCACTGCCCAGAAGAAAAGAGTGACGAAAATTGAAGACACTTGTTCTAAACAATTACTCCAGTGGACTAATGAACTATTGATCATCTGTCTCTATGACCCTGAGACCAAAAGAATTAGAAGAAACTACCAATTGCTCTGAAAGGGATTACATGAGAAGGTTCTGAGTAGAGTGGGTAAAAATTGTAGAACAAAACTCAAAACCATATAAAAGACCAGGCTTTAGTGCCTCTTCAGGTCTGGAAATGAGCTCATCCCCATGGCTGATTTTCAACCAAACAATATATTAGGGAACAATATCACTACGAAAGTACACATACCTTAGAATAATCAACCATTTGAGATCAAAATGACAGCTTTTAGCCAAGGACAAAGTTCAAAAAGAGGGAAAGTTTTTTCTTTAATAAACTGCTAAATAAATATATTTACAATATATTCATAACCTTTGGTTAATGAAAACTTCAGTCCATCCCCCCAAAATTATGAGGCAGGCAGAATATTACAGTATAACACTTCAACTGAATTAAATATATTCAAGTCAGGATTTAGAGAAATGAAGATACATTTTGAACCAGAAATTCAAAAATTGTAAACAGAAGTGACAAAAGAAACAGGAATCGATGAAGAGAGTTGAATTCAGAATTAAACAAAAGTGAGAGAAGACACAGTTAATTTTAGAAATGAAGCCAGAATTACAAGATGTAAGCACTGGACCATTAATCCCAAGGTTGGTGATTTAGACCTACCAGCTGCTCCTTGGAAACCCTATACAGGGACACTATGAGTCAGACCTGACTTCAATGGCACTTAGAAACAACAACAAAGAAAAACAAACTCAAATCAAAATTTGATAAAAATATTAAAGAAAAGACAGGAAATCAGCCAAGAGAAACAAAGCAAGAAGTAAAAGGGTCAGAAAGAGATTGTTGAAATGTAAGACAAAAGGGAAGGTATGTATATAATTGTATCCTTGAAGATGCATAGTAAATCACTGTAACAGAATACTTAAAGCCATAATAATAATAAAAAAAAAAATTCCCCAAATAAAAGACCATGAGTCTACATACTGAAATAGCCACTTAATACTAGGGAAAATTGATGGACAATTTCCAAGTAAAACCTTTATATTTGAAAGCAAAACCCTCAAAATCCCCAAGTATAAAGATCAACTACTGGCTTACAAAAGCAACATAAGACAATTCTGCTGATGAAATAGAAATTGTGTAACTGTAAATTATTGTTTTTAGGCGCCATCAAACGTGTTTCAGCTCATCAACCCTATGCAAAACAAAATGAAACACGCCCAGTCCTGCACTATCCACACACTTGTTATGTTTGAACTCAATGATGCTGCCATTATGTCACTCCATCTTATTTGGGGTCTTCCTCTTTTTGATTGACCATCCACTTTACCAAGCACAATGTCCTCTTCCATGGATTGGTCCCTCCTACTAACATGTCCAAAGTACAAGAGACAAAGTCTTGCCATTCTCCCTTTTATGGAGCATTCTGACAGCACTTCTACAAAGACAGAGTTGTTTGTTCTTCTGTCAGTCCATGGCATTTTAATTATTCTTCTCCAACACCATAATTCAAATTCATAGGTTCTTCAGTAGTCTTCCTTATTCACTGTCCAACTTTCACATGCATATGAGGCATTTGAAAACACCATGCAAAGGTCAAGGGCACCTTAGTCTTCAATTTGACCTCTTTGCTCTTTAACACTTTAAAGAAGTTTTTTGCAGCATATTTGCCTAATGCAATGCACTTTTTGATTTCTTGACTACTGCTTCCATGAACATTGATTGTGGATCTAAGCAAAATGAAGTCTTTGACTACTACAATATTTTCTCAATTTATTTATTGGTTAACTTATGAGGATATAACTTATGGTTTATATTGAGGTGCAACTCATACTGAAGGTCATAGTCTTTGGTGTTTATCAGTATTTTAAGCCCTCTTCCAGCAAGCGAGATTGTATCATTGGTTATTAGTGAATCTTCCTCCAATCCTGATGCCACCTTCTTCTTCATACAGTCCAGTCTTTAGTGTATTGATTGAATAAGTATGGTGAAAGGATACAACCTTGGCACACACTTTTCTTGATTTTAAACCATTAAGTATCCCCTTCTTCTGGTCTAATGACTGTTTCTTTCTTTTTTAAGTTTTTATTGTGAATTGAGTGATAGTTTACATGGGAGAACGTTAACTTTACACACATCCTATCATTTTTCATTTCATTGTAATGATTACAATCCCCTTCATGTATCATCATTCAACAGTATTTGCTTCTATTCCCTGTTTTTTGTTTTTTTTTGAATATAGACCAAAACACTCAGGAATATGCAATCATTCAAATATCCAAAGGGCATACCCTGCAAGCCTGCCCTCAGCTGCCAGCACATAGCTTTTCCCTCCATGAGTCTAGAATTCCCAGCCTCTCTATCTCTCCATGTCATCATCTCTGCCTTCATCTCTGGTGTCGCTGCTTCTCTGAATAGGGTCTAACACTCTGCTCCCACTCTTCTCCTTTTATGGTCCCAGGGTCCTCTGCTCCTGGACTGCAAGATCAACCACTCTCTTCCTTTTGTAACAAAATGATTACAATAGCAACAATCACAATCAGTCATGATAACAATTACTCACTATTGAATCATAAGAGTCTTATTCCCATCTCCTTTAACCAGCCCCATATAGACAGGTTGAAAACCTTTAAGTGGAGATTCTATCTTCCTCCATACCCTCTGAAACTAAACTCCCTCTTGAAATCTTGTAAGCCAGTCACTTTATGTCCCCCTCCCCCATTGTAGGTAGCCAGTGTCTAAGTTACCCATCGCTGTCAACTCTTTGTACAGAGGGGATGGGAATGATCCTTGCTGTGAAGATTTCTTCCCTCTTTAAGCTACTATATCCATAAGTATAGGTCAAGTTCATCAAATTGTAGCAAGTTACACTTTTGTTTATCACACACACACCAAAAAACTTTTTTTCTTCTTCTTTTCTTTATTCCTTTAGTCGCGTTCCAGTCATCTAGCCATTAAAGCTAGGTCAAAAGGGAGGGCACTGTCTGCAAGTATGGACTTTCTTGTGCATCTCCCCTCTCTTCATATCAGCTGGATGCTTCACTCTCCTCTCTAGGGCTGTGTCCGTGTCTGTGGGCTCAGGAGTCCCCAGGTCTCATCATACTGCTGACCAGTCAGGTCTCACCATACTCCAGGTTGATGGTCAATTGGCATAACATAGTTCATGAAGATAATAGTCTTCATCCTGCTTTGGTGAGCAGCAGCTGATATAAACTGGTATCCTAAGATCACATATAATGTGGTCATACTCAGCCCACATCTTCATTGCTGCTTTTCCCCCACTTTACCTCATCAGTAGACCAGTATGGTCACCATCAAGATTATATGCCTGCTCGTGTATTCCTGTTGAGTTTCAGTCTTGAAAGTGGGTTTGCCCTGAAGGGACTTGATTGTTTTCCCTTGATGGCTCCCCTGTGGACAGCTTGCTCGTTCTTGTGGTAATCAGTCAGATTGCCATTTTTGTTTTTGATTTTTCCTGCTGGTCTTTGTATCAAGAAGTGTCTTCTGTTCCTCTAGCTGCTCCAGACTGGTCTGCTTATCTTTTCAAATGGAAATTTTCTACCTCAGAAGATTCTGGGTAGGGATCAAGATTCCACGTAAGGTCTTATACACTACAAAGGTTCCACAGAAAGCCTCTTTCACTGGGCATATTCTAGCACCCCTTTTAGGTATTCTAGTCAGTTATAGGCTGAAGACAGACGTACAAGCTTTCTATAATCATGTTCTTGTCTGTTCCTTTCTCTCCCCTTCAAGTGTCTAATGACTGTTTCTTAACCTATGTACAGGTTCATCATGAGCACAATTAAGTGTTCTGGGATTTCTATACTTTGCCATATTAGCCACAGTGTGTTATGATCCACATAGTTGATTGTTTTTGTATAGTCAGTGAAGCACAGATGAACATTTTCTTGTATCTCTGCTTCCAGCCAAGATCCATCTCATGTCAGCAATGATACCTCTAATCCATAGCTCCATGTCCTCTTCTGAATTTGGCTTGACTTTCTGGCAGCTCCTGGTTTATGTATTCCTGCAACTATTTTAGAATTATCTTCAAAAAAATTTTACTTTAATGTGATCTTAATGATACTGTTTGATGATTTCTTCATTCTTTTGGGTCACCTTTCTTTGGAATGGGCAGAAATATTGTTCTCTTCCAATCAGTTGGCCAGGTACCTCACTTCCAAATTTCTTAGCATTGATGAGTGAGTGCCTCCAGCACTGTATCAGTTTGTTGAAACATTTCAGTTAGTATTCATTCATTGTAATAGATGCACTATAATAATACAAGCTGTTAATAGGAAAAACTGTACTAAGGAAAGGGGTATATGAGAACTTCTGTACTATCAGCTCAATTTTTTCTGTAAGCCTAAAACAGTTCTTGGAAATACCTTCATTCATATGCTTACTTGGATTGTGGGGAAGGCAGTACGTAACAAGAAGGAAGTTGGCAGAAGAATGATGAAAGCAAGCGAAGACATGGAGAGGAGAACAAGAGTAAAGAAAACAGAAGTAAATACTGTTATATACACAATCCTGTATTAACAATGACTTGCAGGTAGATATATGGATAGATACACAGGCTGAATAGGTGCAGGAGTAAGAATGGAAGTATGCCTACAAATATGTAAAGGTTTGAAAGAGAATGTGTAAATGGATATTTATCTTTGCTGTAAATATACCTATAAATGTCTTGGATCAAACAAGGGACAAAATTGTGAAAATTTCTTAAACGTTACCAAACCTTGAGGGAATAAGTTGCAGGCCAGGAGGCTCAAAACCAGTCTTAAGAGACAGCCTGGTCAATTGGCATAACATAGTTCACGAAGATAATAGTCTTCATCCTACTTTGGTGAGCAGCAGCTGAGTGGCCCTCTCTGATGCAACTATTGGTCTTATCCTGTTGGGAGGAAAGAATGATGAAAATTGAAGGTGCTTGGAAACAAATTGTCCAGTGGACTAATGGACCATGTGAACAGCGATCTGTACTACCCTGAGACCAGAAGAACTAGATGTGTCCAGCTACCACGATCAACTGCTCTGTAAGGGATCACACTGTATTTATTATTATATATGAATACTGTAGTATTTATTTAACCCACTTTCTGTGAATATTCATATTTTCACTGTTGGTTTATTATGTGATAGGAAAAGAAAATGCTGCTCTGAACCCTCTAGAGGGTGCTATTCAAAAATTCATGGAAACATTAGAAAGCCGTAGATGGAATGGAGAAATTGTAGAACAAAACTCAATATCATAAAAATGACCAGACTTACTGGTCAGATAGAGATTAGTGGAAATCCACTATTATGGCCTCAGTCACACTTCAGATCTGAAACTCAAATCACACTACTGACTCTATTTTTAATCAATAGATAGGTATTTAGGAGAGATAGCAACATTAGTGAAGTACTCACACCATAAAATGGTCAACCATTCAAGATCAAAAAGACAGCATTTACCTAAGGACAATATTCAGGAAGGTTGGGAACATGGAGGATTTGAAACAAGAAACACGGGGAGGAGTGTGGGATAAGTGCTATCACACTGAGGAGATTGTAACCATTGAGATGAAGTGTATGACTTGTTGAACCTGTCATCCACTCAGTAAGAGAAGGATGACACTGCCTGTTCTATAAACCCTACATAGCCATTAAAAACCATACGATGCACAGTTCTATTGTGACAGATTCATGATCTTCATGAGTCATAGAATCAATTCAATAGAAACTTGTTTTCGTCCTTTTTTTTTTAAATCTAGGATATTTACAGATACAAGTTTTTCTCAAAGCACTGCTTTCCTTGTATCTCATAACTTGTGTTATTACTGTTGTTGTTAGGTGCTGTTGAGTCGGTACCTACTCACAGCGACCTTATGTACAACAGAACTGGTCCTGGGTCCTGGGCCAACCTCACCCCATTGCTGCTGTCACTGTGCCAATCCATCTTGCTGGGGGTCTTCCTCTTTTCTCTGACCCTCCACTTTACCAAACATGATATCCTTCTCCAGGGACTGGTCCCTCCTGACAATATGTTCAAAGTATGAAAGACAAAGTTTCCTCATCCTGGCTTCCATGGAGCACTCTGGCTTTACTTCAAACACAGATCTGTTTGTTCTTTTGGCAGTCCATGGGACTTTAATATTCTCCTCCAACACCATAACTCAAATGCATCAATTCTTCTATGGTCTTTCTTATTCACTGTTCAACTTTCACATGCATATGAGTTTACTGAAAATAGCATGATTTGGGTCAGGCACACCTTTGTCCTCAGACTGACATCTTTGCTTGTCAACACTTTAAAGTGGTCTTATGCAATATATCATTTGATTTATTGTATATTGATTTCTAGTCTGTTGATTTTCATTCTTGTTCATTTTAAAGTTCATTTTTAAATTTATCTTTTGATTTATCATTTAACCCATTTTTTTTTTTTTAGAAATATATTGTTAAAATTCATATTTTCCTATTTCCCAATTTTCCTTCTGCTATTGATAGCCAAACTTAAGTCTCTTACACTTAGGACATATTATCAGGAGGGACCAGTCCCTGAAGAAGGACATCATGATTGGTAAAATATGGAGAGTAAGGGAAAAAGAGGGAGATACCCAATGAGATGGATTGGTACCATGGCAGCAGCAATGAGCTTAAGTGTGGCAGCAGTTGTGAGGATGGCATGTGACCAGGTGTTGTTTCATTCTGTTGTACAGGGTAACTATGGTTAGAAACCAACTCAACATTGAATTCTCACTCACTGGGAATACTGGTGTAGCGATGTGAGTTAATGCACTGGACTGTAAGATCAGTTTGAACCACAAGGTCAATAGTTCAAGCTCACCAGCTGCTCCTCAGAAACCCTATACAGGGTGGTTGTGAGTCGGAACCTACTCAATGGCACTTAACAACAACAAAGTCTATGCCAAGATATTTTGAAGATAGCTACCTGGCCAACCTACTGGAAGAGATCCGTATTTGTGCCCATTCCAAATTAAGGAGACCTAACAGAATGAAGAAGGAGCTCTGGTAGTATAGTGGTTACGAGTCAGGCTGCCAACCTCAAGGTCAGCAGTTTGAAACTACCAGCTGCTCTGCGGGAGAAAGATGAGGCGTTCTGCTCCCGTAAAGATTTACAGCCTTGGAAACCCTTTGCAGGGTCGCTATGAGTCAGAAATGACTCCATGGTACTTAACAACAACAGAATGCAGAAATTATTGAACTATATCATTAGTATCACACACAAATAAAATCTTGCTGAAGATAATGCAGAAACAGTTACAGTAGTACATTGATAGGCACCTATGAGAAATTCATGCGAGATTCAGTAGAGGATATGGAATGAGGGGATATCATTGATGATGTCAAATGGATCTTGACTAGAAGCATAATATCAGAAAGATGTTTACCTATGTTTTTTTTTTTTTTGCAAAGGCATCCAGCTCTGTGGGTCATAACAGACTATGGATAACAGTGCAAAGTATGGGAATTCTAGAACACTTCATTGGGCTCATGCAGAACTTGTGCACAGAACAACAAGGACAGAATAAGGGGATGCTGAGTTGCTTAAAGTCAGAAAGGCGTGTGTTAAGGTTGCATCCTTCCCCTATCCCTAGTCAGTCTGTATGCTGAGCAAATAATATAATACATTGGACAATATGAAGAAGAATGTGGCAGCTGGATTAGAGGAAGATTCATTAACAACCTGTGATTTGCAAATGACACAACTTTGCTTAATAAAAACAAAGAGGGCTTAAACTACTTACTGATGAAGATCAAAGACTACATTCTTCAGTATAGATTGCAACTCAATGTAAAGAAAACAGATATTCTCACAATTAGACCAGTAAGTAGCATCATGATAAGGGAGAAAAGATTAAAGTTGGCAAAGACTTCATTTTGCTGGATCTACACTTGTCATGGAAACAACAGCAAAGAAATCAAACAATGTGTTGCATTAGGCAAATCTGCCGCAAGAAACCTCTTTAAAGTGTTAAAGAGCAAAGATGTCAGTTTGAGAACTAAAGTGTATCTTATCCAAACCTTGCCTCATATACCTTTGAAAGCTGCACAAAGAATAAGGAAGAGTAGAGAAGAATTGATGCATTTGATTTATGGTGTTGACAAAGATTGTTGACATACCCTGATTCTTCTGCCAGAAGAACAAACAAATCTGTCTTGGACAAAGTACTGCCAGAATGCTTCTTAGAACAAGGTGGCAATACTTTGTCTTATGTACTTTGGCCACATTTTCAGGAGATAACCAGTTCCTGGAAAAAGACATTATGCTTGGTAAAGGGTCAACAAAAAAGAGGAATAAACCACTACCACCATCAATAAGATGAATTGACACAATGGTTACAGCAAATAGACTCAAACATAAAAATTGTAAGGATAGCACAGAACTAACTGAACAGTATTTTGCATAGAATGAGTCTGAGCTGACTCCGTGCACCTAACAATAGTAACATTGATTTCTAATTTCATTCTGTTGTGGTCAGAGAATATACTTTATATGATTTTAGTCCTTTAAAATCTCTTGAAACTTGTTTTATGGCTCAAATATGGTATATCTTGCAAAATGTTTATATGTGCTTGAAAATATGTATTGTACTGTTGTTGGATAGTGTTCTACAGATGTCTTTTAACTATTTAGTTGATTTATCATGTTAAGAATTCTGTTTATGACGGGTCTCTTGTGAGACAACAGTGAATAATTGTTATCAGGACTGATTGTGAGGGTCAGAAATGTAAAGGTAGATGTTTTATAGCAAGGAGGGGAGTGATTGACTTTTCAGTCTAGGAGCAGAGGTCCCTAGGACCATCAAGGGAGAAGAGCAGAGAGCGGGACCCTACCCAGAGAAGCAGTGATGCCTGAAATGGAGCCAGAGGTAATGACGTGGAGCGATGGAGCAGCTGGAGACTTTAGACCCAGAGAGGGAGAGTGACTGTGTGCTGAAGACCTGGGGGATACCGGGAAGGATTGCCTGGAGGGGATTGTAACCATGGCAATGAGACGATATAGGATAGAATGAATGTAA
>NW_006408537.1:22246119-22290717 GCF_000296735.1 Chrysochloris asiatica | reverse complement strand
GATAGAATGAATGTAAAACCAATGTTCTCCCATGTAAACTATCACATAATTCACAATAAAACATTTAAGAAAATAATAATAATAATAAAAATTCTGTTTACTTGTGTAGTCCTATCCATGTTTGAAAGTCTGGTATTGAAGTCCCCAACTATTACTGTTGAATTATTTCTCCTTTAATTCTGTTAGCTTCTACTTCATGAATTTTGGTGCTCTGTTGTTAATTGCATAGTTAAAATGGTTATGTCTTCTTGATGGAATAACTTCTAACATTTATAAAATGTTCTCCTTTGGCTTTAGTAGTAACTTTTGCTTTTAAGTCTATTTTGTCTATTAGTAATATAGCCATCCCAGGTCTTTCTCTTTTGGTTACTGTTTGCACGGTAAATCTTTTCTTTTTCACTTTCAAGTTATGTGTTTCTTTGAATCTAACGTGTGTCTTTTATAGACCACAGATAGTTGGATCGTTTTTTAAATCCATTCTTCTAATTGTTCCTTTTGGAGTCCTGGTATGACACTGTAGAATAAGCACTGGACCGCTAACTGCAAGGTTGGCAGTTCAAACACACCAGCTGCTTTTTGGAAACCCTATATAGGATCGCTATGAGTTAGAACTGACTTGATGGCACTTAACAACAATAATCTGTGACTTGAGTTTATTTTTACTATAATTATTTAAGAAGGCAAGTTTTACATCTTCTGTTTTTATTTTGGTCTTATGTGTTTTGCTCTTGTATTTCTCTGCTACTGCCTTGCTTGTATTAAATAGCTATTTCTCATATGTAATTAAGCTTCATTTATTTCAACTGTATATTTTTGTTAGAACAATCTAGTTCAATAGTATAATTTCAGTAGTATACAAAAACTGCCCATAAAATAGCCATTTCGTCTTCCTTATTTTATAATGAATATTGTCTTACAAATTACTTTTTCACTGTGTGCACATCACAGATTATAATGAGTTCTTTATTCAGTTATTGTTTAAATCATATCAGAGAATAAAGTTAAAAACAAACTACTTAATTTATACTTTTTACTTAAGTTGCCTTGTTTTACTAATGCTCTTTATTTCTTCATGTGTTGAGTATCTAATTTCATCCCAAAAGGACTCTATTTCTTATAATACAGCCTTGTTTGCAACAAATCACTCCTTTTGTTGTTGTTGCTGTTTTTGTTTGGGAATGTCTTAATCTTTCCAGTCAGGTTAAAAATATTTGACTGTACCTACTGGCCTGTCCTGTACTGACCTTGAAGATTCCCAGCCCAGTTGGCCCTGAAATGTAGGGAAGAAGATATCAGGTTGAAAAACAGGGCCTACTTTATTAGCAACAGAGATTTCACTCCCTTTTTACTCTGAAACTTTATTTCTCAGAGACCCAGTTCCTTTAATTTTTCCCATTTTTCCTCCCTTCCTCAATGTAAAAATAAATAAATAAATTGCTATTGTCTGCAATTCTGTTAAATCTCTATTTTACGAAGATTGTCACTTATATAAACTTCATTGGACTGTTATATAATTTGACCACTCTACATATCTTGGGTTCCTGGTGGGGTGCTGTAGGATCAGCACTGGACTGCTAACCACAAGGTCAGCAGTTCAAACACATCAACTGCTCTTTGAAAACCCTATACAGGGTTGCTATGAGTTGACAATATTTGGAACTGAGTTGACAGTACTTAACAACAATGTATATCTTTACTTCTATATGAAAATGTTCCTTATTTCCTGTGTTTAGCTAGCAGGATAATATAACCTGATTAGTTTCTGGGTTTTGTTTTTGTATGTGTTAGTCTAACTGTACTTTTCTGTGCAAAGTTGACTTTGAAGTTTATATGTGAGTATAGCTCTGGTAGCGTAGTGGTTACGAATCGGGCTGCAAACCTTAAGGCCAGCAGTTTGAAACTACCAGCTGTTCCGTGGGAGAAAGATGAGGTGTTCTGCTCCTGTAAAGATTTACAGCCTTTGAAACCCTGTACATGGTCGCTATGAGTAGGAAACGACTCAACGGCACATAACAACAACAACATAACTGCATATGAACCTTATATTTGGTGTAATCTCATTTCTTTACTTATAAATAAATGAAGGCTTTTCAACTTTTCTTTTTTTGTGTACATATTCTCATTTAAATAGTCTTATAAAATTGAAATAGTAGATTCCTGGGATTATATACTAAATGAAAATATATCTTAGGTCATTTCAGTTTATCATTATCCTATGTCAGCAACTCATATTGAGCATAATGGTTTTATGCTTATGAATATCAACTTTTAGAGCTTTATTTTAATTAATATATTTTTGCTTTTAGATCATTTGGGGAATATTTTTCATCTTAGTTGCATTGCTGTTTGTAATTTCTCTCTTCCTGTCAAAGTAAGTACAGTAGATACATTTTCTATTGCATGCAAATAAATCCTGTAATATCCATTCCCAGCGCTGAATTCCATTAGTGTAGCCAATTCATCTTAAGTAGCTATTTTACTGAAGTGTACTCAACATTAATTTAATGAATGACTATATAGATTGAGTAGTAGTATTTCTTTTTTCTATATCAGTTGAACAATATCTGTAAGATATTTAAGTGAGGTTTAATTGTTATTGTCCATGGTTTTAGTTTGATTCAGATGAATTTGCATCCTTAAGTTATGATGATATTCTTATTTAAGTAAAAATATGGTAGTGTTACATATTTAACTTTACTCTTTCTACATATATTTATTTCTAATTTTAGTTTGGATAAAGCTCTTCATTCAGCTGGAATAGATTCTGGTTTTATGATATTTGGAACTAACCTGAGTAATCCATTGAATATGCTTTTACCTGTACTACAGACAGTGAGTAAATCATCATTTTATAAGCACAAACATTATCACATCTATTGCACATGAAATCATTTTGCTCACAAGACAATTATGCATTTTTGTAGAATATGCTTTTGCCCATTGCTAATTTGACTATTGTGTATAATTTTCACATTGACATGTTTCTTTAAAGAATATTATACTAATATTGCTGAGCTAATGATTCTCAAATCAAATTGTGATGCATAATTTGACTTGAGAATCATAAAACTTTAGGCAGACATTTCTTATTTTTGTTTTTCATTTTTATGAAGTTTTATTCCACATATAAATATAATTTAAAATTTCATTAGTTACAAGAGTTTTCTGGAAAAGTGGTACTACAATAATTTGATAATTTAATAGGTTCTTTTGGGTTAGTTTTGTTTTGAGGAGGAGGTGTAGGGTATTATCAAAGTATATCTAATAGAAATCAGGTCCAGTATTTTAAACATTTGCCAAATATCAGTAATGAAGTTTTAAGTATAATTCTTTAGAACCCTTAAAGTTTGTGTATTAATTATAATTTTTTTTTCAGGTTTTTCCTCTTGATTATATTCTTATAACAGTTATTATTATGTACTTTATTTTTACTTCGATGGCAGGAATTCGAAATATTGGCATATGGTTCTTTTGGATTAGAGTGAGTACATATTACAATATTACTTTAATTTTTCTTGTTATTTATACATAAAGTTTTCATTGAAGATTATCTTAGATTTATAATACGGAAGTTGTATCTTAATACCAAAACTTACGGATTTATTAGCTTTTTCACATCATATTAACAAAAAAATACTTTTTGTGGAGAGCAACGTTTATTGACCTCGGTAGATTTTGCCTCCCAAGGAATATTTGGCAATGTCTGGAAACATAAAAAATTGATACAATTGAGGGGTGCTACTGGCATCTTGTAGTGTAGTGGTTACTAATCGGGTTGCAAACTGCAAGGCCAGCAGTTCGAAACTATCAGCTGTTCTGCGGGAGAAAGATGAGGCTTTCTGCTCCTGTAAAGATATACAGCCTCGGAAACCCTAAACAGGGTCACTATGAGTCGGAACCGACTCCACAGCACATAACAACAACAACAACACTGGCATCTTAGTAGGTAGAAGCCAGGGATGCTGGTAAACATCCTACAGTGTGTAGGGCATCCCCTCACAACGAAGACTTATCTGACCTAAAATGTCAGCAGTACAGAAGTCAAAAAACTGGTATAGAAGGTAAGTTATAGTAGTTGTTTTCCAATTGCATGAAGTATTGAAGCCCAAAAGATAATTTTGCTACAAGGAGTTAAGGAGTATGGTATGGATTTAATTATGTCCCCCAAATGTATGTATTGTAAAACCTACCCTCTATGCTATTTGAAAATGGGTTATGTTTTTATGTTAATGAGGCAGGATTCATGTAGGGTGTTTCATGAGTCAATCTCTTTTGAGATATAAAAGAGATTAACAAGCCAGCATAGGAAAGATGGGATAGATAGATGGCCTATACACATGGAGATCTCCAAGTAACCAATAAGCGGAAACTGAAGGGACAAGGACTTTCCTCTAGACGCAACAGAGTCGAGAAAGTCTTTCCCTACTAGCACTCTGAATTTGGAATGCGAGCCTCCTAAACTGTGAGAAAATAAATTTTATTTAAGTCGTCCACATGTGGTATTTCTGTCATAACAGAAGATAATGAAAAGAGAGGGACTACATAATTTGAGAAAGAACATTTGCTTCTTTTTACCTATGTTGAGATAAGTCAGAATTTTCAAATGAAACTTACCAGGTAGAGATGATTTTCAGGTGTGAATAAAATATAACCCAATTAAATAGTGACATTGTTTAAGAAGCTCAAGAAAGTCAGGTCCAATGTCTCTGTAATTCTTTTGACTTCTCCCTCATGAATGAAAATGGCTACTTCTGATGCATTTATCCTATCCATGTTTTATTCAAGGATAAAGGTAAATAGGAAGAAGGGAGAACACCTATATTAATAAAGCAAAAGTCAACACCATGATTCAGATACACCATGTCTTCTACAGTCTTCCTTATTCATTGTCCAACTTTCAAATGCATATGAGGTGATTGAAAAATACCATGGCTTGGGTCAGGCACTTTAAAGAGGTCTTTTGCAGCACATTTGCCTAATGAAATACATCTTTTGATTTTTTAAACTTATTGCTTCCATGAGCATTGATTGTGGATCCAAGTGAAATGATGTCTCTGACAACTTCAATGTTTACTCCATTCATCATGATGTTATTTATTAGTCTGTTATTGTTGTTAAGTGTCGTCGAGTCGGTTCCAACCCATAGCAACCCTAGACAGGGTTTCTGAGGCTGTAAATCTTTATGGGAGCAGAACGCCTCATCTTTCTCCTGCAGAGCGGCTGGTAGTTTCAAACTGCTGGTCTTAAGGTTCGCAGCCCGATTCGTAACCACTACGCTACCAGAGCTCCTTATTTATTAGTCTAATTGTGAGGATTTTTGTTTTCTTTACATTGTAGAGCAGTCCATACTGAATTAACACCTATATTAACAAAGCTATATTAATAAAATGGACTTGTGGTATGATGATGTAGGATCAGTACTGGACTGCAAAACACTGGTCAGTAATTCAAACCCACTAGCTGCTCCTCAGAAGCCCTATACAGGGTCTCTGAGTTGGAACCGACTTGACTTAACAGCAACAACATATTAATAAAGCAAATAAAGTCTTCAGAAATGTCCAGATGACTTCTTCTTCCTCTCAGTTTTTAACTTTGTATTACATGGCCATGAGTAGTTGTGAGGAAAGCAGGTAACTGTAGAGTTTGAGGTGAACATATTATCATACCATTCATGGTGTGAGTTCCCCATATATGCAGTTAGGCAAAGTTACTAGAATGTATGCCTTGCCACTGAAATAAAGAAAGTCCCCTAAATTCCATATATTTTGTAAAAATATCAGTAGTCAATGTTTTCATAAATTATCGTAACATAGATTTAGAACAGATTTAGTATGAGGTCATTAAAAGTATTTCACAGAAAAGACTTAAAATATGTAACAAATCCATTCTGAAACAGTAGTATTATATACAGCTATAAAGGTACTGGGGGTGCAGTGGATCTGTAGGATCAACACTGGACTAAGAACCTCAAGGTTGACTGTTTGAGCCCACCAGTTGTTTCACATGAGAATGGTGAGGGTTTCTTCTCCCACAAAGATTTACAGATTTAGAAACCCTATACAGGACTCAAGCATGGCAACAATAGTGAGGTTGGCCCAGTATCAGGCAGTGTTTCGTTCTGCTATGCATAAGGTCGCTATGGGTCTGTACTGACTCGATGGCACACAACAACAACAACAATAACAACATACAGGATAACTGAGTCGGAACTAACTTGATAGCACTTAACAAAACTCATTCTTCTAATCTTTAGGTAAAACCAGAGGAGGTTCCCAGTTTTTCTTGGCTTGGATGTTATTTTACAATAAGTGTAGAAAGTTTGTTTTGATATAGACCATGTGAATAGTTTTCTAGGATTTCAGTTTTAATGTATCTTTGGATATAGATATTTTTCTATGTTTTTAAAAGAAATATAAGACATAGCCTAAATCCTTTGCAGAAAAAATAATGTGTGTTCTTATCATCTTTATAATTACCTGGAATGATTACAAACTCTTATCATTTATTTGGAAAGAAAAATGATTGAACTTTGTAAATTATTACTGCTAACATACAGCTGGACTTACTGCCTTAGAAATAAAGCATAATACTTATGTGTCATCACTTTTCTCTTTGCTTTCCAGTTATATAAAATCAGAAGAGGTAGAACAAGGCCCCAAGCACTCTTATTTCTGTGCATGATACTTCTGCTTATTGTCCTTCACACTAGCTACATGATATATAGTCTTGCTCCACAGTACGTTATGTATGGAAGCCAAAATTACTTAATAGAGGTAAGTACAAAATTTTAAACTTATTTTGATATTTTGAAGATGCTCATGTTGTTAGGTGCTATTGAGTGAGTTGCAATTCATAGCGACCCTATGTACAGCAGAATGAAACAATTCCCTGTCCTACCGTTGGTATAGCTTCCAGGATTGCAGCAACACATAAGCCACCTCAGTATGACAAACTGACAGACAAGTGGCAGATTTTAAAGATAATGAGATTTAAAATCAGATTGTATGCTAATAGGATGACATGAGAGTATTAGCTCATCAGATTATGTTTAATAGTGTTTAAACTGGTTTTTCACTCCAGTTTTAAAGCATATTCATATTTGTTTTATACCAAGTTCTTTTCAGAATCTCTGGGTAGTTCAAATGATTCAATTTATTGAAAGATTGGAGGTTTGATTCCACCTCACAAGAAATGACTAGCTGTTTCTAAAACTTAAGCTACTGAAAATTCTGTGCTCTGTAAACTTTGACCTAAGTCACAATACAAGTGTTATTTTTCTAAAAAAAACAACAACCTTATGGAGCATATTTCTACTGAGACACTTTGGGTCGCCATGAGTTGAAGTCAACTCAAGCAATATAAATTCATATATTGTTTTTGTTGTTAACTGCCATCAAGTTGGTTCTGACTCAGTGACCCCGTATAGCATTTCTAAGGAGCCAGCTGATGAGCTTGAACCTCTGACCTTCAGGTTCGTCTTAACCTTGCATTCCATCATATTAACCCGCAGCACCACATCAGGACTCCAAAATACATATAATATACTGAATTTTGTTATCATAGTTCTTTAAGTAGACCTCATAATACAAAACTACTGAACTTTATCTCAGCACTTTACTAAAACCAATATTTGTTGTTAAGGACCCTTGGTAGCATTATGGGTGACGCTTTGATCTGCTAACTGCAAGGTCAACAATTTGCATGTATCAGCTGCTCCATGGGAAAAAGATGAGACTTTCTGCTCCTGTAAAGATTTAACAGCCTCGGAAAACGTGTATGGGGTCGCTATAAGTCAGAACCAACTTGAGGGTACACAACCACCACCACCATCAAACTGTTAATGTGCTGTTTAGTCAGTGCCAACTGACTACACAACCTTGTGTAGGGTTTCTGAGGAATTTCTGGTGACTTTGAACCACTGACCTTGCAGTTAGAAGTCCAGTGCTTATCCTACAATGCCACACTAGGACTCCTAAAATTCATGTTATGTCCTCTAAAATAATACTTTAAGAAATATTAATAATATGCCCCCTAAAAGGAGCTCTGGTAGCGTAGTGGTTACGAATCGGGCTGCGAACCTTAAGGTCAGCGGTTCGAAACTACCAGCCGCTCCGCGGGAGAAAGATGAGGCTTTCTGCTCCCGTAAAGATTTACACCCTCGGAAACCCTGTACAGGGTCGCTATGGGTCGGACCCGACTCGATGGCACTCAACAACAACAACAAAAGGATCTCTGGTAGCGTAGTGGTTACCAATCGGGCTGCTAACCTCAGGGTCATCAGTTTGAAACTACCAGCAGTTCCACGGGAGAAAGATGAGGCTTTCTGCTCCCATAAAGATTTACAGCCTCAGAAGCCCTGTATAGGATTGTTATGAGTTGGAATTGGCTCCATGGCACATAACAACAACAAACACCTTTTTGGAAGCCATGTTTGGAGTAGAAATAGGATTTGCTCATTTTGAGAATAAGCTGTGTTGTTCATCAGAGAACCTAAAGAATTATTGCAAATAACCCTAATGTTGAAATTACCATAATTATTTTTCTATTTCAAAATTTGCAGTAAGTTTACTTTTTGGAATATTAGATAAATGTTGTTTAAGAAATACCACTAGTTTTGTCAAATTGAGTCTGACTCATTGCAACTCTTTGTATGTCAGGGTAGAACTGTGTTCGATAGGGTTTGCTACAGCTGATTCTTCAGAAGTAGATCACCAGGACATTCTTCCAAGGTTCCTCTGGATGGACTTGAAACTCCATACTTTAGGTGTAGCAGTTATGCACATTAACACCTTAATCATTTGCATTAGCAAGGGATTCCCGTGTAAGATAATTGCTGGGTATAAAGTGATTACTTTTTTATCAAAATATATTCATTTAGTGTGATATGTACATTTCAACTATATTGTCATCTTCCAGAACAGTACTACTTATGGTGACCATAAAGGCAATTCAACCATTTCTGTGCCCAAGAGATGTGATGCTGATGCTCCTGAAGGTAAAGCAGCTTTTGTCAGCTGTCTTAACATATGTATAATTATTTACAGAAAGAATGGTCTGGCATTTGTTGTGTTAACCATTTGATACATTTATTTTAATACATGGTAAAAAGGTAACTATTATTTAACAACTAGAAATTGGTAAGTCCTTTCAGTAGAATATCTTAGTAAACGAACTGATTTCTATTATGAAAAGCATTACGTTACAAATTAGTTGTTTAGGAAGTGGTTAGAGATAGCTACTACTTTCCATGTTTATTAATGTAATATGAAATCCCTGAGTACAATATACAACTGGTGTGATGGCTCTCCATCAAGATTTAGAATGCTGGTTGCCTGGAGAAGATAGGTTGAAGGATTAAAATAGGATTGGGAATGTGAGAATGATACATGATACATCAAAGGATACATGGGATTTAACTACAAAGTCCAGGATACATAAGAAAATTAGGGAAGGAAATGTAAAATTGGGAGAAGGGAATGACATTAATAGATGAAGAAACAAATATGTGAAGATAACTATTTTACCTGAGTAAATAATAGTAACACGTTTAGTATTGTTGTTGTTGTTAAGTACCATGGAGTCGGTTCCGACTCACAGTGACCCTGCGCAGGGTTTCCGAGGCTTTACAGGAGCAGAAACCTCATCTTTCTCCCGCGGAACTGCTGCTAGTTTCAAACTGCTGATCTTGAGGTTCGCAGGCCGATTCGTAACCACTACGCTACCAGAGCTCCTTAACACGTTTAGTATAAATACCACTTAATTTGCCAATTCTACTTTAATAATGACTGTAGTCACCACTTTTATAATGACTGTAGTCATTAACTATCAGAGGCGCCCTGATAGTTCAGTGGGCTAAGCATTGGGCTGCTAACCTCAACATTGGTAGTTTAAACCTAGCTGCTCTGCAGGAAAAAGAGGAGACTTGTGTGCTCTCAGAAAGATTTACAGTCTTGGAAACCCTAGGGAGAGGTTCCATTCTGTGCTATCTGGTTGCTGTAAGTCAGATCAACCTGATAGCCTTCTTTGGTTTTTTTTTTTGGTGGTGTTGTTAAGTTCCGTCGAGTCGGTTCTGACTCATATCGACCCTGAACAGGGTCCGAGGCTGTAAATCATTACGGAAGCAGAAAGCCTCATCTTTCTCCCGCAGAGCAGCTGGTAGTTTCGAACTGCGGACCTTACGGTTCACAGCCCAATTCGTAACCACTATGCATATAGTCCCAGATTTTTTTCTTTGAAATGTTTATTTGTACATCACAAATAGGATTAATAGTTTAATTGCTTCAAGTTATCATTTTTAGGTAGATGACAATGGAATGAAAAATTCCATTGATTGATTTTTTTTTTTTTAAAACAAAGATAGAAGTAATTCTAAATATTCTGATTTTCCTGTTGCTTCTATCAAGGTTTCAAAAGTATGTTGTACTGTTAATGATACCATATTGTTGAACTGAGAGAATTTGTATATTATGGATTGATGAGCTTTAGTTGTATAAAACACCATTATCACTTTTTTATCGTAAATTTGGTATTATTCTGTAATCTAATATACAGTGGTTAAAATGATTCTCTTTGAATCAGTGAATATTTTTCGTAAACATCACTGTTGACTTACCCTTTAAAATGCTGCTTTGAAGTGCAAAAACATAAATTTATGATTTGATTCATTTGCAACCTTTTTTTTTTTTTAAATTCTTAAGCACATCTATAAACTGGAAAACGTAGTATAAATATAATCATGGAATTTGGTATGTCAGGGAAGGCTTTTAAGTAAAATTATGATAGAAGATAAACAATCAGATTTTAGGGTATGGGTTTGGACACATTGGTAATGGGGTGGCATATGAGAGGGCTTCAGAACGTTCATGAAAAAATTCTAGTATCTCTTCTTTCCATTTTTCTGTGAACTTTTTGAAGTCCTTTTATGTATTGATGGATTAGTCTGGCAATACAATTTAAAACAAAAACTGAGAAATTTCAGCATATAGAGAACAAAAAACTTACACCATATTTTTTGTAACATTTGATGGGATCATTAGACTAGATTACCCATAAGGCACTTGATAATAACATCTTTGTCATGTGTCTATTGAAAGTGACAAAATTTTGAACAATTATTTTTAGATTTAGAACCAAACTATAATTTGCAGTTATAATTGAGATTATTTCTTATAAAAGATAATCTCTTTGGAAAGATGTTAACAGTAATTTCTAAAAATATTTAAGTTGATAGCATAACGAATACTAAGTATATTTTTAGAATGTTTTTTTCTTGATATTTTGTTAGATGTGGGTGAAGTGGTTTATTACCTATTTAAACATATAAAAATATTACTGTTGTTGTTAGATGCCGTAGAATCAATTCCAGTTCATAGTAACAGAACCAAACACTTCCTGGTCCACTCTCAGAATCATTGATGCATTTGAACCCTTTGTTATACCCCTGTGTTAATCCATCTTGTTGAAGGTCTTGCTCTTTTTTCACTGACTGTCTTACCAAGTACGATTGTCCTATTTCAGGGATTGATCCCTCCTGATAACATGTCCAGAGTCCACAGGATGACGTCTCACTCAGCATCCTCATTTCTAAGGGACACATAGGCTATACTACTTCCAAGACATATTTATTCCTTCTTCTGGAAGTCCATGGTTTATTCAGTATTGTTTGCCAGCACCATTATTCATATACATCAATTTAACCTCTGTCTTCCCATTCATTGTCCATAGGAGGCAATTGAAAACACTGTGGCTTGGTTCAAATGCAGTTTAGTCTTCAAGGTGACAGCTTTGCTTTTTAACACTATAAAGAGGTCTTTTGCAGCAAATTTGACCAATACATCCTTTGATTTTATGACTGCTGTGTCCATGGGTGTTGATTGTGGATCAAAATAAAATGAAATTGTTAATGACTTCAACATTTTCTCCATTTATCATGATGTTGCTTATTGAAAAAATATGACTAAAACCCTAGTTTTAAATATTTGAATGCTTAGGATTCAAAAGAGAGTCATACATCTAAAATAAGTGTAGGTGCTTTATGTTCAAAAGAATCTTCTAAAGATAGAATCATCTTATTAAGGATGCCTATGTTACTATGTTTGCAAAGTTCTCTTAAAATGAGAATATTTAATTTATCCTAATAGATATTGCATAGTTTATTATATCAAAGTGAGTCCACTAGCAAATTAGGTGAAGTTTTAAATTTTATATACAGTCCTTTCAGAGGAATCTATGCATTGCTATACTTGTATCTTTAATAGCTACTTAACCTAAGAAACATTTGTAAATACGTTTTTTTTGGGCAATTTATGGGTAAATATGAAATTATTGAAATCATAGAATTATTAAAAGGAATATATGCACTTTGGAGTCCTTGTGTGGCACTATGAGTTAATGTGCTGGACTGCAAATTCAGTTTGAACTGCAAGGTCAGTGGTTCAAGCTCACCAGCTGCTCCTCAGAAACTTTATACTGGGTCACTTTGGACTGGAATTGACTCAACGGCACTTAACAATAACAACAACAATATACACTTTAAAACTTTCTTAATTTTTGAGTCAAAATGGAAAGATAAGAGATTGATATCAACAAACACAACAGGCATTGTAAGTACTGTGTTAGATTTTGAGAAAAAAGAAGTGTCAAAAGAAACACATGACATAGTCTCTGCGTTCAAATATAGCCTAATGAAAGAGCAGGCCGGATATGAAAATATATCATTATAACACAAGGTAAAAATATATGGCTAAGTATAATGAAATTTTAAGCAAAATGCTATGGAAAAGCAAAAGGGATAATGATTTATTCTGTCACAGGAGGAGGGTATAACATTTCAATGGGGCCAAAAAAAAAAACCTTAAACACACCAACAAAAACACCGGGGGATATTCCAAGCAGAGACAGAACCTGCAATATATTTGGCATTGTAATAAATGTGGTGGTGGTGGAGTCGGTTCTGACTCATAGTGACCAGGACTATAAATCTTTACAGGAGCAGAAAGCCTCATCTTTCTTTTGTGAAACAGCTGGTAGTTTTAAACTGCTGACCTTGAGGTTAGCAGCCCAACTCATAACCACTACGCTACCAGAGCTCTTTAAAAAATGTGGTAAGAGGAAGGATAAAACAAATTACTATTCAATTTGAAGGCTCTTTAATTCTATAAGAGTTTTGACTTAGTCTTAGATAACTCTTTTTGAACGTGAGATACGTGATATTAGTAAATCAAGAGACTCAAGAATATTATGTTGGGAACTCTTAATAACATTAACTTGGATCATGGGTAAATAAGGATTATGATAACAGAAGTAGAAAAGGAGAGTCAGTCAAATATATTGTCTTCTGTTGCTGTTTAAAAATTACCACAAATTTAACAGTTTAAGATTGTACAAATTGATTACATCACAGTTCTGTAGGCCAGAAGGATGGCTTGGTTTTCTCCTTTGCTGAGTCTTTCGGGCCCTGTAGGATAAGCACTAGACTGCTAACTGCAAGGTTAGCAGTTCAAACCCACTTGTCACTGAGAAACTACACTGAGTCAAAACTGACTTGATGGCAAGCAGTAATAAGAGTATCACAAGGCTGAAATGAGGTTTCAGCAGCATTGTATTCCTGGAGACTTTAGGGAAAACTGGGTTTAGACTTGTTTCAGGTTGTCGGTATAATTTAGTTCCATGTGATTGTAGGACTAAGGTCTGTATTTCCTTCTGGCTGTCAACTAGTGAGATTACTCGCAGCTTCTAGAGGTTTCCCTCATTACTTGGTTTATGGTCCATTTCCCCCTGCATAGACAGCAAAGGCAGATGAAGTCTTTCTCATGCTATGAATATGACCTCTCATCTTCTTTGTCTCTGCCTTTTCTTCTGTAGCATCTGCTTGATTAATCTGCCTACATTCTCCTGTGCTTCTACGGGCCCATGTGATTACACTTAATATTACGTATGTGGTTACCTGATTAAACCAGGATAAATCTAACTGATTAGAAGCCTTAATCCCATCTGTAAAGTTCCTTTACTACAGTACCTAGATAAGTATTTGAATAACCAGAAAATGGGAATCTTAAAGGCAACTGGGGTTGGTATAACAGCTTTATAAGTTCTATGTACTACTTCAAGCCCTATTATAGCTAAAGTGGACAAATGTTGAAGACTGATCATTAAGAAAGAAGAAAAGGAGCTGAATAACATCAAGCTTTGTAGCAAAAATTACTGGGACGAAGATGAAGCCATTAAAGAAACATAAACTTTAGAGTGGGATTTGGTTTTAGACAGTTTTGAGGAGGTACCAGGATATCCACAATTAAGATTTTCATTGAGTTACAAGATCAGAATCTGAGGCAAAATGGTGGTGTAAGCAGATGCACTGCAACAAAGCCATGAGAGACAGAGCAAAACAGATATAGATGGTGATCCTAGTACCCAGAGAATCAGAGGATAGGACAGAGAGGTGGGCTGAGAGCCCAACCAAAAGAACAGGCTGAACAGGCGCAGTGAGGACTATGTTGGTATGGTGCAGCATGGCCATCATGAGCTTTTGCAAGCTGCTCCTGACACAGAGACCTGCAGACATAGGATGGAGTTGGAGGTTGACAGCAGTGGGTACAATTCTCCCTTGTTTCCATCCCTTCCTGGTAGCTGGGGGAATGACCAGTCCTGCCCTGTCAACCCAGTAACATGTGGCACAACCTCTCCACTGTGTGAGGTCAGACACCAGGCATAGTGTCCATCCTTCAGGAGGTTCATGAACCTGCCCTGAAGTATGCCTTACAAACAGTGAACAAAGTACAACTGTGTCCACACTTCGTCACTACCACATTCACCAGGAGACAAGTAGTGAGTGCCTGAGAGTACACCAATACACATACAATCATCAAATAAATACAATTACAACACCACAGTGACTCAGAGTAAATGGACAGTTTCCGCTTACACAAAGAAACAAGACAGAATGCCTCAAACAAGTGACCAAAATACAGAGTCAGAAAATATGACACCAGAAAAGGAATTTAAAAGAATGCTAGTTAGGTAAAGTCAACAAATTGTGAGAAAGATGGAGAAAACTACAGATGAAATCAACGAAAACATAGATAAAACTAGAAAAATTCAGCAATCAAACTGACAAAATAATTGGAAAAAAAATGGGAACCATACAAAAACAAGAAGTAGAAGTTGGAAGATTAACAGTAAAACTTTAGGAATAGGTAATACACTGAAAGGACAAAGAAATAGAATTGAATCAGTGGAATGCCGACTTACTGAACATGAAGAAAAAAATCTCGCTAAAGCAGCAACCAGAAAAAAAGAACAAGAAAACCCAAAGGAAGCCCAAAATTTATGTGGGATACTATGAAGAGGGATAATATGTGTGATAGGAATTCCAGAAGAGGAAGAGACAGAAAAAACCTATAGAGAATATTGTCCAAGAGTTGTTGGAAGAATGCTTTCCTACCATCCTGAAAGACAAGAAGATAGCTATTCAAGAAGTTGAATGAGCTCCAAAAAAGTATAGACTCCAAAAGAGAAACACCAAGGTATATTATCATCAAACTCTTTAAGCCAAAGACAAGGAAAGAATCCTGAGAGTAGCTCAGGAAAAACTAAAAGTTACCTGCAAAGGAGAACTGATTTCTCAGCATAAACCACACAGACAAGAAGACAATGTTGTTGTTATGTGCTGTGGAGTCTATTCCAACTTATGGCAACCCTCTATAGTGTTTCCGAGGAAGAGCTGATGGGTTTGAACCACCAACCTTGTGGTTCATAGTCTAGTGCTGAATATTCAGGAACAAAATATAAATGGTTAGCTGATGTATGCAAAGTAAGTGAGAGTCTTGTCATACTTGATTTTTAAGAACATTCTGGTTGTATTACTTTTCAAGATTATTTATAGTTACTTCTGTCAGACCGTGGCATATCAAATATTATTCTCCAAAACCATAGTTCAGATGAATTCTGCTGTCTTCGTTCATCATTATCCAATTTTAACATGTCTGCAAGGTGACTGGAAAAACCATGACTTGTGTCAGATTCATCTTAGTCATCAAAGTGACTAATCTTACAAGATTGTTGTTATTAAGTGCTTTTGAGTTAGTTCTGACTCATACAGACTATGTATAGTGTTCCCAAGGAGTGGTTGCTGGATTTAAACTACTGACCTTGCAATTAGCAGTCCACTACTTACCATACAGCGCCATGCCAGGAGTCTTAGGTGATGATAAATTAGAAGTAAAAGCCGAAGACTGAATGAGATAACCAAGAGACTAAGTATAAATGAAGAACAAATAAGAACTACTGACTTAGCTCTGTGACTGTCCAATGTGAAGAGGTTGATAAGAACCAACAAAAGGACTAGTAAGGACAAACAACCTGTTAGGTAGAAAGAGCTGAGAAGTGTAGTTACCTGTAAACCAAGTGAAGAGTGATAAACTATTCCATGTGCTGGTGATTGTTTGGAAAAAAAATATGAAACTAGACTACTTAGAGAATTTATTCAAAAGATTATTACAATAGGGAGAGGAGGGGGACTATTGCAATACAGTAAACTCTTCAATCATAAAATTCTGTAAGTGTCTGCAAAGTCAGCTAGAACGGGCCTTTTATAGGAAGCAGTAAATGGTGATAGAACCAGGTGTATGTTTGTGGAGTGTTCGGGGAATGTTTTTACCTAAGGTCAGCAAAGAGGGGTCATTACAGATAGAGGCTGTCTGTTAGCTCAGGTTGAGGTTCAATCTGAGTTTAGGGAACTGAGGGTGGTTTGGTTAGGTCAACAGCCTTTTGTTCTGATAATAAGTAGAGAAAAACAGCTCAACTGATCATTTATGAAGCAAAGAATGAGAATTTGGAGGATCTTTGACTGGCTTTGTCATGGGTAAACAAGGGGTATTCATGAGTCTTGTTTAAGTCTTGTGGAAAAGCATTGCTGTTTCCAGTAAGCACACAAAGTTTGGATTTCATTCACAATCGCTGTTTGTTAAGATCATGAGGCTCAGGTAAAGTCTAGCATTGTCAGGATAAATCAGGTAAGATAAGGATTGAGAATTGACTGTTGATGGTAATAATAAGGCAATCCTGACAACAGCAGTTCTGATAGAGTGGTGGGACAGAAGTTCATTGTAGTATGTTCAAGAGGGAGTAGGATTTGGAAGTCTGAGTGAAAAAGATCTTCATGGTATAAACACCCCACCTTTAAAAAAAAATGCTGAATAAAGTACTAAAGTTATTAAAAGTATCCAAGTGCTAAGAATATATTAAGGCAAAATTTTAAGTTATTGATTCTCAGTTGGCTGTAACCCTTGGACCAGCAACATCAGCATAAACGTTGGGACTTGTTGAAAACCATACCAAATCCACTGTCATTGAGTTATTCCCATTCACAGTAACCCTGTAAAACAGAATAGAAACTACTTCCTAGGATTACCAAAACTATAAATCTTTATGGGAGCAAACAACATCATCTTTCTCCTTTGGAGTGGTTGATGGATTTGAACGACTATTTTAACCTTGTGGTTAGCAGCTCAATGTTTAACCTACTGTGCCAACAGGGCTCAAGCACCACCGCAAGCCTTTTAAATCTGAAACTCAGCTGGTGGGACCTAGCAGTCTGTGTTTTAGTAAACTCTCATGGTGTTTTTAATGCTCCATTAGTCTGACTGAAAAAAAGGACTCCAAAGCAAACAAGTTGCTGTTGTTAGGTGCCATCGAGTCAGTACTGACTCATAGCAACCCTATGTACAACAGAATGAGACACTGTCCGGTCCTGAGCCAGCGTCACGATTGTTGCCACACTTGAGCCCATTGATGCTGCCACTTTGCCAATCCATCTCGCTGGGGGTCTTCCTCTTTTTCTCTGACCCTCCACCTTACCAAGCATGATATCCTTCTCCAGCAACTGGTCCCTTCTGACAATATGTCCGAAGTATGAGAGACAAAGTTTGGCCATCTTGGCATCCAAGGAGCACTCTGACTGTACTTCTTCCAACACAGATATGTTGGTTCTTTTGGCATCCCATGGCACCTTCAATATTTTTCTCCAGCACTATAACTCAAAAGTACCAATTCTTCTATGGTCTTCCTTATTCACTGTCCAGCTTTCGCATGCATAAGAGATTACTGAAAATACCATGGTTTGGATCAGGCGCACCTTAGTCTTCAAGATGACATCTTTGCTCTTCAACACTTTAAAAAGGTCTTGTGCAGCAGATTTGCCTAATGCTGTAAATCATTTGATTTCTTGACTGCTGCTTCCATGAGTATTGATAGTTGATCCAAGAAGAATGGAGTCCTTGAAAACTTATAATCATTTCTCTGTTGATAAGAATGTTGTTTATTGGCCCAGTGGTGAAGATTTTTGTTTTCTTTACATTGAGATGCAATCTATACCTAAGGCTGTACTCTTTGATCTTGATCAGTAAGTATTTTAAGTCCTCTTCACTTTCAGAAAGTAAGGTTGTTTCATCAGCCTATTGCAGGTTGTTAATGAGTCTTCCTCCAATCCTGATGCCACATTTTTCTTCATAGAACTGAACTTCTCAGATTATTTGCTCAGCATGCAATTGAATAAATATGGTGAAAGAATACAACCCTGTCACACACCTTTCTTTATTTTAAACCATTCAGTGTTCCCATGTTCTGTTCAAACAACGGCTTCTTGGTCCAGGTACAGATTCCTCATGAGCACAATTAAGTGTTCCAGGATACTCATACTTTGCCATGTTGTCCATCGCTTGTCATGATCCACACAATTGAAAGAAGCCTTTGCGTAGTCAGTAAAGCACAGGTAAACATCTTTCTGATATTATCTGCTTTCAGCCAAGATCCATCGGACATCAGCAATGATATCCCTCATTCCATGTCCTCTTCTGAATCCAGTTTGACCCTCTGGAAGTTCTCTGTCAATGTATGCTTGCAGCCATTTCTGTATTACCTTTAGTAAAACTTTACTCGCATGAGATATCAAAGATACTGTCCTATGATTTCTTCATTCTGTTGGGTCACCTCTCTTTGGAAAGGGCACAAATATGGATCTCTTCCAATCAGTCGTCCAGATAGTTGTCTTCCAAATTTCTTGGCATAGATGAGTGAGTGCCTCCAGTGCCGCCTCACTTTCTTCAAAGATTTCAATTTTTATTCCATCAATTTTTGGTGCCTTGTTCTTTGCCAATTCCTTCAATGCACTTTGAACTTCTTCTTTCAATATTATTGGCTCTTGATCATATACTACCTCTTGATATAGCTGAACATGAACCATTTCCTTTTGGTACAGTGACTCTGTTATTCCTTCCATCTTCTTTTGATGTTTTCTGCATCATTCAATAATTTGACCAGAGAATCCTTCAATAACGGAAGTCGAGGCTTGAATTTTTTTTTTCAGTCCCCTGGCTTGAGAAATGCTGAACATGTTCTTCTTTTTTGGTTTTCTGACTCCAGATCTTTGCACATTTTGTTGTAATATTTTATTTTACCTTCTCGAGGTGACCTTTGAAATTTTCTGTTCACCTTTTGTAGCTCCTCATTTCTTCCATTTGCTTTAGCATCTCTATGCTGGAGAGCAAGTTTCAATGTTTCTTCTGACATCCAATTTGATATTTTCCTCCTCTCTTGTCTTCTTAATGACGTTTTGCTTTCTTTATGTATGGTGTTCTTGATGTCATCCCACAATTCTTCTAGTCTTTGGTCTGTAGTGTTTAATGTATCAAATCTGTTCTTTCTTCAGATGATCTCTAAATTCAGGTGGTACATATTCAAGGTCATGTTTTGGCTCTTGTGGACTTATTTTCATTTTCTTGAGCATTAGTTTGAATGTGCATATGAACAATTGTTGGTCTATTCCATAATCTGCCCCTGGCCTTGTTTTCACTGATGATATAGAGCTTTTCCACGGTCTCTTTCCGCAGATGTAGTCAATTTGATTTCTGTGTATTCCATCTGGTGAGGTCCATGTGTATAATTGTGTCTTATGCTATCTAAAGAAGGTATTTGAAATGAACAAATTGCTTTTTCCAGAAAGCATCTACCAAATTTGATGATTTAAACTTCAGCTTTCATATTCCTTTGAGGCATAATGTCCAGTGCAGTGCTACCCAATGAAAATGTAATGAAAGTCACATGTAATTCCAAATTTTCCAGTAGCAACATAAATTAAAAAATAAAAACGATGACATTGAGTGGAATTTTACTTAACCTAATTCGTTTAAAATATCACTAGTTCAACTTGTAAATATTGCTGTTGTTAGGTTCTGTTGAGTGTGTTCCTCCTCAGAGCAATCCTGTACACCTATACACAGCAGAACAAAACACTGCCCAGTCCTGTCCCCTCCTCAAAATTGTTCTGTTTGAATCCATTGCTGCTTTCACTATGTCAGCCCATCTTGTTGGGAGCCTACATTTTTTTCACTGATCCTCTATTTTAACAAGTGTGATGTCCTTTGTTAGGAACTGTCCTCTCCTGATAACATATCTAAAGTATGAGAAACAAAGTCTTGCCATCCTGGGTTCTAAGGAGCATTCTGACTGCACTTCATCTAAGGCAAGTTTATTTGTTCTTCATGGAATTTTCAATTGTTTGCCAACACCAAAATTCAAATGCATCAATTCTTCTAAGGTCTTCCTAATTCATTGTCCAACTTTCATATGTCTGTGAGGCGATTGAAAATGCCATGACTTGGGTCAGACACACCTTAGTCCTCAAAGTGTCATATTTGCTCTTTAACACATTACAGAGGTCTTTTGCAACAGATTGGCCTAATGCAATATGTCTTTTAATTTCTTGACTCTGCTGCTTCCATGAATATTGATGGTCTTTTATTTTTCATTTCTTTCTCTGCTCAAGAGCAAATTTCAGTCTGTGCTTATATCCATTTTGGTCTTTTCTTTCTTTCCTGTCTATTTAATGACCTTTGCTTTCTTCCTGTATGATGTTCTTTATGTCATCTCACAACTTTTGTCATCTTAGTTCATCAGTGTCTAACGTATCAAATCTGCTCTTGAGACAGTATCTAAAATTCAGGTGGGATAAATTCAAGGTTGTATTTTGGCTGTCGTGGATTTATTTTAATTTTCTTTAGCTTCAACTGAAGCTTGCAGTCTGTTCCCCAGTCTGCCCGTGTCCTCGTTTTGGCTGATGATATTGAGCTTGTCCATCATCTCTTCCCACAGATGTAGTCAGTTAGATTTGTATGTATTCCATCTAGTGAGATCCGTGTGTATAAGTCGTTCTTTATGTTGCTTAAAAATGGTGCCTGCAATAAATGTCATTTGCCTTATAAAATTCTGTCCTGAGATCTCTAGCATCATTTCTATCAGCAAGGCCATATTTTCTAACTACAGGTCCTTCCTCTTTGTTTCTGATTTTCACATTCCAGTCATCAGTAATTATCAATGCATCTTGATTGCATGTTTGATCAATTTCAGATGAAAAAAGTTGATAGAATTCTTCAGCTTCATCATCATTGGCTTTAATGGTTGGTGTATAAATTTTAATAAAAATGGCATTAATTGGTCTTCTTTGTATGTGTATGGATATTACCCAATTACAAACAGCATTGTACTTCAAGATAGATCTTGAAATGTTCTTTTTGATAGTGAATGTGATGTCATTCCTCTTCAATTTGATATTTTTGACATAGTAAACCATATGATTATCTGATTTAGAATGGCCATTTCAGCTCACTAATGCCTAGGATATCAATCTTTATGCGCTCTGTTTCATTTTTGATAATTTTCAAATTGCTAGGTTCATATTTTGTGCATTCCATATTTCCATTATTAATCGATGTTTGTAGTCATTTCTCTTCATTTTGAGCTGAGCCACACCTGCAAATGAAGGTCCCAGAAGCTGTGCTCCATTCATATCATTGTGCTCAGCTCTTCTTTGAGGAGACAGCTCTTCTTTAGTCATATTTTGAGTGCCTTTCCGAATTGAGGGGCTCATCTTCCAGCACTGTGTCTGAGAGTGTTCTACTGCTACTCACAAGGTTTTCAGTGTCAGCCATTCAGATGTAGTCTGCCTCTCTTTCTTCCAAGACTCTCTTAGTCTAGAAGTTCTACTAAACCTGTCTACCATGTGTGACGCTGCTGATATTTAAAATACCTATGGCATAGTTTACTATATCACAGCAGCACCCAAGCCACCACAGTACTACAAACTGACAGACAAGTGGTGGAATATAGGCATATGTATTTATTATTGGAGTCCTAGTGTGGTAGTGTGGAGTCCTGGTGTGGCACTGTAGGCTAATGCACCAGACTGCAAAATCAGTTTGAACTGCAAGGTCGGTGGTTCAAGCTCACCAGCTGCTCCTTGGAAACCCTATACAGGGTCGCTATGAGTCGGAATCGACTCGACGGCACTAAACAACAACAACAAGTGTCGCAGTGTAGGATCAGCACTAGACTGCTAACCACAAGGTTGGTGATTCTAACCTACCAGCAGCTCCTTGGAAACTATATATAGGATTTCTGTGAGTCAGAACTGACTCAACAGCACATAACAATAAAAACAACATACTGATTATTAATAATAGTTTGTTGTTGTTGTTAACCAATTCTGACTTATGGCAGCTCTGTATGTGAAGAGTAGAAACTATCCCATAGGGTCTTCAAGCTTGTGATCTTTTGGAAACATCACAAGACTTTTTCCATATGCTAATAGATTCCTGGTCTTGCACTGTAGGATAAGCACTGGACTACTAACCACAGGGTTGGCGGTTCAGACACACCAGCTGCTCCTTGGAAACCCTATACAGGGTTGCTATGTGTCAGAAGCAAGTTGATGACTCTTAACAACAACATATTGTACAGCACATATCTAGTAAAGACTGCTCAAATGGTAGCATCTCATCTCATAGACAGAAGCTTCTCACTCCAAGGGTTGTATTATCATGTAAGGGTAAACCAGAAATAAAGGAATGTTACTTCTAGAAAACTATAAGCAAAGTTGGTCATATTGCCTAGAAGAGCCAAAAGGAAATCAGCTGTTTCTGAGAAATAATAATTACAAGCTGCTTTTTGCAGATTAGCAGTTCAAATGCACATCCCCAGAGCAAATTTCATTGTAATCTCAGACTGGCAGTACTAAAGGCACCTAATGTTAGTAAATGTAAGCCTACGCTCAAAGAATGCATTTCAGGAAACTCCCACAAAAGAACAAAGATGAACATGGTGGAGTCACATATTCAAATACAATAAGGTAAAAGGCACCATGAAAAAGAGCTAGAAGAAATACTAGCAGATGGAGACTTGCAAAAATCTGATATTGGAATTATCAACATGGATTTTATTGAGATATATAAAATATAAAGAACATTACCAGGTCACAATACTGGCAGGGAGCAATAAACTACTTTTTAAAATGAATGAACTAAAGAAAACTTGGCAGGTTTTTAAGACCCCCAAAATAAAATGTTTAAAAATGAACAAACATTAATTAGAATTAAATTCAATTGAGGGAACTACAGAGTAAAGCCACAATGAGGTCTCTTAACAGACTGTTTATTAGTTGTAAGAGGAAAAAATAGTAACTGTATATTGGATAAATTGGGTAATACCTGTACCAATTTTTTCAAAATTAACATAATGAGAGGTAGATGCATATCATGTGCTTCAAGATATGATATTCTGAGAAGAACACAGTATCATTTGCATGGTAATTCAGCCAATAATGGACAATATCTAATCATGAAGATCAGACAAACTCAAATTGAGGAACATTCTATAAAAATCTGGCATGAATGCTTCAAAAAGGTCAATGTTATAAAGTATAGTAAGGCTAAAGAACTATTATAGATTAAAGAATACTAAAGAGATATGAAAGGAGCTCCGGTAGCGTAGTGGTTACGAATCAGGCTGTGGGCCGCAAGGTCAGCAGTTCGAAACTACCAGCTGTTCCGCAGGAGAAAGATAAGGCTTTCTGCTCCTGTAAAAATTTACAGCCTCGGAAACCCTGTACAGGGTCACTATGAGTCGGAACCGACTCCACGGCACATAACAACAACAACAACAAAGAGATATGATAACTAAATGTAATAAAGGTCTTGGATTGGGTTCTGTACTGAAAGATAAAAGTGTTATAAAACAAGAATTGTAGAGTAAGTGAAAATAATCTATCAGTGTTAAATTTCCTGGGTATAATAACTCAATTTTAGTTGTGTTAGAGCATATCTTTTTGCTTAAAAAATACTGAAATGTTAAGAGGTCTTGATGTATGGTTCTTGAAACTTAGTGTATCTATTGAGAAAATGATAAAAGGGGGGAAATCCCCACAATGATAAATAAGCACTATGGAATCCTGATGTGGCTCTGTGGGCTAATGCGTTGGACTGCAAAGTCATTTGAACTGCAAAGTCAGTGGTTCAAGCTAACCAGTGGCTCCTTTGAAAACCCTATACAGGGTCGCTATGGGTCGGAATCAACTCGACAGCACTTAACAACAACAACTATCCAAATAGCCACTATTTAAAAACCTGACAATAAATGCCAAACACAGGCCAAAATGAAAACACTAAATGTAACTATTTATAAATGCCATTTCTAATACCATTATATATTATTTTTCATAAATCTAAGTTTAAACTCCAGTGGTTTAACATGATAATGTGTTTTATAGTATAAAATGGCAGAACTTATGTTGAACATAAAAGTTACAATCAACCATACAGAGACAAAAAGGCGGGGAGTATTTGCCCAAAAACAAAGTTCAGAAGACAGAAAGGGACAGAAAAGAACACAGGGATGAAGTGGGAAGAGTGATTTTACTTTGGGGATTGCAACCAATGTCAAGAAATAAAATGTATATAAATTGTTGAATGGAAAACTGATATTGCTATGTAAACTTTCACTCCAACCATAATAAAAAGGGTTGTTTGTTTTTTTTTTAGTTAGTGAGTTTAATACTACCTGGTAATTTCTTAAAGCAATTTAGATTAAAAGATAACTTCTTATAAAAGTTAATCTTTCTTGTTTATTTAAATTTTGAGTGTGCTATAAAATAATTCATCTTATTTTCCTGTTACTTCTAGTATAATTCTCTAACATCAAGCAAACTTCAATATAATTATTTACATTCAGTCTTGTTAAATGAGGCATTCTTTAATGAGGTTTGCAGATATATTTGAGTTTGTAAGTGAAATAACGGTATAAATCCACAAAGAAAATATTAAAAACTCAAAAATCAAGCTTCTTTTCTGAATACACATAGTACTTTAAAATTTATTGAAAATTTTTTCCCATATTTTTAAATTAATCATCACCACAACTTTAACGCTAAAGGAGTGTTTCATATTTGGTGACATAATCTAACTTTCTTAAAAACTCTAAGATTTTTCTGTAGCTTTCTTACCTATTTTTAATGTTGGAGCAATTTTTATATGTTTTTAAGTAACACTTTTGTATTGAAAGCCATAAGCATAAGTTAACTACTAGAATTGTGATCATTTTGATAGCCCTATTTGGAGTTAGTTATTTAAGGAATCCAACATTAAGTAATGATAGCAATTCAAGCATATTTAGAAGATAATCACATATCTTTTTCAGTAATGTTGAGACCTGTAATCCTCTTAGTCTTAAAAAATCTAAGACTCATTTCTAATATTCTGTATCATCATTTTTATCTGTTATTTATGTTTTTTCACTTAACAAAGATTTATTAAATGTCTACAGTGTCCGAAAGTATTCAAGGTACTAGGAGTGAATAGAAATCAAATATTCCTGTTTCCATGGAGCTTATTTCCTGGAAGGAGACAGATATATATGTCAGATGATAAGTATTATGGCGGGGGAGGGGAATGAAACTCAATATGAACTTCATGCTAATGCTTGATTTCAAATTTTAATTTTTAGGTAGAATAGAAATGAAAATTCTTACTGAGAGGGTGACATTTGAGCAAAAAATACCATAAGGAAGTGAGGAATAAATTTAGATATCTGGGAAGAGCATTTAAGATAGACCTAACAGGAAATGTCAAGTGAAAATATGCTTGGGTAGGTAGAGGAACAGCAAACACAATTTTAAGAACTTCATGTGGTAAGTGTAGAATGTAAAGAGCAGAAGAGTGACATGGTGTGACTTAGGTTCTCAAGGGATCGCTCTGATTATTGTATTACATATAGACCAAAGGGGTGGCAAACTTTTTTCTGTAAAGATGCTATTCTAGGCTTTGTGGGCCATGCGGTCTATGTTACAAGTACTCACCATAGACGATACAGAAATGAATGACTATGGTTATGTTCCAATAAAACTGCACGAAGAAAAAAAAGTGGCAGGCCAGGTTTGGAAAGCAGGACATAGTTTACTAAACCTTAATATAGATTATCGTAGGAGACAGATGAGACTTGTTGCTACCACAAAGATTTAAAGCCTTGGAAATCCTATACAGGGTCACTATGAGTCACAAGTGACTTGATATAACACTTAACAGCAACAACCGATATAGACCATAAAGAATCAACAGCAAAAACAGATTGAGGGTTCAGCAACTATTGCAGTAATACAAAGTAGAGCTGCTTCTGTTTTCAAGAAATGCTCAGATTCTGGATATATTTTGAAGGTAGAGCCTGTGGTGTTGGTAATGAATATGAATAGGGTATGAGGGAGAGAGAAATTCAAGATAATGCTCATGTTTTTAGCATTTTAATTTGAAAATCTTTGCTTAAAGTATCAAACTTTACTTTTGAATAGTATCAAGAATAATTGTCTTTAATATAAAATCACTTGCATCTTTTAAGTTTAAATATTTCTTTTTTTAAGCCTGTTTGATTTTGTTTTCTTCTTGGTATTCCTTCATAAATGAAGAATAAGTTTAATAACTTAAGTTGTTCATTATACTTTTTCTCATTAAGTTTCCCTGTGGCTGAACGTATACATGAAGTGTGTAGAGTTGGTGCATAATCTCATGGTCAAGGAAGAAAGCAAAATGGAAATGTTAGCCTGTTAGCTATCTTTGTTGATGTTCTTGTTAGGTGCCATCTGGTCAATTCTCTCATAGCAATCCTATGCACAACAGAACAAAACACTGCCCAGTCCTGTGCCATCCTCACAAAAACCTGGACCTATTGCTACTCCATTGAGCTAGTCCATGACATTCAGGATCTTCCTCTTTTTCACTGACCCTCCACTTTGACAAACTTGGTATCGTTCTCCAGGAATTGGTTCCTCCTGATAACATGTCCAAGGTGTGAGAGATGAAGTCTTGCCATCCTAGTTTCTAAGGAGTATTCTGGCTGTACTTCTTTCAACACAAATTTGTTTGTTCTTCTGGCAGTCCATGGTCCTTTCAATATTTTTCTCCAATACCATAACTCAGATGTATCAATCCTTCTGTGGCGAAATTTCCTTATTCATTGTCCAACTTTCACATGCATATAAGACTGTTGAACATACATCCCATGGCTTGGATCAGATGCACCTTAGGCTTCAAACTGGTATCTTTGGTCTTGAATACTTGAAAGAGGTTTTGTGTAACAGATTTGCCTAACACAATACGTTGTTTGATTTCTTGACTGCTGCTTCCATGAATGTTGATTGTAAATCCAAGCAAAATGAAGTCTTTAACAATGTCAATCTTTTCTCCATTTATCATGATGTTATTTATTGGTCCCGTTCTGAGGATTTTTGTGTTCTTTACATTGTGGTGCAATCCATACTAAAGACTATGGTCTTTAGTCTTCATCAGTAAATATTTTAAGTCCTCTTCACTTTTACCAAGCAAGGTTGTGTCACCTGCATATTGCAGGTTGTTAATGAGTCTTCTTCAATCTTGATGCCACACTGCTATTTTTGTTGTTCTTAAGTGCTGTGGAGTTGGTTCAGAGTCATAAGTGACCCTGTATAGGTTTTCTGAGGTTGTAAATCTTTGTGGGAGTTGAAACCTTCATCTTTCTCATGCAGAGTGGCTAGTATGCTCAAACTACTGACCTTGTGGTTCGCAGGCCAGTGTTTATTGTATGTAGCCACCATGCTCCTACACTATTTGTTGTTGCTTTTAAGTGTTATACACTCAGTTGTGACATCTAGCTACCTGGTATAGGGTTTCTGAGGAGCTGCTGGTAGGTTTGAACTCCCAACCTTGTGGCAAGCAATCCAGTGTTTATCCTGCAGCACCACTGTTATCTTTAGGTATATCTAAATGAGACTTACCAATCATGGAATAAAGTTATAGAGCCTTGCCTTATTTTAGTAATGTGTTTATAAAAATGTTTAAAGTGAATAATTATTAGGGAATACGTTAAGGACATTGGCCTATATTTACTCACTTCTCTATTTCTTAAAATACTACCATTCTCCAAAGCACAGTGAAAAAAACCATGACATCACCCTTTCTTCCCAGAAAACTCTTTACTCAACTGATTTCATTACTTCCTTGCCTTGGCTTCACAGATGTAAGCATCATACTCAAATTTGTAGGGTTTCTTAGCGAATTTCACAGTTCCAATTCGGGATTAGAGATTCTCAGGACAAAGTTTTTTGGCCAGAACAGACTGTCCTTAGCCCTGCCTGTAGGCAGGCCTCTCTCTTACCCTTGACCTTTCATGGGCCCTGGACCTCTCACAGGCCCATTGGGCTCTACCCTGCACCAACAGTGTTATAGAGGTTTTATCATGCTGCTGTAAATGTCTCCCTAATATTAGCCTTAGCATGAAGGCACTTGGGTCTAGCTCAGAGGATTAGCAAATTTAGCTCTTCCAAGTGACTGCCTGGAGATCCACACCCCACTCTGCAAGTCTGAAGTCACTCGGCTTTACTTGCTCTGTGGGCTAAGAAGCCCATCATCACTGTGTTTCATGCTCTGTTGGTTCTGCTGCTGCTGCTCCTCTGCCAATCTTCTGGTTGCACAGCTTTCTGTCCCTGGGTGCAGGAGGTTCAATGTGCAGGAGTTTGTGTCTCAAGAACACAAATGATTCCTGGCTCTTCTTTAATGGTTGTGAGATCCCCTATTCCTGCTACGCTTCTGAGAGGGCTCATTTCATACACTTGAGAGTTCTGAGTTTTCACAGTTAACCCTGGTAACAGTCACAGCTGAATCATAATTCATTGGCATCTCCACCACCTTCTCTTACACAAACCTTACAAAAGTCATATGGTGAGAATTTACAAACACTAGGAACTCTGATACATACTGGTTACATAATTGGACTGCTAACCTCAGGGTCAGCAGTTCGAAACTACCAGCTGTTCCATAGGAGAAAGATGAGACTTTCTGCTCCCATAAAGATTTACAGCCTCAGAAACCCTGTCACGATGAGTCAGAACCCACTCCATGGCACATAACAACAACAGCATGGCTGGAAGAGGACTTCTGGTGTGGCATTGTAGGATAAACATTGGACTGTGAACCACAAGGTTGAAGGTCCAAACCCACCAGCTGCTCCTGGGAAACCTGGTACAGAGTTACTAAGAGTCAGAATCAACTTGATGACGCTTAACAAAAGCAATGGCTAGGAGAGACAGTAAAGTAATTCATTGAACCACATTCATGTTACTTTCTCCACAGATACCCATATCTTAAGGACATCACTTGCCATAGTGACCCTGTCATCTCAGTTTCCATTACATTCAAATAAATCACTATGCCTTTTAACTTTCTATACTCTGAAATACACACAGTTAGACTAATTGTGTTAAAGTAGTTGCCAAATTATCTTATGCATCAGAATTATTTTGAGGACTTGATAAACAGAGATTGTAAAGTTTTGGATACAATGAACCTGAATGGGACCTAAAAATTTGCTAATGGTTCTGTTGTGGTATCCATACAATATCCATTGTCCTAAAGTATTCTGAAAATGCCATTCCTCCAATGAAAATCTTAGGTGCTCTGTCCTGCATTTAAGGACATAATTATTTAGCCCATCCTTTAAGTTTCTAGAAGTCTGTAGGTAATAAAAATAGTTAATGATCTCAGCTTCTAACCAAAAAGTTGGCGGTTTGAGTCCATTCAGAGGCACTTTGGAAGAAAGACCTGAAAAAAATACATCATTAAAAATCTTAATAAGCACAATTATACTCTGACACACATTCAGTTGCCATGAGTAGGAGTCACCTTGACAGCAACTGGTTACAACTTTCTACCTTTTAAAAATACACTTTCTGAATGTGACCCTCATTTCCACCTTTAGTTTTCAATGATTTGTTCTTAAAATATCTCAACAGGTTCGCCTCACTTCTTATCATCATCAATTTTAACAGTATTCCCGATTTGGAATTTATTAGGGAAGTGAACAAGGTCTACTTCAGGATCAGAAAGAACTCAGGATGCAGCACACCGTCATCTTGTCTTTGGCCTCTCAGCCATGTGATCCCTTGGCCTATGTCCTGCTTGGGCACATGTTACAAAGCTCCTTTAGCTAGTCTATAAACTCCCAAAGGTCACATTTTGCAAGAGACCCTCTTGCCTGTAGGCACTCAGCTGATGCACCTAGAAGCCCACAGCTGCGAGCCACCACCTCTCCACCATCTCTGCCACTGCCTCTGCTGGCACCGCTTTTCTAGATAGGGGTTTCATGGTCCACTCATGCTCTCCTTTCTTAGTGGTCCTGGGATTGTCTGTTCTTACTTCTGAGGTTGCTCCATTTTAACCCATGAGAATGGCAAAACTAACCAATCCCAGCATTTGACTCCTGTACACCCTATTTGCCATGGTCCCACCCAATCATTTGGTAGAAATTAAGATGCTGGATAGAAAAGCCATGTCAAGGACATTCACGGTACCACAGCGGTGTATCCTGTTACTGAATTATGTACAATATGTATTTCACCAAATCTATTTGTTTTGACTGTGTCATGATACTAGTGCTGAAGTAATTATTTTCCTTATTACTGTTATACGTATGCTTCTAAAATTTTAAGATTAGATGTTCACCTTGAAACCATTTGAGTAACTTTTCAGAACTGTGCTCCTTATCATGGATTAGATAATACCTTGAAGAAGAAAAAGAAAATGAATAGTAGTTGCCACTGTGCATGGGAGGTTTTACTATAGCTCTCAATTGGTCCTTACAACAATACTGTAAGAAAGATTGTGATATCCCTATTTTGCAGCTGTGGAGACTCCATAGTTACATTTTTTTCATATTTGCCCCTTCACTCAATAAAGAGGTGACCAAATGATATTCAATGCCAAGTTTATCAGTGCAAGGGCCTGAGTTTTTCCCACCTTCTGCCTTTTATTTGTATTTAATTTTTAAATATACTGAAGCTTCTTGTTTTCACACGTTTGGAATTTGGTCAGATTTTAGTCAAAAGAAATTAGAGAATACATTATTTAGCGATACAAATTTTAAATGAAATACTTTTTCCTTTTGCTTTAGTTTACTTTAATAGTCATTTTAAATATAGTTGCCGGGTACTCTGATGGGTGCTTTGAAACACCCAGTCTTACCTGATGGGAAAAAATGACAAGTTGAAGAGCTATTGCTGTGAATTAAGTTTTATGATTGAAGAGAGAATAAAATGTGGAAGCACTTATCAGTAACTAAGGAATTCCCTGTTTAGGAATCTCCTCTTCTCACTGAGCTCTTAACACCTAGTACAGTACATTCCTGGGTGCTTGCTAACTATTGGAAGGGAGAGAAATGGTTATTCACCCACTGCTGCTTGAAGCGTTTTCAGGTTTTCTTAGGACTTTAAATGTTTCTTTCATACTTTTCTATCAAAAGGAAAGCACAGACTATGAAGGAGGCCCTCCCGGCATCAATAGACAGAAATTAGTCCATGAAACGAAGAGGTTGCTTCTGTATTAAACTGTATGGGTTTTGTTTTGTTTGGGGTTTTGTTGTTGTTTTTTGCCAGAAAAAGATGTTACTTTGTCTTGTCTGAGATTGAACAATTCAGAAACAAACATTGAAGTACAGTGGAAGGGACTTAAAATAGGCAATTTTTAGATTATGCTTTACATATGTCATATATTTTTATAGACTATAACCTAAATGCTACTTTTTGGAAAACTAAGTGGTAGCGAAAAAAGAAAAACGGAAGTTATAGTTGATCCCTATTTATAAACTGAACTACAATATGCCGGCTTAGTTGTTTTCATCAATAATATAGCTCCCAGTTGCATGTATGAGGTTTTTATTTGCCTTTCTTCATTTTGGATAAAATATACAGCAATCATAGTTTAAATATACTGACATAACCTTATGTTAGTATATTGAGATGAGTATATTGAGAATGTGTCAATGGAAATATGTATTTGGATAAAATCTTTATGGAGCCCAATACAGATTTCAAATAACCAGTCCGCCACTTACTCTTAAAGATGTATTTTATTTGAACAATGAAAGTATATAGTTTATTTTTAAATCCAACTATAATATCACCTAAAATTTAAACAGGAAACATACCAGTATTTTTTTTTTTTTTAATTCAGAAGCAGCAGCCATCTATTAAATAGCATTCTTTAATGATGCAACAACAAAAAGCTCAAAATTACCTCATATGTGGGAACTGTCCTGAGAATTACATTCTTAGAAAAATACAGCTTAATACTTAGAAAGTCATCTGATGACTTTGTCATTTATTTTTGTGATGTTCATCAGGAAAACTTTATCAACTTCTTGATTTTTTTAGGACATTTCTGTCATTCATCGTTTTTCTATTTCAAGTAAATTTAGTGAGCTTTTTTTTTTTTTTACATTCTTAAGCCTGTGATTTTAGTGGTACCATTAATACTTTTAAATAGGTCTTATTAGTTGCTAATTTAACACAATCTTTGGGAGAGTATGTCTGGAAGAGTGAGCTTTGGAGACATACCTAGACATCAGACCCATTTCTAACACTTACAAGCTATTTGACTTTAGTCATTAGTTTGGGTTAATGACCCTCAGATGTAGTATTAATTGTCTACTTTCAGAGAGAAACTGTCTTACTATGACTCTTTATTTGCCTTTTCAGATCAATGTACTGTTACCCGGACATACCTATTTCTTCATAAGTTCTGGTTCTTTAGTGCTGCATACTATTTTGGTAATTGGGCCTTTCTTGGGGTAAGTACAAGCATTTCAGAGATGATCTGCCATTCCTTCTCTCCCTTAATTTTTGAGCTAATTCACTACTTGGCTTCTGCTGCTTTAACACTCTTTAATGTTATTCACCAGAGTCCTGGTGTGGTGCTGTGGCTTAATGCACTGGACTGCGAAGTCAATGTGAGCCACAGGGTTGATGGTTCAAGCTCATCAGCTGTTCCTTGGGAACTCTAGAGTCGAAATTTTATAAACTTTTAATTACATATGCTGTCATAGTGCCTTTGTATCATAGTAGTGCCACTGGACTTTGAATGGCTTTCTAAATGATTTTAGATTTGGGAAATAATACGTAGCTTATTTAAATTTACAGGTATTCTTGATTGGATTAATTGTATCCTGTTGTAAAGGGAAGAAATCAGTCATTGAAGGAGTAGATGAAGATGACTCAGACATAAGTGATGAAGAACCCTCTGTCTATTCTGTCTAACAACATGTGTCTTAAAGCTGACTGAAAACCTAGTATGCGTTTTTAAAGTGTTAAGCTAACATTAAGATGATCTTACTAGCTTTCATAAAAAATGAGAGCATGGCTATTAAAAGAACTATATTTTTTATGTTTTCTTGAAATTACTGTATAATAGATTCACAATAAAATTACTAAAATAATACTGTGTATATACAACTGGCTTTGTGAAGGAATGTTTGTGGAAAAAAATTTCTCTAATGTATAATAGTGTTGAATTGATTAAAAATCTTCCAGTATTAATATTTCCTTCTGTTTATTTTTAAAAATATAATAAATCATTTTATTTGTACCTTTGGGTCTCTAGAGTAATGTGGAATTTTAAAATGTTTATGTCTGATTAGCTAATAGAAAATGTTCACAATGTAGCTGATAAAAACTGTATTTCAGTTTTTTTACATAAGATTATTAGTGCTTCTTATAGATTTTATCAAGAGATTTTACTTAGTTGTGTAAGATGTATTATAGTACGCAGATACTAACCTAATATGAATTTTACCACCTTTGCAATATTCTGGTATGGTGCTGTAGGATAAACACTGGACTAACTGCAAAGTCAGCAGTTCAACCAGCCACACCTTAGAAACGCTTTATAGGGATGCTATGAGTCAAAACCAACTTGACAGCACTTAACAACAACACAGCATGTAAAACATGGATATCATTTTAGAATTTTTGCTTTATAGCTATTTATGTTGTTATATTGATATTCCAAATTATATGAGGTATCATCAAGAATAATTGATTCTGAAATATCAGAATTGCAGATTTAAAGACGTTACAGATTAATTTTATAATCTGGAATTGCAGATTACATGACATCTAATTTTGGCTTTTGAGCGTTTTTTTTTATTCTAACAGTCTAAAATTAACAAAAGTCATAGTGAAAGCTATCTAATATCATTAGGGTGTTTTGAACATATTCCGGATAATGGAACATCATCACAAATGATATCCTAATTTATTAACATGATCAAATTGGAACTCAGAAAAGAAATGAATCATGATCCTTAAAATAAAATACTTTGAGGCTTCTGGAATAGACTTAAGTATTTATTAACAATTATCTCCAACTTAATTCTCTCCCTTAGTTTTTGAGCTAATTCACCACTTGGCTTCTGCTGCTTTAACACCCTTTAATGTTATTCACCACAATTAGTCCTGATGTGGCACTGTGGCTTAATGCCCTGGACTGCGAACGAAGTCAGTTTGTGCCGCAGGGTTGGTGGTTCAAGCTCATTAGCTGTTCCTTAGGAACTCTAAACAGGGACCCTATGGGTTGGAACCAAATCAACGGCACACAGTAACAACAGCAGTCTTCATGTGGCATGTATCTTCCCTTCATTTGTGCTTGTTTCTCTGAGTCTTAGTATGCTCTTTTTATATCTCAAAATAAGGTTGAAAATATACCTTACTCTCTGATACAGCCATGATAACCTAATAAAGAAAACCCTATCCCCAAATAAGATTATATCCACTGGTAAAGGGGTTAGGATCCAACATATATTTTGGGAGGGATGCTATTCAATCTATAAAAATGTGTTACTTTCCCCAATGTCCCCAAGCAAAGTACAGTGTTGGCTCTACCTAGTCATGTGGTACCTACAATGTGTTGTGATATATTGTTTTCATGTCTATCTCTGTATTCTAAGTCCTTAAACACAAATCTGACATTTTAACTCTGTTCCCATTTCCTAGCACAGTGAAGGCACTATGGTGAATAATTGCTGTACTGTACAGGGTTTCTGAGGAGAGGCTGGTGGGCTTGAACTGCCAATCTTTTGTTAGCAGTCCAGTGTATACCCTACAGTGCCAATGATGAAATATATTTAGCTTGTTTTGGATATTTATTTTGCTACTTAGAAGTTTATAGATATTATATTTATCTTCAATATTTCATGTGCTTTCATTACTTTGTGGAGGTTTTTTTATTTTGTTTTGTCAGACCAACTTTTTAACTTTCTATTTTGCTAATTATATTTTTAATGTTTTTTCTTCTTTGTTATTGTTACTGCCCTCCAGTCATTTTACTTTCTACCTATTTAAAAGTTTAATTTTATTCTAATACTAATATTTGGGGTGTTTTCCTCACAGTCATATGAAATGACTAACTTTATATTCTCTTTGAAACTGATTTAAATATTATAACTTCCAGTAGTAAGAAACATATTGCCTTGTAATTTTACCAAAAATGCATGATTTAGACATTATCCAGAGTGATGGCTTATGCAAAAGTCAAAGTCCTCATGTCCTATGCAGACCTACAACAAGAATGAATTTATTCAGTACAATAGCATGGCACTGGCTAAATAAGAACCTCAATGTTTAGCATGTTGTAGTTGCTGTTGTTAAGTGCCATCAAGTAGGTTCCCATCCATAGCAACCCTGTACAGGGCTTCCAAGGAGCAACTGGTGAGCTTGAACAGCGAACCTCGCAGTTCAAATCAACCTTGCAGTTCAGCACATTAACCCACAGCACCATACCAGGACTCTATTGTTAGCATAGCAAATGAAATATGCATATTGGATCAAAGAGGAAAATACAGAAGCATCAAAATTGAAGCCCCTAGATAGAGTGTGATAAAATGTCTGGGGAAAAAAAAATCATAGCAAAGATCAAGTTTACTGATCAGATAAAGACTGGTGGAACCCCTGACTATGGTCCTTAGCCATCCTTGAGATCTGGAATTGAACTCAGCCATTGTTCAATTATCAACCAAATAATAGATTTATAAAAGGAACAGTGTTGTGGCGCTGTGGATTAATGAACCAGACTGTAAAATAGTTTGAATTGCAAGGTCAGCGGTTCAAGCTCATCAATGGCTCCTTGGAAACCCTATACAGGGTCACTATGGGTCGGAATCGACTTGACAGCACTTAACAACAACAACAACAAAAGGAACAGTAACACTAGGGAATTATGCATTTCTTAGAATAATCAATCATTTGAAATCTAAAGGGCAGCATTTGCCCAAAGACAAAGTTCAGAAGGGTGGTAGGAAAGGAAAAGGAATGGAGATGAGAAAATTGGGTTAGACGTGATGTTACACTGTGGGGATTGTACTCAATGAGTTGAAACAAAATGTGTATGAATTGTTGATTGGAAAATTGATTTGCTCTGTAAGCCTTCACCCAATTCACAATAAACGGTTTCTAAAAAGAAATATAAAGGTATGCTATGGAACTCTTCAATGAATTCTACTTATATAGTTACAGAATATACTGTTTTGAAATCCATTTACAATCAGAATAAAGTAGATATTGATTATGCTCGATATAATGAATGTAAACTCCAACCTTATCAACCTCGACAGGGTGAAAAAACAATGGACAAAAATTAGAAAATTAAAAGAGGAAAAAGACACTAATATCACTATGTTGTGGGATAGTATGTAGAGAAAATCAAGAGTTATTGTCTCTGGTCAATAGAGCAAAGAAGAAAGCTTTGAGTATATTAAAATTATAAAGGTAACTAATAGAGCATGCAAAATAGTTGTATAGCAGTGCTATGAGATATAGAAGGAAATGGGAAACAAGGGGAAAGTGTCTCAAGCTAGTGAAATCCTCATTTTAGAAAGTCAAAAAATGAAAGGATAATTTCAGAAATAGCAACGTATCGAAATGTATATAATAAAGATTTCAAAGATAAAGAGATCAGATGTTATTTAAAGTAGAAATTTTATCAGATAAAAGTTCATTGTAATTATGCATAGGCATATTTTTTTTTTATTTCAGCAGTCAAGACAAAAAAAGGAGACGTGGTTTTGATGAAGTTGTTACCATTCGATGAAAGGTAGCACTCAAGTTTGCCTGGAGAAAATTTTGTCTGGCACTATATTTTAGAAGGAAATTATATTGGGAATTCGTGTGTAAAGAATGGTAACTGAACAAATGTCTTTGCTAAAGTTTAAATAGAAAAGCACATGTAAGGAGACAGAATTGGGGATTCCCAGGGGAAATCTGATTGGATTCATTTGTGCATACAGCATTCATTACTCCACTCAGCAAATAACCAGATTTATGTTCCAAGCACTGAGATAAAGGCTACAGAGGTTCTGAAAGTGAAATAAATAGCTCCCACCCTCATAGGAATTTAGGATCGCTATGAGTCGGACCCGTCTCCAGGGCACATAAACACCACTACCAGACCTTATCATGGAGTCCTGGTGTGGTGCTGTGGGTTAATGTGCCAGACTGCGAAGCCGTTTGAACTGCAAGGTTGGCGAATCAAGCTCAGCAGCTGTTCCTTGAAAACCCTATACAGGGTTGCTGTGGGTCGGAATCAACTCAACGGCATTTAACAACAAGACCTTATCATATCTGAGATTATATGAATCTGACATACTTTTGTCTATTGGTCAAAAGGGAGTAGGTGCAGAAAAAATATTTTCAAAATTTCCTTAACTCTATGGAGTCTGGTAGTGTAATGGTTACAAATCGGGCTGCGAACCTTAAAGTCAGCATTTGGAAACTACCAGCTGTTCTGTGGGAGAAAGATGAGGCTTTCTGCTCCCGTAAAGATTTACAGCCTCAGAAACCCTGTACAGGGTCGCTATGAGTCGGAACCGACTCCACGGCACATAACCACCAACCACCATGGAGTCCTGGTGTGGTGCTATAGGATAAACACTGGAGCACAAGGTTATTTGAACTGTAATGTTGGCGATTCAAACTCAACAGCTACTGCTCAGAAACCCTATATAGATGGCGTCCTTATGAGTCAGAGCCAATTTGATGGCACTTAGCAACAACAACGTTTTCAGGAACTAAGGTGACTGGATGAACCCCTTCAACTATTGTCCTGACATAATATTTAAACCTTAAGCAAAAAATGTTCCCTGAAGGCTTCATGAAACCAAACAAACACTTAACTTAGCTAGTAAAAAATGTATGCCGTGAGAATTATACGCTGAATACTATGGGATCAAATTGGCAACAGCAGGGACTAGTGAGTTTATGTTAATAGGGGCAAGAGGAACAATTTCTAGGAGCATGAGAATAGTTGCACAAGGGAATTGTAGAAATTCTTGGATTGTGGTATGTGTTGCTATGGATGTGCTCAACAACAGCTAAGGACATTTTTTAAAAAGTCACCTTGTTCAGATTGCAATGGAAAATATTCCAGTAACTCATCACATTCCCAAAACATGACACATCATCTCTGGGGATCATAATTAGAAGGCTGTTGTTGTTATGTGCCGTGGAGTCGGTTCCGACTCATAGCGACCCTGTACAGGGTTTCCGAGGCTATTAGATAATCATAAAATTGAAATAATGTAGTAATGAGGCCATTTTAGGCATTCTGTCATGCTGCTTAATTATCCACTCTTCAGCAAAGTCCACCTCCAAAGTGACCACATTTTCCAAGTTCCCCAGATTGAGCTATTCTGCTTTGGATATTACAAAATGCAAATTGACTGTATTTAATTGAACCTCAGTTGACCCCTTATTTTCCTCATTCAAAAATTCTTGGGAAGTACTTTTAGAACCACTCATAATCTCCAACTGTAATTTTACAGAGGATGGGAAAACTTTCTTCAGAGACCAAAGCCAATAAGCAAATTCTAAAAATAACAAAAGCAAGATATAACTTAAGGATAACATTTCTCTGGAGAGCTAAGCTACCATGGTTCAGGTATATAGCTTTTTACAGAGTTCCCCAGAGACTCATATCTGCTTCAGCTCTGCAGAGAAACTGCTGGTTCGTACTCAAGTCAAAGTTGATCTCTCTGCCAAATATGTGGGTAAAGCAATGCCTTCTGTTATCTTCCGGATATGTTATATAATAATATACATGGACAAGCAACAAAGTCAACACTCAAAGTAGCAAACATTCCAGAGTTGCCTCTTTACCATATTCAAATCTGCCTTATCTGCATATCAAGGCAAATATTGTATCTGAAAGGAGTGATTTTATTTTTAGTTTGTAGACTTAATTCACTGATATTTCATACTACAAATATTTATATAGCAAGCATCTACAATGTGCCAGACATTGTTCTGAACCTTTTCATTCTAACTGATCAAAAGTAATCCAATCTCTAATGTCCTTGCAAATTCCAAATCTACTTATAAGGAGCTCTGGTAGCATAGTGGTTACAAATCGGGCTACGCACCGCAAGGTCAGCAGTTCGAAACTACCAGCTGTTCCGCAGCAGAAAGATGAGGCTTTCTACTCCGTAAAGATTTACAGCCTCAGAAACTATGTACAGGGTTGCTATGAGTCGGAACCGACTCTGCGGCACACAACAACCAACTTATTACTATATTTACCTGAAACTATTTGGAAACTTCATGTGTGTGTATATTACATATGCGTGTGTAAACATTTATACACCCACAAAAAATCTGAATTGATGTGAAATGAAGACCAGTAAAAGAATAAAGAAATTGTAAATTTGTATGTGATGTATACAATAACACAAAGGCTGACAAAGCCTTAGTTAAATTTGACAACCTCCTGAAATAGACTGGTTTAGTGATTCACTCAATGAACCAGTATTTGAGTGCCTAGTATGTATCAGAAACTTCATTATTGTCATAGTAGAACTGTAATCAGTAATACACATAAATGAGGGAAAATGGTGACATTTTCAAAATATGCTTATAAGCCAGGGAGCTTCTAAGCATAAATTTAAAACATAGAAAGTTACAAGTTAATAATTACTATAAGAAAGCTATTGTAGGATACAGTGGAACTAAGTGACACATCCTAAGCCTAGGAATAAACTAAGACTTTAGATCTTAAATAAGCAAATGTTAACCAATAATAAAGAAGCCCTTGGGGCACAGTGGTTAAAGGGTTCAATTATTAAGCAAAAACAGGGTCCATTGGACCAGCCACTCTGAAAGAGAAAGATGTGGCAATTTGCTTCTGTTGAGATTGACATTTTGGAAAAGCTATGGGGGCAGTTCTACTCTGTCCTACAGAGTAGCTATGAGTTGGAATAGGTTTGACAGCAGGGAGTTTGACTTGACTTTGGGTACCACAATAATAAAACACTCAGCTGCTAACAGTGGTTTGAAACCCTCAGCCTCTCTGTGGGAGAAAGATATAGCAATCTGTTTCTGTAAAAATTGCAAATTTAGAAACTATGGATCAGGTAGTTCCACCCTGTTCTATATGAGCAGGAATCAATGATACACAACTCAATGATAAGGAATCCCTGGGTGATGCAAATGGTTAAGCATTTAACTACTAGCCAAAAGGTTGGTGGTTTGAACCCACCCAGAAGTGCCTCAGAAGACAAGCCTTGGAAGTCTGCTTCAGAAAGATCACAGTCTTGAAAATCCTACGAAGCAGTTCTACTCTGCACAAGAGGTTGCTGGGAGTCGTTATTGACTGTATGGCAACTAACAACAGCCCGATAATAAGCAAGAAATAATTGTCCAGGGAGAAAAAAAATGACTGGCGTTTGTTTAGTGACTCTACAGTGGTAGATGTGGCCTTAGACAGTGGCAAGGAAGCCTCGTGATGGAAGCCTCGTGATGGAAGCCTCGGGATGGGGCAGTGTGTGTGAGTGGAAAGCAGGGCTGCCATCTAGGTGATTTATGTTCTTGATTTAGTACTGGAGAGGCAAGCCCTACCCAGGAGCAGAAAGCGTAGAGCCTGCCTCTCAAGTACTAAAACATGGTAGAATACTAAGCACTCTCCTCAAAATATAGACTCAATTCTAGGAAAAAGAGGGGAAACTAAACTTGATTAGCATTAACTTTAAGCTTCCCAAGTGGGATGGGAAACAGAAATTAAGTTATTACAGAAATTAATTCAATTTCTTGAACACCTGAGTTTCTGAAATGATACTTGTACCTGCGGAAGCTAAGTAGCACTTAGTTAAAACACAAGTACAAGTTTTAATTACGATTTGCCACATAATTGTTCTTGGTTACTTCACTAGTGGACTGAGGATAACAATCTCATATGGTGAAATAAAGTAAAACATTAAAAAGTACCCATTGTTTTCGAATGTTTATTCCAGGGGTTGAAATTTTTTTTCTATCAAGAATCAAAATAGCAAATATTTTAGACTTTCTAGGGCCACACAAAGTCCTAATGCGGTGCTGCTGGATAAACACTGGACACTAAGGAGCTCTGGTAGCGTAGAGGTTACGAATTGGGCCGCGAGCCTCAAGGTCAGCAGTTCAAAACTACCTGCTATTCCGTGGGAGAAAGATGAGGCGTTCTGCTCCCGTAAAGATTTACAGCCTCGGAAACCCTGTGCAGGGTCGCCATGAGTCGGAACCGACTCCACGGTACTTAACAACAACAACAACTAACCATAAAGTCAGCAATTCAAGCCCACCAGCTGCTCCTCAGAAATACTATTCAAGGGCACTATTAGTCAGAAACAGGAGCTCTGGTACTGCAGTGGTTACAAGTTGGGCTGCTAACCTTAAGGTCAGCAGTTCGAAACTACCAGCCGTTCCATGAGGCTTTCTGCTCCCATAAAGATTTACAGCCTCGAAAACCCTGTACAAGGTCGCTATGAGTCGGAACTGACTCCACGGCACATAACCACCATCACCACTAGTCAGAACCGACTCAGCAGCACTTTACAATAACAGGGGCCCGTATGGATTTTGTCCCTTATTTTTGTTTTTGTTTTCTTTGCAATGTTTTAAAAAATCAGAACCCAATATGAGATTGGATTTGGCCTGCCGCATATAGTTTGCTACCTTCTAAATTATTCCATTAATCAATTTGCTTAAGGTGGTTTTACTGAACAAAGAAAAATTAGCTTAAGAAGTAAAAGATATAAAACTACAGAGGAGCAACTGTTTACTGGTATGAAAAAAAAAAATTCCTAAATGCATTTAGCATGTTACTTTTTTTAAAAATATAATCCAACAACTTTTATTTTGAATTTAAGATGATACAAACCTGTCTTAAACTAAAAAAAAAAAGAATTCAAACAATTCAGAAAGTGTGAGTGACCAAAAGAGATTGTAAATAGAATGTTCAGTGATCTCCAAATTATTTCTCCAGGGATCCATTTGTCTGACATCATCTCATATGGAGCCCGTTTTGAAAATTGCTGGTCATGATGATCTCTAAATTGCCTTCTATTTCCAATATTTATAATCCTATTTTCTCTTTTGACTAAGAACTGTGTGGTTTTGGGATTGAAAAACTGATAGGATCATATTTTACACAAATGATGTGTGCACTATGCCAGGACTGATTTTCTTAACCCCATCATTTCTGTGCATTATATGTGTGGGTATGTTATTTATGTGGGTACATTCTTTGTGGAAACTATATAGTACTAGTGATTTTAGTCTACATGCTGCAATTTTCTTGCATTTAAAATGGGAATAATAATACTTCCTCCTTTATAGGATCATTGGAAGCCCTAAATTATCATATGTTGTTAAGTGCCATCGAGTCGGTAACAACTCATAGCGAACCTGTGCACAACAGAATGAAACAATGCCCAGTCCTGCGCCAATCTCACAATCATTGCTAAATTTGAGTACATTGCTGCTGCCACTGTGCCAATCTATCTCATTGGGTATCTTCCTCTTTTTCACTGACCTTCCACTTCACCAACCATGATGTCCTTCTCCAGGTACTGGTTCTGCATGATAATATGTCCAAAGTATGCAATGAAGTGTGGCCATCCTGGCTTCCAAGAAGCACTCTGGCTGTATTTCTTCCAACACAGATCTGTTTGTTCTTTTGGCAGTCAATGGAACTTTTAATATTCTCCTCCAACACCATAACTCAAATGCATCCATTCTTCTACAGTCTTCCTTACTTACTCATTGTCCAACTTTCACATGCATATGAGGTTATTGAAAATACCCTAGCACGGGTCAGGTGCACCTTATTCCTGAAACTGAATATCTTTGTTCTTTAACACTTCAAAGAGATCTTGTGCAGCAAATTTGCCCAATGCAATATGTAGTTTGATTTCTTAACTGCTGCTTCCAAGAGTGTTGATGGTAGATGGCATATCCAAACTAAATGAAGTCTTTGATAACTTCAAACTCTTCTCTCTTTATCTTGATGGTTTTTATAGATCCAGTTGTAAGGGTCTTTGCTTTACTTACATTGAGGTGTAATCCATACCAAAGACTGGTTGATCTTCATCAGTAACTGTTTTAAATCCTCTTCACTTTCAGGAAGCAAGGTGGTATCATCTGCCTATCACCGTTGCTTAATCCTGATGCCATTATAATCCAGTGTCTCATAGTATGTGCTCAACATATAGATTGAATAGTATGGTGAAAGAATACAATCCTAGCCCATACCTTTCCTGATTTTAAACAATATGTGTCCCCTTGTACTATTTGAACAACTGCTTCTAGGTCTAGGTATGGGTTCCTCATGTGCACAATTAAGTGTTCCAAAATACTCATTCTCTGCAATATTGTCCATAGCTTGCCATGATCCACACAATCAAAAGCCTTTGCACAGTCAATAAAGCACAGGTAAACATCTTTCTGGCATTCTCTGCTTTTATCCAAGATCCATCTGATGTCAACAATGATATCCCTTGTTCCACATCCCTGTCAGAATCCGGCCCGAAACTCTGGCAGCTCCCTGTCAGTGTACTACTGCAACAATTTTTTAATTATATTTTGCAAAATTCTACTTGCATGCAATGTTAATGACATTGTCTAATGATTTCCACATTCCCTTGGGTCACCTTTCTTTGGAATGGACATGAATATGGCTCCTTCCCAATCATTTGGCCAGGTAGCAATCTGCCAAATTTCCTGGCATAGATGAGTGAATACTTTCAGTGCTGCCTTAGTTTGTTGAAAGATTTCAGTTTGTATTTCATTCATTCCCAGTGCTCTATTCTTTGCCAATGCCTTAAGTGCACCTTGGACTTCTTCCTTCAGTTTCATTGACTCTTGATCATATGGTACCTTTTGAAATGGTTGAATATCAACCATTTCTTTTTGGTACAGTGACTCTGTGTATTCCTTCCATCTTCTTTTGATGATTTTTGCAACAGTCAATATTTTGCTCATTGTTGTTGTTGTTAGGTACCATCGAGTCAGTACCGACCCATAGTGACCTTATGCACAGCAGAATGAAACATTGCCCAATCCTCGGCCAAACTCACTACTGTTGCTACGCTTGAGTCCATTGATGCTGCCACTTGGCCAATCCATCT
>NW_006408537.1:22238756-22245599 GCF_000296735.1 Chrysochloris asiatica | reverse complement strand
GGTCCCTATTAGTTGAAACGGACTCAATGGCACTTAGAAAATAAAATAGCAGCAATGTTCAAGGTCATATTTTGACTCTTGTGGGTTTATTTTAGTTCTCTTCAGCTTCAGCCTGAACTTGCATATGGATGGTCTGTTCTACGGTCTGCCTCTAGTCTTGTTTTGACTGATGATATAGAGCTTTTCTACCATCTCTTTCCACATATGTAGTCAACTTGATTTCTGTGTATTCCATCTGTGAAAGTTTGTTCGTGTGTATTGTTGTCTTTTATGTTGTTTAAAAAGGTATTTGGAAAGAAGAAGTCTTTGGTCTTGCAAAATTCTATCATGTGTTCTCCAGCATAGTTTCTATCACCAAAGCCATATTTTCCAACTATTGATCCTTCCTCTTCATTTCCAAACTTTGCATTCCAATTGCCAGTAATTATCAATGTATCTTGATTGCATATTTGATGGATATCAGACTGAAGTTGGGAGAATTCTTCAATTTCATCACCACTGACTTTAGTGGTTGATGCATAAATTTGAATAATAGTTGTATGATCTTCCTTGTAGGCATAGGGATATTATCTGATCCCACACAGCATTTTACTTCAAGATAGATCTAGAAATGTTCTTTTTGATGATGACTGTTATGCCATTCCTCTTCATGTTGTCATTCCAGGTATAGTAAACCATGTGATTATCAGATTCAAAATGGTCAATGCCAGTCCATTTCAGATCACTAATGACCAGGATATGAATGTTTATGTAGTCCATTTCATTTTTTATAGCTTCCAACTTTTCTCAATTTATATTTTGTACATTCAATTTTCTGATTACTAATGTATGTTTACAGTTCTTTCTCCTCATTTTGAGTTGTGCCCCATCAGCAAATGAAAGGCCCAAATGCTGTACTTCATTTGTGCCATCATGGTCAACTGTACTTTGAGAAGGCAGCTCCTCCCCAGTTGTATTTTGAGTGCATTCCACCTTGAGGAACTCTTTTCCAACTATATAGGGTTTCCAAGGAGCATTTCATAAGTTTGAATCACCAACCTTGCAGTTAGCGATCCATTGCTTACCCTCTTGCACCATACCAGGACTATTGTTGTTTGTAGTTGTTAAGTACCATCAAGTTGGTTCCGACCCATAGTGACCCTACATAGGATTTCCAAGGAGCAGCTGGTGAGCTTGAACTGCCAACCTTCAGTACAAACCCACTTTGCGGTCCACACCAGGACTCTAAATTTTTGCTTAGTGCTCTGTATCTAGCCAATGAATTAGAAAACTCTTCTTGGTTTTTAGCTGCTATTGTTTCTAAGATAGTTTATCTTTATTATTTAATGTTCTTTAACCATCAGAGCTACAAATACTTTATATTTATGAACTATCCCTTTACTTTAGCCTGTAGGTTAAGTACTTGCTGCTGTTGTTAAGTGCCTTTGATGTGGTTCAGACTCAAAGACTCGGTATAAGATTTCTGAGGATTTGAATGGATGACCTACTGTGTGATTAACAGTACAGAGTTTATCCTACAGGGCCACATTAGGACCCCAGAGTAAGTGCTTAGTGATTCAAAACAAGTATTTAATTGTGTTAGTGCTCAGTGTAAGAAACCTAGAGAGTAAATACTTGTGACTGAAAAAAAAACTTTTGTAATGTAAATCATTCATATTAATGTTGCCTTTATTTTCTGTTTGGAGATCTTATTTTCTTCAAATTGTATTGCAAAACCCCAAATAATAGAATGTAAGAATAAAACATCTCAGTTACTTCATATTAGTGGTAGTTTGAGCACTTAATTACAAAGCACAAGCCATTGTGTTCCATTTTTTCAAATTGCTTTCTTGCTTGGTGACTTTGAGAAGGCTACAATAGAGTCTTTGTCTCTTGGGTTTTGTTTCCGTGTTTACTTTAATGTGTCAAGTGGAGGATTGTACTTCAATTCCTCATGGGAACATTGTGAATTCAAAAAATAACATTTGTAAAGTTTTGTTGTTTTTTTTATTTAGGCGTGAATAAAAAATTGAACATGTACCATCATTGCAGAGTACAAAAACAAAGAAAAATTGAATGAAACATAGCTGCTAGTTTAGAGATTTGAATGTGCAATTTAGTACATAAGGCTGTTTTCTCATACTCCCACCTACAATAAACTTGCTACCACTTGCAGTGGGGGGAAAGTAGAAAGAGAAGACAGACCTGGGATAAAATTCATCTGAGTCTGTTAGTAACTATGAATTTATGAAAGTATTTTATTTCTATAAAACTGTGGTGGTTCAGTTGTAGAATTCTCATCTCCATGCAAGAAACCAAGTTCAATTCCTGGCCAATGCACCTCAGAGCAGCCACAATCCAGCTATCAGTGAAAGCTCCTGTGTGCTATGATGCTGAACAAGTTTCAGAGAAACTTTCAAGATAAGACAAACTAGGTAGAACGACCTGGTGATCTATTTTTTCAGCCAATGAAAACTCTATGAATCCAATCTTCTTGTATTCAGAATCTCTGTGAGTTGTGGTTAACTCAACATCAGCTAACAACAACATTTTACTTCTGTAAGTTTCCTCATTTATAGCCTATCCTGTTAAATCATCAAAAGTATTCACAGTCCCAAAACATTATAGTCACCAGGCCAATATCACCAAGAATACCAAGGATCATTCCATATACATAAACCCTAGAAAGGCACAGGGTTTTAAACTTAGGATGAATTTGAATGCTTTTAGATGGGACAAGTATACTCCAAATGGCCACAATTCCTACCCAAGAGCAATACACTTTAGCAATTAATCCAAGAAGGATTCTGATTCAGCTCTGGGCCCAAAATTTTGACTCCACAGTTCAAATGGATAAACTTGTTGTTATTGTTGTTAAGTGCTATCAAGTGTGTTCCAACCCATAGCGACCCTGTATAGAGGTACCAAGGAGTGACTAGTGAGCTTGAACTGCCGACCTAGCAGTTCAAACTGACTTTGCAGTCCAACGCATTAACCCACAACACCACACCTGGACTCCATATAAGTTTCTTCTTGTTGTTGTTAAGTGCTGTCGAGTTGGTTCTGACCCATAACAACACTGTATAGGGTTTCCGAGGAATAGCTGGTGAGCTTGAACTGCACGCCTCCATGTTCAAGAGGACTTTGTAGTCCAGCACATTAACCCACAGCACCACACCAGGACTCTGGGACACACACACACAGTTGCTTTTGAGTTGATCTGACCCAAGGCAACCTCCTATCTATCAAAATAGAACTGTACTCCATAAGGTTTTTGGCTTCTTTTCTTGCTTTTTTTTTTTTACAGTTTTAAAAGATTTTTTGATGTTATAGTGTGCACAGCAAAACATACACCAATTCTAGCCAACAGAATCCAGCAGCACATCAAAATAATAATACATCATGACCAAGTGGGTTTCATAAAAGGGATGCAAGGATGGTTCAGCATTAGAAAAACAACCAATATAATCCAACACATAAATAAGAAAAAGGAAAAGAACCACATGATCATATTGATTGATGCAGAAAAGGCATTTGACAAAATTCAACATCCATTCCTGATAAAAACACTCAACAATGTAGGAATTGAAGGGAAATTCCTCAACATAATCAAGAGCATTTATACAAAACCAACAGCCTACGTTACTCTCAATGCAGAGAAACTGAAAGCCTTCCTTTTGAAAATGGGAACCAGACAAGGATGCCCTTTGTCACCACTCCTTTTCAATATTGTTTTGGAAGTACTAGCGAGAGCTATATGACATGAAAGGGAAATTAAAGACATCCAAATTGGCAAAAAGGAAGTAAAACTCTCTCTAATTGCTGACAATATGATCCTATACATAGAAAACCCCAAAGACTCAGTAAAAAAGCTACTAAACATCATTGGAAGAGTCAGCAAAGTGGCTGGGTATAAGATCAACATACAAAAATCAGTTGGATTCCTCTATAGTAACAATAACAGCACTGAAAAGGACATTAGGAAAGAAATACCATTTACAATAGAAAGCATTGAAAAATATCAGCAATATCACATGCAAGTAAAATTTAGCGCACTCTCTCTTGGATGTCTTCACAGTTACTGAAGAATTTGGCCTTTATCCATGCTGCTCATGTGTAAAAGAGCTAAATTTCCCCAACATATATTAAAACAATATTAAGAAATGCATCTAAGGAAACCTAAATAGGAGTTTGCTCCCTATCATGAATTTCTAAATTAATTGATAAATAGTCAATCAACAACAATTTAAAAAAAAAGCATACTAGCTTCAAAGTTACACTGTCTGTTGGGAATGTTCATTTTAAAATGGAGATATAAATATTATGTGCTTACCAACTAAGCTTTTTTAGAATAATCAAAGAAAAGGAAAACAATTTAAGATCTATAATAATTTCGAGATGACCCCATAAAAGAGAAAGTGGGCCCTGATGAGTCTGAATGACAGAGGATGAAGTTCATTGAACGAACAGCCATCATTACCAGTGTTCAGACTAGTGATTATATACATTGTTTCCAGAATCTCTCATCATTTTCACTGCAAATAATTTATGACTTTTGTTCCAAATAATTCATTTAAAAAAAAAAAAAACTTTTTTGTGTGGATTGAGTTAAAGTTTACAGAGCAAATCATCAATTTTACAGTCAACAAATCATGTAATTAATTTCAACCTAACGGTTGCAATACCCTCAATGTTACATCACTTCCTCCTGTGTTTCTTCTTTCTATTCCTCCTTCTTCCCCAACCTTTCTGAATTTTGTCCTTAGCTAAACGCTGACTTTTAATCTTGAATGGCACCATAAATTTCTTCTGGTCTCAGTGTCATGGATACTGATGTTTCTGTGATCCATTCATTAGTCGAAGCATCTTCAATATTCATCACTCTAGGATGAACACTAGACTCTGAACCCAGCGTTAAGAGCCCATCAGCCACATGTGGCTTTCTGCTCCCATAAAGATTTACAGCCTCGGAAACCCTATACAGGGTTGCTATGAATCGAAACTGATTCGATGGTACTTAATAGCAATAACAACACATTTTTCTCCATACAGGGTGAGACCAATATCGCACCTTAGATGGCTGGACATGAGCTTTTAGATTTCAGCCACTACTCAACAAAGTACACTGTAGAATATTGTCTTTGTGGACTATATTTTGTCAATTGACCATAATGTCCTCTGAGACTATCGTACTATACCCTTTTGCTCAGCAACTGGTTCCATTAGGTGTTTGGGAATATCTAAAAAGTTTTTGTAATTTTTCCCTGTTATATATAATTTCCAAAGCAATTTTCCCAATCTGTGCATTCTCTTTTTACTCTTTTGGTGTACATGTCTAATTTCTATGAAGTCACAACTATCTAGTTTGTCTTTTGAAGTCCTGGTAGGGCACTGTAAGATTATCACTAGATCACAAGGTCAGTTTGAACTGCAAGGTTGGGCATTCAAACTCACCAGTTGCTCCTCAGAAATTCTACACAAGGTTGCTATGAGTCGGAACCAACTTTACCAAACTTAACAAAAACAACAACACTTCATTACATTCATGTATATGTTTGAAGCAAAGATAAGTACCCATGTACAAATAGCCTCTGTGAAACCTTTATATATTTATGGTTATAGTCCTGTTTTCCCACCACACCCATTCTGTCTGTGTATCTATCCATGATCACTGTTACTGCAGGATTTTGAGTATAACAGTATTTACTTCCATTGCCTTTAACTCTTACACTTCTCTTGTCTTTCTTGTTTTCCCCTGCCTTCATCATTCTTCTTCCAACCTCTTATTGTATGTTCTCTTCCCCATCACCCAATATGTGTTTTCCCTCTAGTCCTGGTGTGGCACTGTGGGCTAATGCATTGGACTGCAAAATCGGTTTGAACTACAAGGTTGGTGGTTCAAGCTCACCAGCTGCTCCTTGGAAACCCTATGCAGGGTCTCTATGGGTCTGAACCAATTCCACAGTATTTAACAACACCCTCTAGGTAGTAAACTAATCCCCTGCCCGTTCCCCGCCCCACCCCCCCAACCACACACACACCCTTGGTAGCCATCAAGGAATGTTTATTTTAATGTATGAGAGCATTTTCTTGACATTTTACAATAGTAATCTTTTACAATATTTGTCCTTTTTGATTGACTAGTTTCACTCACCCTTCAAGTTCATCCATGTTATTATGAGGTGTTTCAGAGTCATCATTATTGTTCAGTATTGTATAATAGTTCACTGTGTGTATGTACCAAAGTTTGTTTATCCATTCTTCCATTGAGGAACATTTAGTTTGTCTCCATCTTTTTGATATTTTGAATAAAGCTGTGGTTATCATAGATAGGTGTACATGCATATATTTGCACCCCAGCTCTCAGTTCTCTAGGATATAAATCCAGTGGAAGGATTATTATATCATATGGTACTTCTATTTTCAACTTTTTGAGGAAGCACCACAGTTTTCCACAGTGATTGCAGCATTTTACAGTCCCACCTGCAGCATCGGAGAGTTCCAGTCTCTCCACACCCTTATCAACATTTGCTGCTTTCAGTTTTGTTTTGTTTTTAACTTTGTAATTAATGCTCTGTGTCTTTTGCCCTGTGACTTCGGCCCTGTGTCTTCGGCCCTATGTCTTCGGCCCTGTGTCTTTGGCCCTGTGTCTTCGGGTCTGTTTTGATTTACATCTCTCTAATGACTTATGATCATGAGCATTTCTTCATGCTTGTTGATTGCCTGAATGTCTTCTTTGGTAAAATGTCTGTTCATGTCCTCTGTCCAGTTTTTTAAGTGGATCATTTGTCTTTTTTTGTAGAGGTGTTGAAGTTTTCGATAAACTTTAGATTTTAGTCTCTTTTCTGATATTTCATTGCCAAA
>NW_006408537.1:22236926-22237930 GCF_000296735.1 Chrysochloris asiatica | reverse complement strand
GGTTAGATTTATTCTTAACTATTCCATGTTCTGAGTGGCTATTGCAAATGGCATTGTTTTCCTGAATTCCTTTCCAGAGCTCTCTTTAAATGTATAAAGGAGTCCAACTATTTTTTGGATGTTGATTTTGTACCCTGCCACTTTACTGAAACTTTCAACGAGTTCTAGTAATTTTCTTGCCAAGCCTTCAGAAATTTCTATGTATAGGATGGAGTTCTATTGTCTCACTGTAAGATAAGCGCTCGACCATAAGGTCAATTTGAACTGCAAGGTTCAAGCTCACCAGCCACTTGTTGGAAACTCTATACAGGGTCACTATGAGTCAGAATTGACTTGGTGGGATGTAACAAGAACAACAGCATCTGTAGGATAATGTTATATGTAAATAGAATTTTACTTCTTCATTGCCAATTTGGATGCATTTAGTTTCTTTTATCTCACCTTATAGCTCTGGTTAAAATTTCCATTGCAGTATTGAATAGGAGTTGTGATAAAGGACATCCTTGTCTGGTTCCCATTATCAAGGGGAATGCTTTCAATTTATCTCCATTGAGAGTAATGTTGGCTATTGGTTTGGTATTAGTTTCTTGGTTGGTTAAGCACTGTTAAGTAGGTTCCAACTCACAGCAACTTCTGCATAGAGTTTCTGAGGAGCAGCTGGTAGGTTTGAACCACCAACCTTTTGGTTAGCAATCCAGTGCTTATTCCCCAGCATCACACCAGGACTCCTTGGTTTCATATGTATGCCCTTAATTATTTTGAGGAATGTCCCTCTTTCCCTGTTTTATTGAACATTTTTATCAGGAAGAGGTATTGGATTTTGTCAAATGCTTTTTCTGTACCAATCAATATGATCATGTGCTGGATTGCACTGATTGCTTTTCTATTATTGAACTATCCATGCAATCCAGGTATGAATCCCACTTGGTCATATATATTTTTAATAGGTTTTTGGGTTATGTTGAGTAGGATATTGTTGAGTATATTTGCATCTATGTTCATGA
>NW_006408537.1:22234584-22236275 GCF_000296735.1 Chrysochloris asiatica | reverse complement strand
CTTTATGGGAGCAGAACGTCTCATCTTTCTCCCACGGAACCGCTGGTAGTTTCGAACTGCTGACCTTCAGGTTAGCAGCCTGATTTGTAACCACAACGCTACCATAGCTCCTTAAAAGAATATTAGTCATATTGAAATTGTGACCTTATTTAGAAAGATTGGTCCCATCCTATTCCAGCATGACCTCATGCTAACTTATTATACCTGCAAAAACTCTTTCTAAATAAGGTCACAGTCACACATCGTTATAACTTGAACATAACTTTTTTTGGGGAATATAACAAATAAGTATCATGCTGTCTGTGATAGGATAATACTCATACACCTACAAGGAAGACCAGTTAATGCCACTATTATTCAAATTTATGCATCAACCACTGAAACCAATGATGATGAAATTGAAGAATTCTACTAACTTCTTCAGTCTGAAATGTATCAAACATGCTATTAAGATACATTGTTAATTACTAATGATTGGACTATGAAAGTTGGAAACAAAGAGGAAGGATCCGTAATTGGGAAATATGGCCTCAGTGATGGAAACAATGCTAAAGGGCAAATATGTCAGTTTGAGATCTAAGGTGTACAGAACCCAAGCCATGGGCCTTTCAATCACTTTATATGCATGTGAAAGCTGGGCAAAGTATAAGGAAGACTGTAGAAGAATTTATGCTTTTGAATTATGGTGTTGATGAAGAATATTGAAAGTTCTCTGAAGTGTCAGATAATAAACACATCTATCATGGAAGAACAGGAGTCCTGGTAGTGCAATGGACTGTTTATCTCAAGGTGAGTTGTTCAAATCCACCAGCAGTGTTGTGGGAGAAAGATGAGGCTTTCTGTTTTCATAAAGATTCACAGCTTTGGAAACCCAATACAGGATTGCTATGAGTCAGAACTGACCTGATGGCATTCAGCAGCTTGGAAAAAGTATAGGCAAAATGCTCCTTGGGAGCCAGGATTGTGGCACTTTATCTCTTGTACTTTGAACATGTTGTCAGTAGGTACCTGTCCCTGGAGAAGGACATCAAGCTTGGAAAAGTGGAGGTAAATCAAAAAGATGAAGACCACAAGTGAGATGGATTGACACAGTGGTAAGAACAATTATGAGGTAGGCACAGGACTGGGCAGTGTTTCACTCTGTTATATATAGTGTCACTATGATTGTATGACTCCTAACAACAACAGCAACGTACCTGGATTGACTTCTGGTGGTATGTTAGTCTCAGTTGTCTGCTGTTGTTTCTCTGTCCAAAGAACTTCCTTTAATAGATTTTGTAAATTCAGACTCTTTATTACAAGTTGGATTCCTGGTGTGGTACTGTGGCATAAGCACTGGACCACAAGGTCAGTATGAATCACAAGGTCATTGGTTCAAACTCACCAGCCACTCTTTGGAAAGTCTATACAAGGTTACTATGAGTTAAAAATGACTCAATGGCATTTAACAACAAAATTGTGAGTTTCTTTAATTTCGTTTAATCTGGTAATGTCCTAATTTCATCATTGTAGCTGAGGGAGATTTTTCTGGGTTTATGATTCTTTATGGACTCCTGGTGTGGCGTTACAGAATAATGCACTGGACTGCAAGGTCAATTTGAACCTCAAGGTCAGTAGTTCAAACCCACGAGCCCCTCCTCAAAAGCCCTATACAGGGTCACTATGGGTAAGAGCCAACTGGATGGCATTTA
>NW_006408537.1:22232637-22234130 GCF_000296735.1 Chrysochloris asiatica | reverse complement strand
ACTCAGGGACCTCGTGGACTTCTCAGGTAAGCAGTATTACTAGCAAAAGAACTTGGTCTCCTTTGTGGGTGGTATTGCTTACTGGGAGGCCCACTGGCCACCTGGACAGGTGAGTCCAGGAGCACAGTAACCGAATACTCCTAGCATCGTTGCCAAGAATCTTTTCTTGGGCGACTTTGGCTCTGTGTCTTCGGCCCTGTGTCTTCGGCCCTGTGTCTTCTGCACTCACCATTGCCTTCACTTTTGAGATCCCCTTTCTTTATTCTGGGTGTGTGCACACACAAGGGCATGGTAAACGGGAAGCCATTTCCTCAAAGTGTCTCTTATGTTTCTTTTTCTGTTAAGGTTAACCTCTATATCTGAAAAATGGGAGCACAGGCCTCAATCCCAAAGACAAATCCTATAGGGCTTAATTCTGTCTGACTGGTTTCTGTGTGGGTACCCTATTATGACATAAAAGGAAATGATGTTTTACTGTAACACAGCTTGGCCAATGCATAATCTAGATTATGGGGGAAAAATAACCTTTGAGTGGATCCTTTAATTATATACCATTTTATGGGTTGAATTATTTAACCACTATGTCAGATTGCCTATCTGTAAAATTACTTTGTTTTTGTCCTGTATTTGTGTTTAAGAAACTGAAAACAACCTAGAATTCCAAGAGTATGTAGGTATTGTCACATATATATAATGTGTTTATGTTGCCAATATGAAAGCCATGCAGAGGAAACATGAACACAGATGAGTGTTAGGTGAAAACATAGTCCTAATGAGGCCTGCATTTGAATATACAAAGAAATGAATGGTTGCTCTTTGTGAAATGTAAGTTTTATTGTAGAATTGTCTTATAATGACTTCTGGTGCACCAGCAACAACTAGTAGGGAAAAGTATAGGCTGACCTAGTAATCCTGCTCTACCACATTCTGCTGCTGAGGAAAGCAGTTTGGAAATTATTTCTCTATTCCATACCCTTCAAGGGACCCATTTTGGTCGAGGGCTGCCTGAGGCAAGGCAATACCCCTGTGCTGATACCCATAGGATTGAATATGGAAGGGCAAGCCGTAGGATATTACTGGACACATAGTCCTTTCTCTACCTTGGACTTGTAAAATAAGAAAAACTTAAATCCTTTCTACTGAGATATTGTTAAATGTTGTCGGGTCAGTTCTGACTCATAGCGACCCTGGGTGAGATTTCTGAGGAGTTGGTGGTGAGCTTGAATTACTGACCTTGAATGTTTATCTTCTCATCTTTCATAATGTCAGGGAAGTTTTCTTCCAACACTACTTCAACAATTTTCTCTGTGCTTTTTAAAAGTCTCTTCCTGTTCTATAATTCTGATCATCCATAAATTATTCCTCTTGATGGTAAATAACATAATCTTAGGCTTTCTTTGGATTTTTTTCCTTCTTTTTTTCTGATTATTCTGCTAGCAGACTAGTATTGAGAGATTTGTCTTCAAGTTTACTAATTCAGCCTTCCATAAGAT
>NW_006408537.1:22229358-22232002 GCF_000296735.1 Chrysochloris asiatica | reverse complement strand
GGTCACTATGAGTCGGAATCGACTCCATGGTACTTAATAACAACAACAACCTGTAGCCATGGGCTCAGGTATAGCAATGATTTTTTGAGAGGTTGGCCCAGGAATGGGCAGTGTTTGATTCTGTTGTGCATAAGGTTGCTATGAGTTGGCACCAACTTTATGGCACCTAACAACATACAACAACCTATAACAACAGTTTTATCCAACTTCCTCTCTGTGGTTCTCCCTTTATATTATATTTTATGTTTCACAAATGAGCAAAGCAAAAAGACTTGATGCACATATGCAAAACAAAATATATGCTCACTTGTGTCTTTGTTGCAGAGAGTCTTGTAGAGGATCTGTCTAGTCTGCCATCTTGCAGGAATTTAGCCACTCCCAAATTCTTTATCTGACTGTGAACAACTTGATCTGAGATGGTGATTTCTAGCAATCAACAGATATCCTAGAACCTACTTTATGAGGTGTATATGAATGTTGCTGTTGTTTGGTATTGTTGATATACACTCACAGGGACCCTATGTATCAGAGTAAAACTTCCACAAAGGGCTGTGTTGGCTGTAATCTTTACATAACTCAATCAGCAGATCTTTCTCTTGTGGTGCAGATGGGTAGATTCAAACCACCCACTTTTTTAGTTACCAAGTCAAGCACTTCATATTTGAACTACCAGTGCTCCTTCATATATGTATTGTTGTTGTTGTTAAGTGCTGTCGAGTGGGTTCTGACCCATAGCAACCCTCTAGAGGATTTCTAAGGAGCGACTGGTGAGCTTGAACCACCAACCTTGCAGTTTAAACTGACTTTGCGGTCTAGTGCATTAACCCACAGAGCCACACCAGGATTCCTCATATATGTATACTTCTGTTTAACTTGTAACTGTAAGCCACAAGCTAGTAATCAGTACTTTCAATAACAAATCTTCTATGAACAGAATGCCAACGGGGGCTGTTTATTCCACCTCACTGATAATCAAGCTGGAAATTAAAGGCAAAGATACTTTTAAATATAAAAAGCTTTAGGTAAACACTGTCAAAAGGAAAGGATTAGGAAATATTAATACCAGGCTTTGACTTATGATGCTGGGATTTAAAAAATAAATATTTACAGGCAATAAAGAGATTATTTTTCATACCAGAGAGAACCAGCACTGTTGTGTTTGCTTACCTGTAGAATTTATAAATAGTGCTGCAACCCCTTTGTCCTTCTCTCTCTCTCATGCTGCTCTATCATTAAGATTTTGAAATTTGAGTATAGTGTATTTTATGCTTCATTATAAGCAATCCTAAAAATATTCATCCAATCCACTTTTCCAAAATATATTATTAATCTAAGTGTTAAAGCTTGTATTTCCACAAACATTTTAAAAGGAATGTGTCTTTAAATACAACAGTGAGGGGAAAATATGCCTTAATTTTCAGATATTCACTATGGAAACAAGTTTTTGGAAGTATATTTTAAGCCATTTAGGGAAATAACATTTGTGGTATACATTAGCATCGAATTTATACTTATGATTCAGCAAGTAATAAAATTGTGCCAACTTAGATAATAGTTTTTCATGTCAAACTACTTATACAATTTCCTTATTTTTTGGTAGAAATGTAAAGTTTGATTGACTATTACTGTAAAATTTGTTATTTATATGATTTTTCTCATATTAAATAAATTTTAATTTATTATTATTATTATTTTTTTGTATGGGGTGAAATTTCTCTTTTTAAAAACAAAGTTACATTTATAAAGCAAAAAAGACAGCCAGCAATGATATCTTTTAGGTACTTTGACTTCTTTTCAAAATTTGGTCACAAGACTAGTAGCATCAGCATCATAAGAGAAATGAACCAAGCAGGAAACAAGTGGAGATGATTTATCCAGATGGTGCCCTGAAAAACAGCCACAATCCCCAGGTTTCCAGAGTAGCCTTTCTCTTGCCCTTTCTGGCCCCTCCCACTCTTTCTGCTTTGTACTGTGTTTTGGGCTATTTTTTAACTTTCCAGATTGATAAACTGCTCTCACCTGTCACTGAGTTATTTTCTAGTTCATCTACTGAAAATTTTTATATGGTAAATTGGTATTATAAGCACTGAACTGTTAACCACAGGTTGGTGGTTCAAACCCACCAGTCACTCCTTAGAAACCCATGCAGGGTTACTATGAGTCAGAATCAACTTCACGACAGACTACCACCACCACCACCACAACCACCACACAGACATATACAAGGCTAAACTTTTTAAAAAAGTATTGCTGAAAAACTGAGAAACCTCTATTAGGCAAAAAATATCAGAATGTGAAACTATTGTTTCTAGATATATCTTCCATCTAAGTGTATACACTTCTGAAGGCTATGTTTTCAGATCACTCTAGATCTTCCAAGAAGAATTCTGTTCTGTGATTCACATAATATCAAAATAGCGGTTTTTGTTTTCTGCAGGGACTCAAATTGTACTCTTTCTAAATGGTCTTTGAGTTTGAGGAACAGAAAGAAGCCTGAATGGGTAAGATTCAGAGTTGTAGAGTGGATGGGGTAAGATTTCCTAAAATAATTCTGGTAGGACAGCAACCCTTAAAGAATGAACACTGTCTGATAGAAAAAAATTTCTTGGCGCAATTCTCCTGACCTTTTTTTTTTTTTTTTTTT
>NW_006408537.1:22228426-22229258 GCF_000296735.1 Chrysochloris asiatica | reverse complement strand
CCTCCAATAAATAAAATCTGTCACAAAATGTATCACAAAAAAATGTGTCACAAAAAGAAAATGTATCACACACACACACACACACACACAAACTGTTCTCATAGTTTTCTGAGTTGACCTCTCTGAGGTGAATTTAACTGGCACAGAAGATCGCCTAGGAAGCCACTCTGTTGATTCAACCTTACTCTCTGGGTTGTATTAGTAAATCCATGACTCGCCCTGGTTACAATTCATTCCATAAAATTGTCTTCATTAGCTTTGATCTTGCTTATATGACTGATGGAAAACTTAATTCTTTGAGTACCCGACCTTTGTGAAATGCTTCCTGAGGTCAGGTTGTTCACATCAGACTGAAAATGCCAAACCATGTGAGAGCTCAACTTCAGTAGCAATTGCATCAGTGATAATTCTATCATTTCCCTACAATTTCTGGACTTCAGTTATAGTTTCTTCATTCGTTGAGGTTGATAGGTTTCCTTCTCTTACCTCATCTTCGAGGTCTTCCCAGCCTTCCTCAAAATGAATGCTCCATCTAAAAACAATTGTTTTATATGAGGCAGCATTCCTATAAACTTGTTGCAAAGCTTCAATGATTTGGAAAACTGTTCTCTTGAGCTTTGTTAAAAATTTTATATTAGACCAGGCCTCAAAACCATTTTTTTCCCCATTACACAAAATGTATACTTTTTAAAAAGGTACTCTAACGATATGCAAATGATACAACCTTGCTTGCTAAAAGTCAAAAGCACTTGAAATATTCATTGATGAAGATTAAAGATCACAGCCTTCGGTACTGGTTGCATCTCAAAGTAAAGAAAACAAAAATCATCAC
>NW_006408537.1:22226541-22227311 GCF_000296735.1 Chrysochloris asiatica | reverse complement strand
AAATAATTTAAATATTTTCTTGTATGCTTGCTGGTGGGCCCTTCCTGTGTTTTTTGCCTTGAGATGATTCTTTAAAACTTGCACACTCACTTTCTGTCCTTTGATGTTGCCTTTTCATAGCTCATTAGAATACTGCTGATGCCCAACTGAGACCAGAATCCTCACAAATAGGATTATATAAAGATGAGGATATGCAAAATCTGAAAGTGTGTTTTGACTCATAGCGACCCTGTATTGTGTTTACACAGCACCTGGTGAGCTTAAACAGCCAACCTCAAGGTTCAAACCAACCTTCCAATACAGCTCATTAACCACAGACCCACACCTTTTTATGTGAACCACAGGAGAAAACTGAACGTAAGGTTATAACAAATCGGTCTGGTATGAAAAGAAAACGATCAATATCACTTTCATCATATATAAAATTAGTTAAATTTATACTTTATTTCTTTGTGGAATTGTTCAATGCCTGTATTCAGAGATATGTACATAATTAGTGTAACAATAGCACTACTTCTTGATGAATATATTTGTTTTGTGAATCATAAAAATAACAATGGATTTCTTTAAAGAGAGTCATTATGAAAGGAAATGAAAAATAAAATACATTTAATAATTTATATTATCTAAGTATTCATTTACTTCCTTGAATAATTGTTCAATTTCTTTTTATGTTGTTGTTGTTGTTGTTGTTGTCAGGTGCCATTGAGTCAGAACCGACTCATAGCGACTCCATGCACAGCAGAATGAAACAATGTACGATCCTGGGC
>NW_006408537.1:22212495-22224451 GCF_000296735.1 Chrysochloris asiatica | reverse complement strand
AAAAATAGTTTATTTCTGATTTCCTTATAAGAAGTTTTAGAAAATCTTGCATAATCATTAGATACTTTAAACAAACCTCACGTTATAACAGTTGCCTTTCGCATTATTAACTTTCACACCATATTCAATCTTATGTAGTTTAAAAATTGTTTTTTACATTAATAAGTTTTAACATTAGAAATAACCACACTAGCTAAAGTTTTAGCAATTCAAGCTTAAAATCGTAAGAAACATTGCAGGTGGTTTTAGTCAAGGACATTAAGGCTTTTAGAAAGCTGCTTAGGAGACAGTCAAGGGCAGTGAGAGCTTGGGAACAGAGGTAGGAGTTTGATTAGAAGTTTTGGGAAATTGTTAGCATGAGAGAATTACTGCTTTGTTCTTAACTAAGAAACTTTAGGGTACTTTCATGTTCTTGTTTTTATTGTTTGATCAATTATATGTACGACCAGTTATAGTAAAAATTATCTTTTTTATTGTAAGCTGTAACTAATGAATCTATAGAAAGTAATAGTTGTTGGTAAAGTTAGAAATTAAGATGTAGAACTTTGTTTAAAATTAACTAGACATTTTAGGGAGGATTAGAGAGAAACAGAGTCGCTCACAAAAGACAGACTTTATCACGGTAACTAAGAAGTAACTAAGGAGTATAGAGACACAGGAATGTTTGGTGACCTTGTGTTCCTCTTGTACCGTTGATGTAACAATATAATATTTGATTGATTTGTAACTGCTTGTACATGACTGTTATGAGATCATAGTATGTTCTAAATGGGATATAAGAAGCAACAATTTTGAAATAAAAAGTGAAGGCAGCAGCAGTCAGCAGGGAGTCATCAGAAGAGAGCCATTACCATCATCTGCCTGAGACTCAAAATGACCCATTGACTCTTTGAGTGTTTTTTTATTTTTATCATTCACCGAATCCATACCCCCCCCTCTGAGTTCTCACAAAGTGTTGAGGCTGGTCCTTGGCACCAGTGCCTTCAATGTTGCTTAGACTTCTTCTTTCAGTAACTATGATTCTTGGTTATTTACTACCTCTTGAAATGGCAAATGGCTGAACATCAACTTTTTTTTTTTCTTTTGGTACTGTACCTCTTTCTTTCTTCCATCTTCTTTTGATGCTGTCTTCATCATTCAATTATCTTGCCCTTGTTGTTGTTGTTGTTGTTGTTAAGTGCTGTAGATTTGATTCTGACTCATAGTGACCCTGTATAGGGTTTCCAAGGAGCAGCTGATCAATTTGAACCACCAACCTTGCAATTCAGATTGACTTTGCAGTCTGATGCAATAGCCCACAGCACCACACCAGGACTCCTTCATTATTACAAACCAGTGCTTGAATATTTTGTTCAGTTCTTTTAGATTAAGAAATGCTGAACATATTCTTCCCTTTTGGTTTTCTAAATCCAAGTCCTTGCACAATTCTTTTTTTAATACTTGACTTTGTCTTCTAGAGCTGACCTTAAAATTTTTCAATTCAATTATTTTACTTCCTCATTACTTCTACTTGCTTCTTTATGCCAAAGAGCAAATTTCAGAATCTCTGCTGACATCCATTTCAGTCTTTTCTTTATTTCCTGTCTTTTTAATTACCCTTGCTGTTAAGTGCCATTGAGTCAGTTATGATGCATAATGACACTGTATAGGATTTCCAAGGAGTGGCTGGTGGCTTTGAACCACTGACCTTGCAGTTAACAGTCTGGTGTTTATCCTACAGTGCCACACTAAGAGCCCTATAGGATGTTCTTAATGCCATTCCACAACTCTTCTGGTTATTGGTAACGTGTCAAATCTTGAGATAGTCTCTAAATTTAGGTGAGATATATTCAAGGTCATATTTTGGTCTTGTAAACTTGTTTTCCTTTTCTTTAGCTTCAGCCTGAGCTTGTGTATGATGCTCTATTCCACAGTCTGCCTGTAGTCTTGTTTTGACTGATGATATTGAGCTTTTCTATCATCTTCTCACACAGATGTAAATTTGATTCCTGTGTATTCCATCTGGTGAGGTCCAGGTAGATAGTCGTCTTTTTGTTGTTGGTTTTTTTAAGTGGCATTTGCAATGAATAAGTCAGTTTTGCAAAATTCCAACATGGGATCTCCAGCATCATTTCTATCACCAAGCCATATTTTCCATCTACTGATCCTTAACTCATATTGGTGGTGGTGGTAGTGTGCTGTGGAGTCGGTTCCAACTCATTGCGACCCTGAATAGGGTTTCTGAGGCTATAAATCTTTACAGGAGCAGAAAGCTTCATCTTACTCCTCAAGAATCACTGGTAGTTTCTAATTGCTCACTGTGAGATTAGCAGCCCAACTCGTAACCATATTAGTGTTATACTAAATGTATGTAAAATTGCAGATTCCTGGTGTGGCACTGTGGGTTAATGCTCCAGACTGCAAAGTGGTTTGAACTGCAAGCTTGACAGTTCAAGCTCCCCAGCTGCTCCTCAGAAACCCTATACAGGGTCACTATGGGTCGGAAACGACTCGACGGCACTTCACAACAAAAACAACATGTTAAATTGCATCTGCCCACATGCCAAATATATTTTAAAGTTATACTTATAAATTTTATTGTTTACAAAATGTAGGATATAGTTGTATAAATACTACATAGTTTAAAAGTAACTTAATTGAATTCATTGCAATAATTGATTTATTTGAGTCCCATAGCTTTTGATTGTCATCTGGCAATGGAACTCCATGGGTTATGTGCCATTACATGTGCAAGAACATGCTCTTGCATTTGTATCATGGAAAACAACATTGCTAAATATTCTGCCTGGAGTTTCTGGGTCAGCATAATTGGATGTACCAGATAATTCTCTCAACATGGAACAGAGACCTATTATCTATTAATACAATCTGTGATTGCCCAGTAACTGCTCATTTTGTATCCAAATTGCATATTGCTTGAATGTAGCAAGAATTAGACTCAACAGCTTACCCCTATTTTGTTTGTTAGAAAGAAGTAGTATGCTTCCAGGAAACTGCTGAGATAATGAGTTTCAATTACATGGGAGGGGACATAAAACACAAACATCAATGAAGCTGTTGAAGTGATATGGGTCTCATAGCTTTAATAACCTTGAATGTGGGCACCATTGTCACCTCACAAGAACTTTTTTCCCAGAAGGCCCATTCTCACACACAGAACCTGGTATCAGTTGCATATAGTGTGCTGCCAGTTCCCTTCCACTGCAGTGTTTGCTTTTCCTTGTGTCTTGTCTGTGTGGTATCTATGAGTCTTTGCCCTAAGCACATACTTGTCTGGTTTATTGGGTAACATGTCCCTGTTTGTGACTGTTGATTTTACATAATTTAGCATGAACCGGAGTTTGGGATCCAACTTAAGCTGGTCTTTATACTAAGAAAAAAGCTGAAGTCACTGCAGTATATGTCTAAGAAGGGATCAGGTTTAGAGATGAGCATATGGAAAGTTTAAGGTATATTCCAGGAGATTTAGATTGAGTTCAGAAGCCATAAATAAAATCTTAAATAACTCACTGTTAGGTAAGAAATCAATACTCCCCACTAGGAGTCTCTCCCTACTAAGAAATGATTGGGATGACTTGTTATGGAAGTAATAGTTCAGTATTTTACTTTATTATTTTTTTTAACTATTGCATCTATACAATCATATGAAGTACTCTGAATTTCATAGCCATACAAATGAAATGGGGTTCCCTGGAGTTGTACACTATAGCAGTTATTGTTGTGTGTCATTGAATTTGTTCTGACTTGTACCAACCCTATAGGACTTAATAGAACTGATTTCTAGGCTGTAATCTTTGCTGGAACAACTCACCAGCTCTTCTCTTCTACAGAGCAGCTGGTGGATTCCAACCACGTCTTTTTAGTAAGCAACTAAGTGCTACTTTACATACACTCATAATTGTGAGAATATATACATACAGATAGAACCCTAGTGTGGCACTGTAGGATAGGCACTGGACAGGTAGCTACAAGGTCAGTAGTTCAAAACTCACCAACCACTCTCAGAAACACTTCACAGGGTTGTTATAAGTCAGAATCAACTGGGTGGCATACAACAACAAAAATACAGATCACAATTTAGAAAATCTTCTCTCTCTTTCAAGTAGACTCTGTTTCCCTTTTATGTCTTCTGTGTTCCTTTCCACCGCCTCACAAGAAATAATGCCATTCATTTTAAAAACCTGGCAGCCTTTACTTCACCACTTATTAATGAATGGATTCTGACTCACAGCAATGCCATGTATGTCAAAGTAGAACTGAAATACATTGTGTTTCAACTATATATTTTAAAAAATAGGCCACACTCATATTTTTTTAATGCTTAGATAATATACCACATTTAAATAATTATACCATATTTTAAAATATATATGATCTACCATCTTTTCTTTACCTTTGTTTTACATAAATTAATATATACTAGACTCTTTTTGTCACATTTTTATTGTGAATTGAGTTATTCATAAACAGAGCAGATCATCAGTTTTACATTCAATAAATCATACACATCATTTCATCTCAGTGATTGTAATCCCCTCAACATAACATCACTTCTTTCACTTTCTCCCTGTGTTTCTTCTTTCCATTCCTCATTCTTTCCCAAACCTTTTGAGTTTTATCCCTGGGTAAATACTGCCCGTTTAACCTTGAATGACCATTCTATGGTGTGTGTACCTCACTAGTGTTCTTGTCCCTTTTTATACCTATCTACTGTTTGACTAAGAGTCCTGGTATGTTGCTATGGGTTAATGCACCAGACTGCAGAACTGTTTGAACTGCAAGGTTCAAGCTCACCAGCTATTATTCAGAAACCCTATACAGGGTCACTATGGGTCAGAACAGACTTGATGGCAGTTAACAACAACAACAACTGTTTGGCTGAAAATTTGGTACTGGGGTGAGTTCAGTTACTGACATGAAAGTTGACCAAGGTTACACCAGTCTCTATCCAACCAGTAAGTCTGGTCTATTTTATGGTTTTGAGTTTTGTCCACATTTTTTCCCACTCTATCGAGGACATTCTAATATGATCCCTTTCAAAGCAGCTATTACACACCATTTCAGTGTCTTGATTTCTTTATATCCTTATATGTTGTATAAATCCAAACAAATATTAACCATACCTCTGAGTAGTTTTCTTTTAAAAAATATATTATTATTTAAAAATTTACAACAAATTACTTTTAAAATACAGCTTCCATCTGTGAAATCACAGATAGTAAAGGTATGTCATGGTTGTTGTTAAGTGTGGTTGAGTTAGTTCCAACTCAGCAAGTCTGTTTAGGTTTTCTGAGTAGCAGATGGTGGGTTTCAACTGCCAACTTTGAATTTAACAGTCCAGTGCTTATACTTCGGTGCCACACCAGGACTCCATTAAAGGTATAATGCAAAGATTTTTGTTAAATATACGCATCCTTGTAACCAACATTCCAATCAAGATATAGAATATTTCCTGGAAAGAAACAGAATCATCCTGGAAAATTTCCTCATGGTGTTTTCAAGCCCTGTTCTGAATCTCCCAAAAGAGTCTGGTCTGGAGAACAAACAAAATGGTGGATAGGGTGGAAGTATAGTGAGGAGCTCTATCAGCAACAACACAGAATACCGGACCAATCAGGCTCAGGGGATGGTCCCTGAACTCTGAACTACTTATAAAGGAATATTTAGAAAGTTGGAAGGCTTACAGTCAGTGGAATTCATAGCAGAAGCAAGAAATCCAAGATGCTCAGCTGCTCTCTGAGTGGCCATCTTTGGCAAGGCCGAATTAGGAAAGGATCAGAGCAGCCACAAACACCTGACAGAACTATGGAGATAAAGGTGTGTTTTTTTTTTTTTTGGTATCTGTTCATTGGTCTCTCACTGTCTGTGCACCTCCATTCTGGTGACTAGAGGGGGTGCCAGAGCGAGTGGACAACCCACCCCACCCTCACCCCCGAAGGGTTCTACTACACATGCACACAGATTTCCTCAAAATTTAAAGTGACTGTTTCCACTTAAAACCAAACAGCACTGCAAAACAGCCACAGCCATCCCTGAACTGTTTATCAGTAAGAAAAAGGCCTGAATGGGGATTGGGAAGCAGGACAGGCAGACTAAAAAGGAAATAGGCTGAAAATTAAATCCTTAGTTACATCATAACGACAAAGAGTGGCATCTTGAAATTTTCAGGAAGAAGAGTGAAAAGGGAAGCCCATCTGCTGATCACATCTACCAGCAGGGTATCAGAAAACATAAAAAATACCAAAGCACACACCCAACTAAGTGTTAAGGCTACAGCTAACCACTGAATATGCCCAAAAACCAGAAACAGATGACCATATCAGCACATGTCCAGAAACAAGATAAAATGACTGAGGCAAATGAGCTGGAAGTAGACCTGCACTCCATATTGTAAGGAGCACAGGCTTTGGAAATGCCTGAGAAGGAATTCAGAAAAATGATTACAAAATGTATCAAAACACTTTACAATGGAGTTGAGAAAAAAAAAGAAGTCAGGAAAGCACTACAAGAACAATCAAATAAGATAGATACAACATTGGAAACAATTCAAAACCCACAGAAAGAGATCCAAATGATTAATAGTAGAATATCAGAAATGGACAATACACTGAAAGGGCAAAAGAGTAGAATTGAAAAGATGGAAGCCATAACTAGTGAGCTGGAAGATAAATCTCTTGATACCACTAAGATAAAAGAACAAGCAAAAAAAAGGATTAATAAATTTGAAGACAGTCTAAGATTCATGTTGGGTAACATGAAAAGGAATAACTTAAGAATTATCAGCATTACAGAACAGGAAGAATCATGCAAGTTCACAGAAGAGATAATTGAAGAACTTCTGGAAGAAAATTTCCCTAACATTCTGAAAAGTGAAAAGATAAGCATCCAAGGAACTCAACGAAATTCAGGAAGGATATACCCTAAAAGAAATACACCAAGACATATAATAATCAGGCTCTCCAAAATCAAAGATAAGGACAGAATCCTGAAAGCCACTAGGGAAAAGAAAAATGTAACATACAAAGGCAAGCAAATCAGACTAAGCTTGGGTTTCTCAACAGAAACCATGCAGGCAAGAAGGCAATGTGGAGACATATATAAAACCTGAAAAAACAACTGCTGACCAAGAATCCTCTACCCAGTAAAGCTGTCAATCAAATATGATGGTGTAATTAAAACATTCCAGGATAAACAGGAGCTAAGGGATTTTGCCAAAGCCAACCCTATGATAAAAAACATACTTAAGGGAGTTCTGTGGGCAGAGAACCAATAAGAACAGACAACAACCAGAGATTGGCATATGTGGCAGCATCACCCAGAAGTCAATTGACAAATGGAAGAGTCGAGAACAGAATAAAACTATAAGAACAAATTCAGAGGCTCAGGGAAGTCAGTCTATGATCAAAACAATTACAATGTGAAATAAGGTAAACACAGCAGAATAGAGATCTAGGTGGTGGAAAGGTCAGTAAATTACAGGATAAAATAGACTCTCTTAAATGGAGGGAAAATTTAATGGAATATAAGGTAACCACAATGGTGGGGTTGGGGTGGGGGATTTCGGGGGAGGTGGACGGAGGCAATGGTAGAGCACAGGGTAAAGGCAGACATGTTCAGGTGTTGGGGAGGGCAATACAAGAAGGGTGAGGAGGTGGAAGAACAAGGTAGATAGGGGAACACTGAGACAGGTTTACATGGGCTAAGTGAAACAGAGGTAAATAGTGATGCATGCTTAACCTTGGAACAACAGGGCTCTGTGATACAGGGACCTAGGCATACTTTAAAGAAGGGAAATAATACTAAGATGCTTGAATGTCTTATGAATATTGGTTTCCCTTGCCTACTATTTTAAAATAGACACTTGAGTGGGATAGAAAGGAATGTCGGGAAACATGATTTAAGAAAACATGTAAGCCTGTCTTCAGCTTATAACTGATTGGAATACCTAAAAGGGGTTCTAGGACTTGCCTAGTGAAACAGGCCTATTGTGGAGTCTTTGCAGAGTATAGGACCTTAGGTGGAATCCTGAGTCCCATCTAGAACGTTGTGAGGTGGGACATTCCCACTAGAAAGGACAAGCAGACCAGCCTGGAACAGCTAGAGTGAAAGAAAATGCATCTTCAAAGAAAGATCATCAGGAAAAATCCAAAACAAAAATGGCAATATGAGTGGCTACTGCAAGAATAAGCAAGCTGTTCACCGGGAAGCCATCAAGGCAAACAATCAAGTTCCTTCAGGAGAAACCGCCCTCTAAGACTGACACTCAAAGGGAACACATGAACAGGCATGTAAACTTGCTGGCAAGCATGTTGGTCTACTGGTGAGTGGAAGAGGGGGAAAGGCAGCAATGAAGAAATGGGCTGAGTTCAAGCACGGTTCATTGACTCCTGTTGGCCTGGAGATGAGAGAGAGAGAAGAGGAAGGGCTGCTGGTCCAATGTGTGGTGAGACCTGGGAACAACTGAGCCCATGGACAAGGATATAGCCACAGAGGGCTGGAGCTGAGAGTGAAGCATCCAGCTGATATGAAGTGAGAGGATATGCACAAGAACACCCAAATTTGCAGATAGTACCCATTTGTCAATGGCTTGATAATCAGAATTCAACTAGATGAAGATTAAAAACAAAAAAAAAACAAAACAAAAAAACAATTTTTATAAAGGAATCAAGGGTAAGTTGCTACAACTTGATGAACTTGACCTATACTCATGGAAGTAGTAACTCTAAATACCAACAGAGAGGGAAGGAGTCTTCACATCAAGTATCAATGCTATCCCCTCTGTATACAGGGTCTAGAGGGATGGGCAACTTAGACATTGGCTACCTAAAATGAGGGGTGATAAAGGCACGAAGTGACTGGCTTACTAGGTTTCAAGAGGGAGTTTAATTTAAAAGTGTGTGGGGGAAGAAAGAGTCCCCACTGAATAGATGCCATCTTGTGTAGGTGGGTCTGGTTAAAAGAGATGGGGATAAGATTCTTATGATTCAACAGTAATTGTTATCATAACTAATTGCACCTGTCACAATTGTAAAGGTAGAAGTTTTGTAACAAAAATGGGGGAGCAGTTAATCTTACAGTCCAGAAACAAAGGATCCTAGGACCATCAAGGGAGAAGAGCACAAACAGAATGCGGGACCTTATCCAGAGGAGCAGTGACACCAGAGATGGAAGCCAAGATGGGGATATGGAGAGGGGAAGCAGCTGAGGACTCTAGATTCATGGGAAGAGAGGGACTAAGAGATGGTGGCCATGAGGCAGACTTGCAGCACGTGCCGTTCGGTGTATAAATTATTATATATGCTTGAGTGTTGTTTTTTTAAAAAAGAGGAAAGTGAAAAGAGAGAAATACTGTTAACCGATAGTACATGGAGGGCAATGTAATCATTGTGATGAAATACATTATACGATTTGTTGAATGTAAAACTGATGATTTGCCCTGTAAACTTTCACTCAATCCATAATAAAAAAAAAAAAAAAAAAAAAAAAAAGTCTGGTATGAACATTTGTGTACAAGTTTTTTTGTTTTTTTAAATTTATACACTAATTTCTCTTGGACATATGCATCATTTTATTTTAGTCCACCTAGCAGTAGAATGGCAATATTACATGCTAGTATATATGAGGAGGCTTCAAAGTGTTCATAGAAAAATTGAATTAGAAGGTAATGGAATTTTTTCACGAACTTTTGGAAGCCCCCTTGTATTTAGCCTATAAAACAACCTGTTTTATAAGTGGCTGTACCAGTTTGCACTCTCACCAGCAATGTATAAGAAATCCATCTGCCAACACTTTAACACTTAGTATGGTTGGTCGATTTAGTTTTAGCCATTTTAATAGTTTGCGTACTGGTGCGGTGCTATAGGATAAGCACTGGACTGTTAACCACAAGGTCAGTGGTTTAAATCCATCAACTGTTCCTTGGAAACCTTATACAGGGTCGTTGTAAGTCAGAACTGATTCTATGGCACTTAGCAACAACAGTAGCTATGTAGTCATTTTAATTAGCTTTTCTCTCATGACTAATGATGTGAGTAATTCTTTATGCTCTTATTTGTCTTTTTTTTTTCCTTTATACATTCAGGATAAAGTCATTCATGTGACTGATAAATACACCCCCACCCTAGTCTGTGGTTTGACTTTTAATTGTCTTATCAATAGGAGTTCTTAATGTTAACAAATTTCAACTTACAGATAATTCCTCTCACAACCACCCACTTGTGGTATTTCTGTTACAGTTGTTGTTGCTAAGTGCTGTCAAGTCAGTTTTGACACACAGTGTAGAATGTTTCCAAGAAGCAGTTGGTGAGTTTAAATTGCCGACCTTATGGTTCAAACCAACCTTGAGGTTGAGTGCTTATTCTATGATACCACACCAGGAGTGTTGCAGTAGCACTCAGAGAATAAGATACCTTTAAATATGTTTTATTTATAGCTGATTTAATTTTTAAAGAACAATTTATTGAGGTAAAATTTTGTAACATAAAATATTAAACCATTTTGAAGTGAACAGTTCATTGACACTTAGCTCATTCACAATGTTATGCAACCAACACTTTTATCTAGTCCCAAACATTTTCATTACTCTAAAGGAGACTCTGTTACTCACTAAATAGTGTCTCCTCACTCTCTACTTCCCACAGCCCCTGGCAACCACTAATCTGCTTTCTGTTTCTTCAGATGCATCTATTCTGGGTATTTCATATTTATGTTACCTTTTGTGTCTGGCTTATTACACTTAACATAATGATGTTAAGCATCTCATTTGCTTTTTGGCTATTTGTATACCTTCTTTAGAAAATTCAAGTCCATTGTTAATTTTTAAATTGTATAACTTATCTTTTTTTTTTTTTTTTTACTAAGTTGTAGTTCTTTATATATTCAGGATACTAGATCCATAATAGATATATTTTCTTCAACTCTGTAAGTTGCCTTTTTACTTCTTGATATTGTCTTTTGATACACAAAGATTTTCATTTTTATTAAGTTCAATTTACTGTTTTTTCTTTTGTAGCTTTTGCTTTGTGTCATGTAATCATGTATCATGATTACTTCTTAATGTCAGAAATATTATGATACATATCTTTTATCTTGATAATGTTTTATTTCCACCATTTGTCTGTAGGTTTGTTGTACTCTGGTGGCTTGTGTGTTGCTGTTATTCTGGAAGCTATGCCACAGGTATTGTAAATACCAGCACAGTTAACCATGATGGGCAGGTTTCAGCTGAGCTTCCAGATGAAGACAGACTAGGAAGAAGGAAAAGTTAACTACTACTGAATATTTAGTCACTTAGGAATAGCAGTGGAATGCTGTCAGCACCAGATTATTGAATATTGAAACATGATGAAGAGCACCAGGATATTGCCAGATATAGTGCAAGAAGATGAGCTTCTCAGTTTGGAAAGCACTCAAAATGCAACTGGGGAAGAGCTGCCTCCTCAAAGTAGAGTTGACTGTGATGACGTGAATGGAATAAAGCCCTTGAGATGTTCATTTGTTGATGGGGCACAACTTAAAATGAAGAGAATTAGCTGTAAAAGTCCATTAATAATTCAAACATTGAATGTACAATGTATGAATTTAGGAAAATTGGAAATTGTCAAAAATAAAATGGAATGTACAAACATCAACATCCTAGGCATTAGTGAGCTGAAATGGAGTGGTATTGGCCATTTTGAATCTGACAGTCACATGGTTTACTATGGTGGGAATGACAAATTGAGGAGAAATGGTGTCACATTCATCATTAAAAAAAAATATCAAATGCAGTCATGATGTACAATATTGTCTGTGATAGGATAATATCCATCTATCTACAAGGAAGATAGTTAATACTACTATTATTCAAATTTATGCACCAACTACTGAAGCCAGTGAGGATGAATTTGAGGAATTAGTGGTTATGAGTCAGGCTGCCAACCGTAAGGTCAGCGGTTCTGCGGGAGAAAGATGAGGC
>NW_006408537.1:22186232-22209130 GCF_000296735.1 Chrysochloris asiatica | reverse complement strand
CAAGGTGCACTGAAGAATTGGCAAAGGATAACTCTCCAGAAACTGATAGAATGTAAATTGAAATCTTTGAACAAAGTGAGGTGGCACTGGAGGCACTCACTTATCCATGCCAAGAAATTTGGAAGACAACTGCGTGGCCAACTGACTGGAAGAGATCTGAATTTGTGCTCATTCCAAAGAGAGGTGACCCAACAGAATGTGGAAATCATTGGACAATATAATTGATATCCCATGCAAGTAAAGTTTTACTAAAGGTAATACAGAAATGGCTGTAACCATACAGTGACAGAGAACTTCCAGAGGTTCAAACTGGTTTCAGAAGAGGACGTGGAATGAGGGATATACAATTGCTGACATTAGATGTCAGATAGATCTTGGCTGAAAGCAGAGAATACCTGTGCTTTATTGAATACACAAAGGCTTTTGACTGTGTGGATCATGACAAACTATGGACAACATTGCGAAGTATGAATATTCCAGAACACTTAATTGTGCTCATGAGGAACCTGTACATAGACCAAGAGACAATTGTTTGAAAAGAACAAGGGAACACTGAATGGTTTAAAATTAGGAAAGGTGTGTAACAGGGTTGTATTTTCTCACCATATTTATTCAATCTGTATGTTTAACAAATAATCTAAGAAGTTCGGTTATATGAAGAAAAACATGGCATCAGGATTGAAAGAAGGCTCATTAACAACCTGCAATATGCAGATGATACAACCTTGCTTGCTGAAAGCCAAAAGGACTTAAAATACTTATTGATGAAGATCCAAGACCACAGCTGCCGCATTGGACTTAGGCTACTCTCCGTGTCCAGTGCGGAGAGACCAAACACAAGTAGGGGCAACAGGAGATTGGAAAGGAAAGAAAACACCCGTCACAAAAAGTTGAGTAAAAGTTGGGACCAGGTGGGACACAGCACTCTAATGGAGATACTGCAACCCAGACCAAGGCAGCAAGTTTATTTTATACACATGTCAAAGGGAGGTGCTTGGGGCAGGGTAAATAGTGCAAGAACATCTGGTGCTGTTTGTGTATGCCATAAGTGGGACTTTATAAGAAGAATGTAACTTGTGGTAGCTAGCCAAACAGAAATTAGAGCAGCTAAATATTTGTGCAGACTGAGCTGAAGATCACAGCTCTGTACAAGGAAACACCTTGTAAGTTCCTTGTGCCCTTAGGCAGACCAGCAAGTTCCTCAGGGGACAGCTTAACTTGGGTGCAGCCTGAGTTTCTGGACCACAAACTGTTCAGTTATAATCCTTTGGTTAAACCACCCCCAAGTCAGAGACCTTTGGCTTAGTCACTCCCAACACACAGCCTTCAGTATAGGTTGTACCTCAATGTAAAGAAAACAAAAATCTTCATCACTGGACCAATAAATAACCATATAAATGGAGAAAATATTGTCAATGACTTCATTTTGCTTGGATCAACCATCAACACTCATGGAAGCAGCAGTCAAGAAATCAAATGACGTATTGCATTGTGTAAAGCTGTAGCCCAAGACCTCTTTAAAGTGTTGAAGAACAAAGATGCCAAATTGAAAACTAAGGTGCACCTGACGCAAGCCATGGTATTTTCAATAACTACATATGTATGTGAAAGTTGGATAGTGAATAAGAAACACCATAGAAAAATGGATGCATTTGAGCCATGGTGTGGGAGGGGAATGAAAGTATTGTGGACTGCCTAAAGAACAAATAGATCTGTGTTGGAAGAGGTACAGCCAGAGTGCTCCTTGGAAGCTAGGATCGCCAGACTTTATCTTTCATACTTTGGACATATTTTCAGGAGGGACCAGTCACTAGAGAAGGATATATCATGTTTGGGAAAGTGGAGGGTTGGAGAAAAAGAGAAGACTCCCAAGGGGGGATGGATTTGCCCATTGGCAGCATCAACGGGCTCAAGCGTAGCAATGATTGTGAGGTGGGCCCAGGACCGGCAGTGTTCCATTCTGTTGTACATAGGGTAGCTATGAGTCGGTACCGACTCAGTTGCACCTAACAACAACTGCAATGTTTTATTTATGTTTGGAACTTTTTCTTAGTTTTCACTTTTATTTGTGATACCAGCATCCATTCAATCTGTGTTCTTTGGAAACATGTTTCCATTTATACAATAAGTTTCTCTGTTTTAGCTTTCCAATGTCATTTTATTTATTTATTTTTCTAATGTTTGTATGTATTCCTTCAGTAATCAGGATATACTTACCACTTTCATCTTCTATTTTACTGATGCATGATTTGGGAATGAATCCTTTTGTTGTTGTTGTTTTTTTTTAATTGTCCAAAATTTGACATGCTTGAAGTGTATGCTATGTGCTAGGAATGAGTGCAAAAGCATGTGTTTATATTTCCAAAGTACTAGTACTTTGGAATTGTGCAACACAATAGACTAAAATACTGCTGTGAAATATAAACACAAGCTTTTGCACTCATCCCTAGCACATAGTATACACTTCAAGCATGTCAAATTTTATATTCTCTAGGGTAGTGGAAGGAACTCTGGTAGCGTAGTGGTTATGAATCAGGCTGTGAACTGCAAGGTCAGAAGTTTGAAATTACCAGCTGTTCTGTGGGAGAAAGATGAGGCTTTCTGCGTCCGTAAAGATTTACAGCCTCGGAAACCCTGTACAGGGTCGCTATGAGTCAGAACCGACTCCACTGCACATAACCACCACCACCACCATAGACACATGTAGAACCTAATGCAGAAAGAGATTTGCCTCTCACTAGTGTGAAACTGGAACCCAGGTGGAAGGATTTTAGGACTGCTGGTGTGGCGCTGTGGGTTATTGCGTCAGATTGCAAAGCCACTTGAACTGCAAGGTCAGGTGTTCAAGCTCACCAAATGCTCCTCAGAAACCCTATACAGGGTCACTATGGGTCGGAAACTACTTGACAGCACTTAACAACAACAACAACAACAACCACAAGGGTAGTGGAGCCCTGGTGTGGTGTTGTAGGATATGCACTGGACCTCAGTGTCGCAATCTCATCAGTCAATCCTAGGAAATCCTATACAGGGTTGCTATGAGTTGGAACCAACTCAACAACACTTAACAACAACAACAAAAACAAGGGTTGTGAACAGGGAGATCCTAAAAGTTAACATACCGTTAGCCTCATTTTACAGACAAAGAAATGCTGCATAGTTAGAGAGGTTGAATGTTTTTCATGACCACAATAGTGAATAAATAACCAAATCAATTTTGATTCCAGATTGATAGAGTCTAAATTTCATGTTTTTATTCCACTAGATACAATTGTTGTTTCCCATAATAACCAACTCTTGGCTGCTTCCAACAATGATTATATTTGATCTATTGCATTTTATTTTATCCTGGCCTGTTCTTGATCAATAGATGCCCTGTTCCTTTTTATCTCTTGGAGAATAGTTTTACTCCCTTTAAAAAATTGTCTTGCAACGAATCTTGTTCAGGGTTTTGTTTAGCTCTGAGTTCCTGCAGTTTCATTCTACCTTAGTGTTACAAAAGTTGTTTAATGATCCCAGCTTTTTTTTTTTCCCCTCTCCTTCTGTTTACTTACACTACCTTGGATTTAACCTGTGAAACGTGTTTATGGTGCAAATAGCCTTTGTGTCAACTCTTTCATAGGTAGTTTAGTGGTGATGGTTGTGTGCCATCAAGTCAGTTCTGACTCATAACGACCCCATATAGAATTTACAGAAAACAGCTGGTGGGTTTGAACTCTGTGTACTGATCCTAAAGTATCACACCAGGAGTCCATACACAGATAGTCTAACTCATTTTTATCTTAATCAGGAACGGGGATGCAGCTATCTGTAGTATTTTGCTTGCTTGCTTGTTTATTTACTTTTGACAAATTTACATCTTTATAAACACTTCCCCAAGCTTATAGTAATATTCCATTTTTTTAAAAAAAGATATTTTCCTTGAATAAACAATATTCTTTTGTTGCCTATCAGTGGATCAAGTCTATATAAGGCAGAACCATTAAACAAGTCTATTATTATTGTTGTTTTAATTCTACTTTCTAAATATGTACTTTGAATAATAGAGGGATGGATCATTTTGGAGCCTTAATTATTCTTAATAAATGTTCTGAAGTTAGCATGATTTTTTTTTTTAAAAAACAAAACCTGCCAAATATTTGTTTGAGAGCTTCTTAAAGTGGATCTGGGTTTATTTTATTAAAATTCCTGCTTTTCCAATAATAGCAGAGTAATATGCTATTTGTTCATTTTAACAACTTTGTTTTGAAGTGTTTAGCTTGGAGCAAAAAAAGAAATTAAACTAATCAGGGTTTCATGTTCCTGTCTAGTGGCTTATGTGAAATGAAATCGAGAGTCTGGTTGCACATTATACAGATGGTTTTTGCTATGGAAATAAACTCTACGTGTAAAAATTCACTTAAAACAAATCTACAAAGGAGGGGAAAGACTTTGGTTTAAAAGTGGATTTGACTCTACCTTACCACTACTGCCAAATTGTTCTGACTAAAATATCACAGGACAGTTCATAAATATGTCTTTGCTGATCTCATTTATAATCTGTTAGATTTACTTCATGGATGAATAAAGGGATTGGATGTTAGAATGAGTAATTTTCAACAAAGTAATTCAAAGATTATCAATCCTTTCTAATTATGTTTGTGCCTTCAAAGTAATTCCAGTAATGAATTCACATAAGTTCTTATCCAAGATCCAACTTTGGTATATAGAGACTGTTCTTCTTCCAGGGACATATGTAAACAATGAAATCACTGTGGGTGAACGCACCTTACTGCAAAGTCATTTGAACTGCAAAGTTGGCAGTTCAAGCTCACCAGCTGCTCCTTAGAAATCCTATACAGGGTTGCTATGGGTCAGAATCGACTTGACGGCACTTAACAACAAGAACAACAACAAATGAACTAAACTACATTACCTGCTAAATGCATGAAGCAGATCACCTAAAATGCTAACTAGTTGGGCAAGACATGACAAAGATCTTGAGAAGAAGTAAAAGAAAATGGAATAAGAGTTGTTAAGAGCTGAGAGGTAAAAAAAAAATGACAAATTCTCAGAATGGGAATGAAGTGATTGAAAATATGCTTACTAAAATGATATCTACACTCAACCTTGGAAAAGGACTCTGTCATACAGGGAATGAGGCATGGTTTGAATGGGTGAAAGAGGGGGAAAAATGTTAAGATGCTTGACTATCTTATGAATCTTGGTTTCCCTTGCCTGAAATTATAAAATAGACACTTGAAGGGGAGAGAAAGGAATAGCCAGAAACATCACTATACAAAGCTTGTAAGCCTGTCTTCAGCCTATAACTGATTGGAATACCTAAAATGGGGCTAGAACTTGCCCAGTGAAAGAGGCTTCCTGTAAGCCTTTGCATTGCATAAGACCATAGGTGGAATCCTGATTCCCACCCAGAATCTTCTGAGGTGGGAAATTTCCACTTGGAAAGACAAGCAGACTAGCCTGGAGCAGCTAGAGGAACAGAAGATACTTCTTGAAAGAGACCAGCAGGAAAAAAAAAGGAATCTGATTGGCTACTACAAGAACAAGCAAGTTGTTTACTGGGGAGCCATCAAGGCAAGCAATCAAGTCCCCTCAGGGCAAACCCCCTTCCAAGACTGAAACTCAAAGGGAATATGTGAGCAGGCATGTAATCTTGCTGGCAACCACTTTGGTCTACTGATAAGGGGAAGTGGGGTTAAAACAGCAATGAAGCTGTGAGCTAAGTCCAACCATGTTCAATAGATTCCTGTCAACCTGTATTGTGACCTGGTTTGCCAGCAGTATAGTGAGACCCGAGGACTCCTGAGCCCATGGACAGGGACATAGTCACAGAGGACTAGAGTGGAGAGTAAAGTGTCCAGCTGATATGAAATGAAGGGAAATGCACAAGAACATCCATATTTGTAGATAGTAGTACCCATTTGAACTAGCTTCAATGGCTGGATGATCAGAACTTGACTAGAGGAAGAAAGAAAAGGAAAAAAAAAACTGTAATCTGCTACAATTTGATGAACTTGACTTATACTTATGGATGTAGTAGCTTAAAAGAGGGAACCAATTTTTACAGCAAGGATCATTCCAAACCCCTCTGTACACAGGGTTGAAAGGTATGGGCAACTTAGACATTGTCTACCCAAAATGGGAGTGGGGCTACAAAGGCACACAGTGACTGACTTACAAGTTTTCAAGAGGGAGATTAGTTTCAGAGGGTGCAGGGGAAGGTAGATTCTCCACTGAGTAGTTCCCAACCTGTCTGGCTGGGACTGGTGAAAGGAGATCGGGATAAGACTCTTGTGGTTCAATAGTGAATAGTTGCTATCAGGACTGATTGTGAATGTTGCAAATGTAAAAGTAGATGTTACGTAACAAAAGGAGGGGAGTGATTGACTATGCAGTCCAGAAGCAGAGGACCCTAGGACTATCAAGGGAGAAGAGCACGACCCTATCCAGAGAAGCAGCGGTGCCAGAGATGGAGGCAGAGATGATGATTTGGAGAGACAGAGTGGCTGGGGACTCTAGACTCAAGAAGGGAGAGGACTGTGTGTTGGCGGCTGTGGGGCTGGCATTCAGAGTATATCATTTGGTTGTTTGAATTGTTATCTATTCCTGAGTGCTTCGGTGTACATAAACAGAACAAAACAAAACAAAAAACCTAAAACAAAACAAAACAAAAAAACCCCAGAGGGATCAGAAGCAAATGCTGTTGAATGATGATGCATGGAGGAAATTGTAATCATTGCAATGAAATGAAATACGATAGGATGAATGTAAAGTTGATGCTCCTCCATGTAAACTATCATTTAATTCACAATAAAAACTTAAGAAAATAATAACAAATAAATTAGATTGAGAATAAAACAAACAATACAAAACAAAACAAAATAATAGGTTAGTATCTAAGAGGGTATAAAAACCCCAACCACATGGGGATATAAAACAAGGCAACCTTTGGAGAGACTGCTCCTATCTCAAAATTATCAAAATTGCCTTGTGAATCACTGTCTCAGGCCCAAATAAACTGGTGCTATAAAAATGGTGTGGAGTCAGCCTCTGCCCTCCTCCAAATTCATAAAGAGGAAGGAGAGAATCACAAGCACAAGGTTGATTTCTATTAGGTGGAAGTCATACATGCCTCCTCTCTCCAACCTTCTTTACCAATTCTGATACCAATCAGCCTTCCCATAGCACTGTCACTGCAGTGGCCACACAGAACTCAGAAAACTTACTCACAAATTATAGAGTTTATTTAGGAAGTTGTTTGGTGCTGTAGACTCATAGAGATCCTATACACAACATAACACTGCCTGGTGTTGCAACATCCTCACAATGATTTCTATATTAAGTCCCTTGTTGTTGCCATTTGTTAATCCTTCTCATTGAGGTCTTCCTCTTTTTCACTAGCCCTCCATTTTACCAAGTATGAAGCCTTTATCCAGGGGCTGGTCCCTTCCAACAATATGTGCAAAGTATGAGGACAAAGTGTCACCATCTTCAATGCTTAGGAGCATTCTGGCTTTACTTTTTTCAAGATAGATTTGTTTGTTCTTCTGGGAGTCTATGGTACTTTCAATAATATTTGCCAACACCATAATTTGAATGCATCAATTATTTTATGATCTTATTCATTGTCCAACTTTCAGATGCATATGAGACAATTGAAAATACCATGGCTTACGTCAGGCACACCTTAGTCCTCAAAGTGATAGCTTTTAAAACTTTAAAAAGGTCTTTAGAAGCAGATTTGCCTAACACGATACATTTCCTGATTTCTTGACTGCTCCTTCTGTGGATCCAAGCAAGATGAAGCCTGATAATTTTGACCATTTTTCTGTTTGTTGTTGTTAAGTACCATTGAGTAGAGTAGGTTTCAACTCATAACAACCCTATATAGGATTTCTGAGGAACAGCCTAGTGTGTTTGTGCTTCTGATCTTGTGGCTAGCTGTCCACTGTTTATCCTATAGTTCCACATCAGGATTCCTATCTCCATTTATCATTATTGGCCTAGTTGTGAGGATTTTTGTTTGCTTTACACTGAGGTGCAATCCATACTGATTGGTCTTCATCAAGTAAGTATTTCAGTCTTTTTCATTTACAGCAAGCAAGATTGTGTCATCTGCATATATCAGGTTGTTAATGTGTCTTCCTCCTATTCTGATGTCACATTCTTCATATAATCCAGCTTCTCAGATTATTTCCTCAGCATACAGATTGCATAAATATCATGAAATGATACAACTATTGGAATTGGTTTGTTCTGTTCAAACAACTGCATCGTAGTCTATGTACAGATTTATAATGAGCATAATGCAGTGTTTTGGAATACCCATTCTGCACAATGTTTTCCTTTGTTATGGAATGCCTTTGTACAGTCAATAAAGCACCAGTAAACATCTTTCTGATATTCTCTCTTTTCAGTAAATATCCATCTGATATCAGCAATGATATCCTCTTCTAAATTCAGAGGGAATTTCTGGTAGCTTCCTGTCCATGTACTGTTGCAGCTGTTTGTTAATTATCTTTAATAAAATTTTACTTGCAGGAGATATTAATGATAATTATCTGATGATTTCCACATTCCATTAGATCATCTATCTTTGGAATGAGCACAAACATGGATCTCTTCTAATCAGTTGACCAGGAAGTTGTCCTCCAAATTTCTTGGCAGAGATGAGTGAGTGCCTCCAATGCAACATTGGTTTTTTGAAAGATTTCAATTCCTGGAGTCTTCTTCTTTGCCAATACCTTCAATATACCTTGGACTTCTTCCTTCAGTATCATTGGCCCTTGGTCATATGCTACCTCTTGAAATAGTTAAACATCAATTATTTCTTTTTGGTATAATGACTCTGTGTATTCCTTCCATCTTCTTTTGGTGATTTATGCATCATGAATCTTTTTCCCATGTTGTTGTTGTTAAGTGACATAGAGTTGGTTCCAACCCATAGCGACCCTGTATAGGGTTTCTGAGGAGCAGCTGGTGAGCTTGAACTGCTGACCTTTCGGTTCAAACCAACTTTGAAGTCCAGTGTGTTAACCCACAGTGCCACACCAGGAACCCATAGAATCCCTCAATATTTCAAGTCAAGACTTGAATTTTTTCCCTCAATTCCTTCAGCTTGAGAAATTCTGAGTGTGTCCTTTGCTGTCAGTTTTCTAACTCCAGGTCTTTGCACATTTCATTGTAATATTTGACTTTGTCTTCTTAAGCTGTCCTTTGAAATTTTATGTTCAGTTCTTTTATCTGCTCATTTATTCTATTTACTTTAGCATATCTACCCTGGAGAGCAAATTTCAGTCTCTTCTGCCATCTGCTTTGGTCTTTTCTTTCTTTCTTGTCTTCTTAATGACCTTTTGCTTTCTCCCTGTATTATGCTCTTTTTTATTTCTTTAAAGAACAAAAAAAGTTTTTTTTAAGGTTTTTATTGTGGATTGAGTAAAAGTTTACGGGGCAGATTATCAGTTTTACATTCAACAAGTCATACACCTTATTTCATTACAATGATTATAATCCCCTCTATGTACCATCAGTTAACAGTATTTCTCTCTATTTACTTTAGATCTTTAAAACAAAACAAAACAAAACAAAAATTCAGGCATATATAATAATTGACACCACCAAAGGGCACATTCTGTAAGTCTGCCTCCTGGCCGCCATCTCTCAGTCCTTCTCTTTCCATGAATCTAGACTCCTTAGCTGCTCCCTCTCTCCATGTCCCCATTTCTGCATCCATCTCTGGTGTCGTTGCTTCTCTGGATAAGATCTCATATTCTGCTTGTGCTCTTCTCCCTTTGATGATTCTAGGGTTCTTTGTTTCTGGACTGTAAGATTAACTATTCCCCCACTTTTGTTACAAAACTTCTACCTTTACAGTTGTAACAGTTGCATATAGGCATGATAACAATTACTCACTATTGAATCATAAGAATCTTATCCCGAGCTCTTTTAACCAGACCCATTTATACAAGATGAAAACTATTCAGTGGGGATTTTTTCTTCCTGCACACACTCTTAAACTAACTCCCCCTTGAAACCTTGTAAGTTGTATTATATTCTTGATATCATCCCGCAACTCTGTGGTCTTTGGTCATTTGTGCCTAATTTATCAAATTTGTTCTTCAGATGATCTTAAAATTCAGGTGGGATATGTTCAAGATCATATTTTGGCTCTCATGGACTTCTTTTAATTTTCTTCAGCTTTAACCTAAAGTTACATATGAGCAATTAATGGTCTGTTCCACAGACTACCTCTGGCTTTGTTTTAGCTGATGAAATGGAGCTTTTCCAACATCTCTTTCCATAGATGTAGTCAATTTGATTTCTGTGTATCCATCTGGTGAGGTCCATGTGTATAAGCATCTTTTATGTTTTTTTTAAAAAAATGTATTTGCAATGAAGATTCTATCATGTGGTCCCCAATATAGTTTCTATCACCAAGGCCATATTTTCCAATGATTGATCTTTCCTCTTTGTTTACAATCTTTACATTGTAATTGGCAGTCATTATCAATACTTATTGATTGCATGCTTATCAATTTCAGACTGAAAAAAAAACTGTAGAAGTTTTTAATTTTATCATCGCTGGCTTTAGTGATTGGTGCATAAATTTGAATAATAGTTGTGAAGCTGGTCTTTCTTGTAGGTGTGTGGGTATTATCCTATTACAGGCAATGTTATACTTCACAATATATCTTGAAATGTTCTTTTTGTTGAAGAATATGACGCCACTCCTCTCCCATTGTCATTCCAGGCATACTAAACCATGTGATTGTCAGATTCAAAATGCCAATACCAGTCCATCTCAGCTCACTAATTCCTAGCATATTGATATGTATGTGTTCCATTACATTTTGACAACTTCCAAGTTTCTTAGATTCATATTTTGTATATTCCATCTTCTGCTATTTATTAATAAGTGGTTACAGCTGTTTCTCTTCATTTTGAGTTGTGTCTTGTCAGTAAATGGAGGTTTCCAAAAGCTTTACTTCATTTGTGTCAGCACAGTTAACTTTATTTTGAGGAGGCAGCTTTTCACCAGTTGTATTTCAAGTGACTTCCAACCTGGGGGGCTCACATTCCAGCACTATATCTGACAATATTCTGGTGCTCTTCATTATGTTTTCATATTTAATATTCTGGTGCTATCTGACACTATTCCACTCCTACTCATAAGGGTTTCAATGATTAAATATTCAGAAGTAGTTTGTCTCTCCTTTTTCCCAGTCTATCTTAGTCTGGAAGCTCATCTGAAACCTGTCCATCATGGACAACTCTGCTGGCATTCAAAAACCCAGTGGCATAGCTTCCAGAACCACAGCTACACATAAGATACCACAGTACGACAAACTGACAGACAAGTGCTCCATCTAAAGGATTAGATTGTATTTTAAGGCAATCTCTTTGGGGATGTAAAAGGATAGAGAAGTGAGTAGAGCTCAGAGGAACGTACTAACAGCAAGCTAGAAGAGAAGGGAGTGAAGTCTGTCCTTTGGACCTGCAGTCCCTGCTCTGTGAAGTTTCTAGATACAGAGGGAGATTGATGCCAAGATGTAGAGAGATGTCCAATGGACATTGGGCCTACAGATATGGAAAGGAGACAAGGATCTTTCCCTAGAGCCAACGTACAAAAAAGCTTGAACTGGCACTCTGAATTTGATTTTGTAGTTGTTGCTGTTGTTAAGTGCCATATAGTCACCCACCCATAGCAACCCCTTGTAAGGTTTCTGAGGAGTGGCAGGTGAGCTTGAATTGCTGGCTTTGCAGTTCAAACTGGCTTTGCAGTCCAGTGCATTAATCCACAGTGCCACACCAGGATCTTATAGCTTCCTTAACTTGAGAGAATAAATTTCTGGTTATTAAAGACACCCCCTTGTGATGTTTCTGTTATGGCAGCATTAGATAACTAAGACAGTGTCCCTGCTGGTATTTAAAATACTGGTGGCATTGCTTCCAGTATCATAGCAACACATAAGCCACCACAGCAAGGCAAACTGACCGATGTGTGATGAATTAGGGAAGCTAACAGGATATAATTCAGGATCACAGTATTGTTGTTAGGCTCCGGCTCAGAGTGACTCTATGCACAACAGAATGAAACACTGCCTGGTCCTGTCCCATCCTCACAGGCAGTTACACTTGTTACACTTGAGCCCATTGCTAGGATCAGAATATAAACTGGCATACAGTGAAGTGATCAGTAAAAACTTTCAAATGAACAAAAAAAGGTGTGCTTATATTCGGTTTTTGTATATTATATAAAGTAAGGCCTTATGTTTTGAAAAAGTGAAATATCCCTAATAGTCTGGGGATGTAGTCAGAAAAGAGCATCAACATGATCATCTGGTGAGGATGAACTGGAATTTTTGGTACTGTACCTCCATATTGCATCTACATAATTGTGAGCACAAAGAGAAGTGGACTGCTGGCTGTCAATTCATCAAAAGCACCTGTATCTGTGCAGGTACCTGCAGGGAACAAATGAGGAAGATTTTATAAAGCAACTCTATATAATGGTGTAGGCAACAGATAGCTGTCCTGGTGTGATGCAGTTGGCTAATATGCTGGACTGCAAAGTCAGTTTGAACTGCAAGGTCAGCAGTTCAAGCTCACCAGCTACTCCTTGGAAACCTTATACAGGATTGGAACTGACTCAATGGCACTTAACAACAGGTAGCATATAGGAAAAGCAGTAAGGGGTATTGCAGTTACTTGAAAATTGGCAACATAGGAGCATGAAGGTGCAAAAGAAAAAAGTGGTCATTAGGATCTGACAGCCGTTAGGGACTTCAGTTCAGAGAAGCAACCACCTTCCTAGAAGGAAGGAATAAAGGAAGGGGGACAATATCCTATTCTTCCTCTCATCCAGACTTCTGGATCTCTTGCTGGTGCCTTTCATTAGGGAAGCCAACCCAAGCTAGGACAGTAGGATTATTCACTGAGATGAAAATTACAGTGAAATAGAGATGGAGGAAATAATGGAAGACCAGCACAACACCTCTGGCTCAATTGTCAGCGGAAGCCACGAACTCTGATGTAATGACAGGGTATCTGGACTTCCTATTAAATATTTGATAAGTGTACAAGAAGGCCTCAAAAATTAATGGATAAAATAGAATTAAAAGAAACCACCCCCTGCCCCCCCCCAAAAAAAAGATGGATACAACATAAATGCCCATCAATGGAAGGATGAATAAACAAACTTTGGTATATACACACAATGGAATACTACACAACATTGAAAGAATAGCAACAAATCTGTGAAACACCTCATTACTCTGGAGAAAATTATGCTGAGTGGCATTGTTGTTTGTTGTTGTTGTTGTCAGGTGCTATCGAGTCAGAACTGACTCGAAGTGACCCCATGCACAGCAGAACGAAACAATGTCCTATCCTGGGCCAACCTCACCTCTGCTGCCACACTTGAGTCCATCAATGATGCCACCTGGCTGATCCATCTCGCTAAAGGTCTTCCTCTTTTTCTCTGACCCTCCACTTTACCCAGCATGACATCTTTCTCCAATGATTGTTTCCTCCAGACAATATGTCCAGAGGATTAAATTAGTTAATCACAAAATGACACATATAGTATGAGACTACTATTGAAAAAAGGCAAGGAAAGGTTTTAACCCTAAAAGCCATCTTGGATGGCAACTAGAGGTGGGAGGGAAGGGAGAGTAATTGACTGGCTGAGGGTAGACATATGTTAACTTGGGTGATGGGGAGGGCAACATACAACAAGAGGGAGGTTTTCAGATGAATGATGAAGGCAGGGAAAACACAGGGAGGAGTGTAAGAATTAAAAGCAGGAAAGGAATGTTGTTAAGTACCATTGACTCATAGCAACACTGTATAGGGTTTCCAAGGAGTAGCTGGTGATTTGAACTGCCAACCTTGTAGTTCACAGTCCAGCACTTTTTCTACAGCGCTATACTAGCACTCCAATAGAGGTATCAATACTGTTATATGCACAATCCTACCGTAACAGTGATCTGTGTGTGGATACATGGATAGATGGAGGATGAATGGGTGTGAGAGGGAGAGGGAGAGTATACCCACAAATATATAAAGGTCTGACAGAGTATTTGTATAGGATTATTTATTTATTTTTTTGTTGTAAACATATCCATGAATGTGGTGGAACAAAATACAAGGTGGCAAAACTACGAAATTTTCTCAGACATTACCAAATACCTTAAGGGGATGAGTTGCTATGCCTGAGGACCATAGTCTCAGAGGACACCATAGACAACTGGTATAACATAGTTCACAAAGATAATGCTCTACATCCTACTTTGGTGAGTAGAGATTGGGATATTAAAAGCTCATGAGCAGCAATCTAAGGTAAAACTATTCATCTCTCCCTGTCTGGAGGAAAGCAGAGTGGTGAAAATTGAAGACACTTGGAAACAACTAATCCAATGGACTAATGGACCACATGAACATCAGTTTCTACTATCCTGAGACCAAAAGAACTAGAAGATTCTTGGATACCACTACCAAGTGCTCTGAAAGGGATCACATTAGAAAGTCCTAGATAGAGTGGGAGAAAATATGGAACAAAACTCAAAATCATGAAAATGGCCAGACTTACTGGTCAGATAGAGACTGGTCGAACCCCAAGACTATGACCCGTGGCTACCCTTCAGATCTGGAATTCAACTCACCCTTGTGGCTCAATTGTCAATCAAGCAACAGGTAAGTACCTAGGGGAACAAGAACATTAGTGAGGTATGAGCACCCAAATCAAAAAGGAAGCATTTACCTAAGGATAAAATTCAGAATGAGGAAAGAAGAGGAATGGAAACAAGAAACACAGGTAGGAAGTGGGACATGTGATGTAACTTTGAACTGATTGCAATTGAGGAAAAACAATTGTAGGCTTTGCTGATTATAAAATGAATGATCTACTCTGTAAACCTACACTCAATTTACAACAAAAACTTAAAAAAGCAAAAAAAGAAAAAGAAGCCTCTTACATATACTAATTGTTGTTAAGTGCCCTCGAGTCAGTTCTGACTCCTAGTGACCCTGTTTCTGAGGCTTTAAATCTTCGTGGGAACAAAAAGCCTCATCTTTCTCCCAGTGAGAGCCTGGTGGACTCAAACCTCATCTTTCTCCCAGTGAGAGCCTGGTGGACTCAAACCTTGTGGGTTAGCAGCCTAACACATCACTGACTATGCTAAGGGGCCCTTAATAAATAGTAATAGAGCTTTTTTGGGGGATTCACTTCTAACATCAGACGGAGTCCTGGTGTAGCACTGTAGGATAAGCGCTCGACCACAAGGTTGGCGGTTGAAACTCATCAGCCACCCTCAGAAACATTATACAAGGTTGTTATGAGTCAGAACCAACTCAATGACACTTAACAACAACAACAGATTCTGTCTTAGGGTTCTTCAGAGAATCAGAACCAGGAAGATTATCTCTATCTGCATTTCTATATCTATATATGTAGAGAGAAAGATTATTTTGAGAGATTGGTTGGCACAACTATGGGACTGACAAGTCCAACACCCATAGGTCAGGAGACAGCTTATAAATTCTGGCAGTCTGGTGTTCCAAATCAATAGCTCATGTGGTGGGCAAAAGAAAATTAGATACCTATTTATAATCTGAAGGCAGAATCTTCTGGATTTGCTCTTAAGACCTTCACCTAATTGACTGAAGCCCACCTACATTATGGAGACTGATCTGCATTACGTAATGTTTATTGATGTAAATATTTCATAACAATATTTATACTAGCATTTTCCCAAACAACTGAACACCATAGCCTAGCCAAAATGACACATAAAATAGGAGTCTTCTTTACTCCTAATGCTTTAAACTTCTCAGTCTGCTTATTTAGGTATTTCCAGAAATCTATTCAAGGCCAGATGTTTTTTTGTGTGTGTGTGTCTCCTAGTGGATTTAGACTGATAGCAATCCTGTATAGGGTTTCCAAGGAACAGCTGATGGGTTTGAACCACTGACCTTGTGGTTTGAAGTCCAGTGCTTATCCTACAGCACAACACCATGACTACTTTCCAAGGACTGTTGTTGTTATTAAGAGCTGTTGAGTCAGTTCTGATTCATAGAGACTCAGTATGGAGTTTCCAAGGAATAGCTAGTGAATTTGAACCTCAGACCTTGCTGTTCAAACCAACTTTGCTGTCCAAACTGACATTGCCGTCCAGTGCATTATCCCACATCACCACACCAGGACTAATGTGTTTTTACAAGATAAGCAAATGGAAAACTTCATAAATTGGTGTTTATATGTAAAAAGATCAAGAAGGACAACAACCATGAACAAGAGTTTTGGTCATAAAGATGTGGGGACATATGAAATATGAGTGGGAGTTAGAATGGAGGAAAGAGAATGGAACACACCTTGAAATCAGAGTATAAGAAGAGAATCCAAGGTAATTAATGATCCAGAAATGGAATTAATAATCAATATTTAAAACTCCTTGAATTCTAAAGAATAGGATAAAATGTTGACCTAGTCAAAGAATTAAACATAATTTAAAGTGAATAGAATGTGAAATCTTAAGAAACCAAAAATGTATAATACAAACACAACTTCAGTATAATGTGCCCAGTATTTATTATAACTACAGAACTGACAATGTGCATGGTATTTTTTAACAGCACATAAATACATTTCCTGCCCCCAATACAAAAGACCGTAGCTCAGTAAATATAAAAGTACGTGTTACTCCACTTGCAATTTGTGTGTAATACATATTTTGAAATGTCAGCCTACAATTTGACTCCATTTTCTATCTAAACTTCACGATTATGTAAACAGTCAGTACATTTAATTCTATATAATTACAGTGCAAAAAAATATTTTCAGAAAAATGTGGAATTCACTTTTATTATATAGGACACATTTATAACTTTCAATTTAAAATATAAAACCAGAGTTCTTTAGTAAAAAATCAGATTCCACTTTAAAAAGTTATTTTGTTGTCTGGTGGTAAGTAAAAGTTCTTCACTGGATGAGATGTTTGGCTTTCGATTTTTAATGCTCTTAAAACTTCAAGAAATTATGCTTCTATAATGCAAAACAAAGTCTAATTTTGATAGATTCTGAACAAATGAAAGGATAGAGATTAAAAGCTTACTATCACATTGTTTTCTCTATTCTCAGGGTTTAGTGGTGGCCAAGCAGCTGCTTTCTGATATTGATAGCAACTTTGAGAAAACTACATTTATCCTTATAACTCCTTTCATCATAGGGATCATAATAAGCTTTTCTGATTGTTTGAAATTGTTTTGAGCAATAACTTATTTTATGCTGTATTATTAGCACACACACACATTCAACATTTCTTCTGGAATAATTACAGAATCATTTGTTAATTGGTGACTTAGGACACATTGCACCATTACTAATTACTCTGCTGTAAAATAAAATGGAGATGTGGGTAGTTTTGCCTTGACAAACTTTGCCCATAAAGAGAGAATTCTTCTTTAGAATTAATTTTCCTCTTTGGGTTTGGTTCTTTTCAAGCAAGGGCAATTATTATGTTTATGTATACAGTTTGGTTAAAAAAATTCAAATCCATTAAATATATGTTATTATTCTGGATTATATGAAGAATATATTAATACAGAGTAACGAAATACATGTGGCATTAGGATTGGAGGAAGACTCATTAACAACCTGAGATATGTAGATGATATAACCTTGCTTGCTAGAAGCAAAGAGGACTTAAAATACTTACTGATGAATATCAAAGACTATGTGTTCAGTATGGATTGCACCTCAATGTAAAGAAAACAAAATTCTCATGAATTGACCATAAAATAACATTATGATAATGGGAAGAAATATTGAAGTTATCCAAGACTTCATTTTTCTTGGCTCCACAGTTAATATTCATGGAATTAGCGGTCAAAATATCAAAAGACATATTGCATTAGGCAAATCTGCTGCAAAAGACCTTAGTGTTAAAGGGCACAGTTGTCAGTTTGAGAAGTAAGGTGCACCTGATCCAAGCCATGGTATTTTCAGTCATCTGAAAGTTGGACAGTGAATGAGGAAAACTATAGAAGATTCATTTGAATTACTGTGTTTGAGAAGAATATTTAAGTGCCATGGGCTGGCAGAAGAACAAGCAAGTCTGTATTGGAGAAGTACAGGCAGAATGCAGCTTAGAAACCAGCATGGTGAGACTTCGTCTCTCATACTTTGGACATGATATCAAGAAGGAGCAGCCCTTGGAGAAGGACATGTTTGGTGAAATGGAGGATTAGCAAAAAAAGAGACGAACCCCAATGAGATGGATTGACATAGTGTCCACATTAGGCTAAAACATAACAATTGTGAGGATGTCTTAGGACGGGCAGTGTTTCCTTCTGTTGTGCATAGGGTTGCTATAAGTCAGAACTGACTCTATGACACCAAAAATTATTTTAATTTTTAAACTGGGTTGCATCCAAAGTGATGTGCCACCACAAAATTAGTCAAAAGCAGTCCAAATCTAGAGTGTGTGAGGTGCAATTTAAGTTGACATTTACATGACATTTTGAGGTTTCAGAGTTTGAGCTGGTGTTAGTGTCTTTTTGCATTATGACTACCTTAATTGTTTAGTGCTGCTATAACAGAAATACCAAGTCGGTGGCTTTAACAAACAAATAAATTTTCTTGCAGTCTAAGAGGCTAGAATCTGAATTCAGAGCACTGGCTCTAGAGGAAGGTTTTTTTCTCTGTGTCAACTCTGGAGGAAGGTCCTTGTTTATCTCTTTGAGCTTCAGCTTCTTTTGGGGTGATTTTTATATAGCTATTCTATCTCTCTTCCCCCATCTCTGCTCTGCTCACTTGCTTGTTTAATCTTTTTTTTTTTTTTTATCTCTCAAAAGAGATTAGGTTAATACACACCCTTCACAAATCCTGTCTCTTTAACATAACAATGACAGTCCATTCCCAAAAAGAATTATGTTGTTGTTGTTAAGTGCCATTGAGTCGGTACCAACTCATACCGATCCTATGCACAACAGAACAAAACACTGCCTGGCCCTGGGCCAACTTAACAATTGTTGCTGCACTTGAGCCCATGGATGGCTGCCACTTTACCAGTCCATCTGGCAGGGGGTCTTCCTCTTTTTCTCTGACCCTCCACCTTACCAAACGTGATATCCCTCTCCAGGGACTGGTGCCTCCTGACAATATGCCCAAAGTGTGACAGATGAACTCTGACCATACTGGATTCCAAGGAGCACTCTGGCTGTACTTCTTCCAACATAGATCTATTTGTTTTTTTTAGCAGCACATGGTACTTTCAATATTCTCCTTCAACACCACAACTCAAATGCACCAATTCTTCTATGGTCTTCCTTATTCACTGTCCAGCTTTTGTATGCATATGAGGTTATTCAAAATACCATGGCTTGGGTCAGGCACACCTTAGTCCTCAAACTGATATCTTTGCTCTTCAACACTTTAAAAAAGATTTGCATTAGGCAAATCTTGTGCAGCAGATATGCCTAATGCAATACGTCATTTGATTTCTTGACTATTGCGTCCATAAATGTTGATAGTTGTTCAAGAAAAATGAAGTCTTTGACAACTTCAATCTTTTCTCCATTGATAAGAATGCTATTTATTGGTCCAGTGGTGAAGATTTTTATTTTCTTTACATTGAGATGTAATCCATACCGAAGGCTGTGCTCTTTGATCTTCATCAGTAAGTATTTTAAGTTCTCTTCACTTTCAGCAAGCAAGGTTGTATCACCTGCATATCATAGGTTGTTAATGAGTCTTCCTCCAATCCTAATGTCATGTTTTTCTTCATATAACCCAGCTTCTCAAATTATTTGCTCAGCATAAAGGTTGAATAAGTATGGTGAAAGAATACAACCCTGTTGCACACCTTTCTTAATTTTAAACCATTCGGTGTTCCCATGTTCTGTTTGAACAACTTCCTATTGATCTATGTACAGGTTCCTCATGAGCACAATTAAATGTTCAGGAATACTCATACTTTGCAATGTTGTCCATAGCTTGTCATGATCCATACAGTCGAAAGCCTTTGTGTAGTCAATGTTATTGTTGTTGTTATGTGCAGTGGAGTCAGTTCCGACTCATAGCAACCCTGTATAGGATTTCCGAGGCTGTAAATATTTATGGGAGCAGAAAGCCTCATCTTTCTCCTGCAGAACAGCTGGTACTTTTGAACTGCTGACCTTGCGGTTCACAGCCCGATTCGTAACCACTATGCTACCAGAACTAAACATCTTTCTGGTATTCTCTGCTTTCCACCAAGATCCATCTGATATCAACAATGATGTCCCTCATTCCACATCCTTTTCTGAATCTGGCTCGAACCTCTGGAAGTTCTCTGTCAATGTATGCTTGCAGCCATTTCTGTCTTACCTTTAGTAAAACTTTACTCACTTGGGATATCAATTATGTTGTCCAATGATTTCCACATTCTGTTGGGTCACCTCTCTTTGGAATGGGCACAAATACAGATCTCTTTCAATCAGTCCACCAGATATTTGTCTTCCAAATTTTTTGGCAGAGATGAGTGAGTACCTCCTGTGCCACATCACTTTCTTGAGAGATTCCAATTTTTATTCCATCAATTCCTGGTGCTTTATTCTTTTCCAGTGCCTTCAATGCCCCCTTGGACTTCTTCCTTCAGTATCATTGGCTCTTGATCATATGCTAACTCTTGAAATGGTTGAACATCAACCATTTCCTTTTGGTACAGTGACTCTGTGTATTCCTTCCATCTTCTCCTGATGCTTTCTGCATCATTCAAAATTTGCCCAGAGAATCCTTCAATAATGCAAGTCAAGGCTTAATTTTTTTCTTCAGTTTCCTCAACTTGAGAAATGCTGAGCGTGTTCTTCCCTTTTGGTTTTCAAACTCTAGGTCTTTGCACATTTCATTATAATATTTGACTTTGTCTTCTTGAGCTGCCCTCTGAATTTTTCTGTTCAGCTCTTTTACCTCCTCATTTCTTCCATTTGCTTTAGCATCTCTATGCTGGAGAGCAAGTTTCAGAGTCTCTTCTGATATCCATTTTAGTTATTTCCTTCTTTCTTGTCTTCTTAATGACCTATTGTTTTCTTCTTGTATGATGTTCTTGATGTCATCCCATAACTCTTCTGTCTTTGTTCTTCAGTGTCTAATGTATCAAATCTGTTCTTCAGATGATCTCTAAATTCAGGTGGGGTATATCCAAAAGCTAAATACTTTAGCTTTCATGGACTTGTTTTCATTTTCTTCAGCTTCAGTTTAAATTTGAAGATGAGAAATCGATGGTCTGTTCCACAATTGGCCCCTGGCCTTGTTTTGGCTGATGATATGGAGCTTTTCCATTGTATCTTTCCACAGATGTAGTCAATTTGATTTCTGTATTCCAGTTGGTAAGGTACATGTGTATAGTCTTATTTTATGTTGGTTAAAAAAAGTATTTGAAATGAACAAATCATTCGTCTTGCAGAATTCTATCATGCAATCTCCAGCATTATATGTATCACCAAGACCATATCTTACAACTACTGACCTTTCCTCTTTATTTCCAGCCTTTGCATTCCAATCACCAGTGATTATTAATACATTTTGATTGCATGTTTGATCACCTTCATAATGAAGAAATTGTTAGAATTCTTCAATTTCATCCTCACTGGCTTTAGTGGTTGGTGTGTAAATTTGAATAATAGTGGTATTAACTGGGCTTCCCTGTAGGTGCATGAATATTATCCTATCACAGACAGCGTTGTACCTCATGACTGGCTTTGATATGTCCTTTCTGATGATGAATGTGACAGCATTCCTTTTCAATTTGTCATTCCCGGCATAGTAAATCATGTGATTGTCAGATTTAAAATGGCCAATACCAGTCTATTTTAGCTCACTAATGTCTAGGATATTGATGTTTATATGTACCATTTCATTTTTGACAATTTCCAATTTTGCTACATTCATACTTTGTACATTCCTTGTTCCAATTATTAGTGGATGTTTATAGTTGTTTCTCTTCATTTTGAGTTGTGCCCCATCAGCAAAGGTCCCAAGGGCTTTACTTCATTCACATCATTACTGTCAACTCTACTTTGAGGAGGCAGCTCTTCCCTAGTCACATTTTGAGTTCCTTCCAATCTGAGGAGCTCATTTTCCTGCACTATATCTGACCACGTTTCTTTGTTATTCATAAGATTTTCTGTGACTAAATATTCAAAAGTAGGTCAACTCTTTTTCTTCCTAGTCTGTCTTTGCCTGGAAGCTCATCTGAAACTTGTCCACTGTAGGTGACCCTGCTAGTATTTAAAATACCAGTGGCATAGCTTCCAGAATCACAGCAACATACGAGCCACCACAGTACAACAAACTGACAAATGAGTGGTAGAAAAGAATCATAACCGTAGGCATATTGTTGTTGTTGTTAGGTGTAAAAGTCCATTGTGATTCATATAGACTCAACTTACATGGGGTTTCTGAGGCTGTAAATCTTTTCTGAAGCAGAAAGCTCATCTTTCTCCAGTTGAGTGATTGGTGGGTTTATATTATTAACATTGTGGTTAACAGTCCAGTGCTTATCCTATAGTAACACCAGCACTCCTAACACATATTTTGGGAGCACATAATTCAATCTATAAAAGTGACCTTACTGTTACCATCCCAGGTGCTACAAAAGGTTAAGGCATTTGGTTGCTAACAGAAAGTTTAGAGGTTTGCGTGTACTCATAGACACCTCAAAAGAAAGGCCTAGTGACCAATTTCTGGAAAATCAGCCTCTGAAAACTCTAACAAGCACAGTTCTACTCTGACATGCATTAGGTCACTTTGAATCAGAATTGACTCAGTGATGATTTGATAATGTTGCTGTTATTAAGTGCCGTTGAGTTAGTTCCAACTCACAACAGCCCTGTATAGGATTTCCAAGGAGCAGCTT
>NW_006408537.1:22184101-22185222 GCF_000296735.1 Chrysochloris asiatica | reverse complement strand
GACTCCACGGCACATAACAACAACAACAACAACAGTGGGAAGTCAGTTCATAATAGTAAAGTGAGTGACTTTGGCAGCATTTCTCAAAATTTTTTTTTTCAAATTAATTAGTATTCAGTGTTTACAGGAAAAGATTATTAAGTAATCTTGGGAACTAGACAATTTGTTCCATTTTTAAGACTTAATTTCCTGGTCTGTAAAATGGAGATAATCAACATCACTATGATGTTAGATCATTCTGGGGATCAGGTGAACCAATTTAAGGGGCTTATCAGGGGGCCTCTGATGGCGTAGGGATTAATCACTCAGCTGATAATGAAAAGCAGGCAGTTCAAACCCTACAGCTGCTCCCCGAGAAAAAGATATCTGCTTTCATAGAGATTGTTGTTGTTAAGTGCTATTCAGTTAGTTCGGACACATAGCATTCCTATGAACAACAGAAAGAAACAATGCATGACCCTGTGTCATCCTCACAATTGTTATGTTTGAATCCATTATCACAGCCACTGTGTCAATCCATCTCAATGAAGGGCTTCCCTTCTTCTGCTGTCGTAAAGTGTCTTTGAGTCTGTTCTGACTCATAGCGAACCTGTATGGGGTTTCTGAGCAGTAGCTGATGAGTCTTAACTGCCAAACTTTTTAGTTCAAACTGACCTTGCAGTACTGTACTTATCCTACAGTGCCACACCAGAACTCCAACCTTAACTTACCTTCTACCTTATGAAGCAGGGTATCCTTCTCCAAAGATTGGTCCTTCCTGATACAATGGCCAAAGTCTGTGAGACAAAGTTTCACCATTCTTGCTTGTAAAAAGCCTTCTGGCTGTAGTTCTTCTAAGACAGCTTTATTCATTCTTCTGTAAGTCTGTCTTATATTTAATTGTTCTTCACAACACCATAATTTAAAGGTATCAATTCTTTTCCAGTGTTCTTTATTAACTGTCCAGTTTTCACACGCATATGAGGCAATTGAAAATAGAATGGCTTGGGGCACATCATAGTCCTCAAGTTGATATTTTAGCCTGTTAACACTTCCAAGAAGTGGTTTTTGTTTTTAGCAGATTTGATTAATACATATGTCATTTGGTTTCTTGACTGCTGTTTCCATGGGTATTCATTGTG
>NW_006408537.1:22179091-22181961 GCF_000296735.1 Chrysochloris asiatica | reverse complement strand
GTCTTCCTTGTTCACTGTCCAACAGTCACAGGAATATGAGACAATTGAAGATACCATGTTTTGGATCAGGTGTACTTTGGTCTTCAAATTGAAGTCTTTACTCTTGAATACTTTAAAGAGGTCTTTTGCAGCAGATTTACCTAATGCAATACGTCATTTAATTTCTTGACTGCTGCTTCCATGACTGTTGATTGTAGATCCAAGCAAAACGAAATCTATTATAACTTCAATCTTTTCTCCATTTATCATGAAGATATTTATTGGTCCAGTTTTGAGGATTTTTGTTTTCTTTACATTGATGTGCAATCCATTCTGAAGGCTGTGGTCTTTGATCTTCATCAGTAAATATTTTAGGTCCTTTTCACTTCCAGCAAGCAAAGTTTTATTATGTATATTCAAATGTGAATGAGTCTTATTCCAATGCTGATACCATGTTCTTCTTCATATAATCCAACTTCTTAGGTTATTTGCGCAGCATACAGATTGAGTAAGTGTAATGAAAGGATACAACCCTGATATACACTTTTCCTGATTTTAAACCATTCAGTATTCCCTTGATCTATTCTAACAACTGCCTCTTGCTCTATGCGCACACACTCCCCATGAGCACAAATAACTGTTACCCATAGTTTTTTTCTTATCCCTAGTTTATTATGATCCACATAGTCAAAAGCCTTTGAATAGTCAATAAAGCACAAGTAAACATATTTCTATGGAGTTCTGGTAGTGTAGTGGTTATGAATCAGGCTGCTTATCTCACGGTCAGCAGTTTGAAACTACCAGCTTTCTGCGGGAGAAAGATGAGGCTTTCTGCTCCCGTAAAGATTTACAGCCTCAGAAACCCTGTGCAGGGTCTCTATGAGTCAGAATCGACTCCACGGCAAATAACAACAACAACAAAACATCTTTCTGGTGTTCATTGCTTTAAGCTAAGACACATCTGATGTCAGTAGTGATATCCTTAGTTTCATATTCTCTTCTAAATGTGACTTAAATTTCTAGTTCCCTGTTGTTATACTGTTGCAACTGTTTTTGAATTATTGTCACCAAAATTTTATATTCACCTGATATTAGTGGTATTTATTTGATGATTTCTGCATTCTGTTTGGTCACTTCTCTGGAATGGGCACAAATATGGATCGCATCCAATTGATTGGCCTGAAATTGTGTTCCAAATTTCTTGGCATAGATTAGTGAGTGACTTTGGTGCTGCAAATGTTTGTTGAAAGATTTCATTGTATTCCATCAATTCCTGAAGCCTTGTTTTTCGACAGTGCCTTCAGTACAGCTTGGATTCCTTCCTTAAGTATCATCTGTTCTTTATCATATGATACCTCTTGAAATGGTTGAATATCGACCATTTCTTTTTGGTACAGTGACTCTGTGTATCCTTTCCATTTTCTTTTGATATTTTCTGCATCGTTCAAGATTTTGCCTAGAGAATCCTTCTATATTGCAAAATGAGGCTTGAACTTTTTCTTTAGTTATTTCAGCTCAGTTCTTTTTTAGTTTTCTAACTCCATGTTTTTATACATTTCATTATAATACTTGACTTTGTCTTCTCGAGCTGCTCTTTGGAATTTTCTGTTCAGTTCTTTTGTTCCCTCACTTCTCCCAGTCACTTTAACTGCTCTACACTCAAGAGAAAGTTTCAGAGTCACTTCTGACATCCATTTTGGTCTTTTCTTTTTTTCCCATCTTAATTTGTGTCTTAATGTCTTCCCAGAATTCTTCAGGTTTTCAGCCATTAGTGGTCTAATGCATCAAATATGTTCTTCAGATGGTCTCTAAACTCAGGTAGGATATATTCAAGATCATATTTTGGCTTTCATAAACTTGTTTCAATATTCTTCAGCATCGATCTGAACTTGTATATGAGCAATTGATGATCTGTTTCACAGTTGGCCCTGTTCTTGTTTTGATATTGAACTTCTCCATTGTCTTTTCCCACAGGTATAGACAATTTGATTCCTGTGTATTCTGTCTGGTAAGATCCAAGTATAAAGTCACCTTTTATGTTGTTTCAAAAAGGAATTTGCAATTAATAAGTTGTTGACCTTGCAGAATTCTATCCTGCAATTCCCAGCATTGTTTCTATCACAAAGGTCATATTTTCTAACTACTAATCCTTCCTTTTCAAGAAAGTGAGGCACACAGGAGGCACTCACTCATCTAAGCCAAGAAATTTGGAAGACAACTATCTAGCCAACTGATTGGAAGAGATCCGTATTTGTGCCCATTTCAAAGAGAGGTAACCAAATGGAATGTGGAAATCATAGGGCAATCTCTTTGTTATCCCATGCGAATAAAATTTTCTAAAGGTAACACAGAAGTGGCTGCAAGCATATATTGACAGAGAACTTCCAGAGGTTCAAACCAGATTCAGAAGAGGTCATGGAATGAGGGATATCATTGCTGATGTCCGATGGATCTTGGCTGAAAGCAGAGAATATCAGGAAGATGTTTATCTGTGCTTTATTGACTACACAAAGGCTTTCAATTGTATGGATCATGACAAGCTATGGACAACATTGGGAAGTATGAGTATTCCTGAACATTTAATTGTGCTTATGAGGAATCTGTACCTGGACCAAGAATGTTCGAATAGAACATGGGAACACTGAATGGTTTCAAATTAAGAAACGTGTGTGACAAGGTTGTATTCTTTCACCATACTTATTCAACCTGTATGGTGAGCAAATAATCTGAGAAGCTAGGTTATATGAAGAAAAACTTGGAGGATTGGAGGAAGACTTATTAACAACCTGCGATATGCAGTGATACAACCTTGCTTGCTGAAAGTGAAGAGGACTTAAAATATTTACTGATGAAGATCAAAGACCACAGCCTTTGGTATGGATTGCATCTCA
>NW_006408537.1:22167862-22178601 GCF_000296735.1 Chrysochloris asiatica | reverse complement strand
AAGGTGGAGGGTCAGAGAAAAAGAGGAAGACCACCAGTGAGATGGATTGGCAAAGTGGCAGCATCAATGGGCTCAAGCATGTCAATAATTGTGAGGTTGGCAGTGTTTCATTCTGTTGTGCATAGGGTCACTGTGAGTCGACACCTACTCGATGGCACCTAACAACAACAACAAGCCTTCCTTTTGGTTTTCAATATTCACATTATAATAACTGATAATTATTAATGCATCTTGATTAATACATGCTTGATCAATTTCAGACTGAAGAAATTTATACAATTCTTCAAATTCATCATCACTAGTTTCATTGGTCAGTGCATAAATTTGAATAGAAGAGGTATTAACTAGTCTTTCTTGTAGACTTATGAATATTATTTCATCACAGACAGCACTGTAATTTACAATAGATCTTGAAATGCTCTTTTTGACAATGCATACTTGAATTCATCATTCTCATCATAGTAAACCATATGATTGTCTGATTCAAAATGGCCACTACCAGTCCAGTTCAGCTAAATAATGCCTAGCCTATTGATCTTTGTGTTCCATTTCATTTTAGACAACTTCAAATTTCCCTAGACATATATTTTGTGTATTTCACATTCTATTTTTTAATGGATTTTTACAGCTGTTTCTTCTCATTTTGAGTTTTGCTTCATCAGCAAATGAAGGTCCAACAAGTTTTCCTCCATTCACATCATGATCAACACTAATTTGTGGAGGCAGTTCTTCTCCAGTCATATTTTGAGTGCCTCTCATCCTGAAGGGGTCATCTTCTGGTCTCAAGTTTGGTTGTGGGTATCTTAAGAAATCAAACAAAATTCTGTGTATGTCAATATTTGTAGCAATATTGCTGTGTTAGACAAAGATTCTGAAGCTCCAAATTGTATTGCGTTAACTCTGTTTATTGGACTTTAAATCTAGAAAACTTCCTCATTCCAGAGATGAGTAATTAAGGCTCAGAGAGCTAACTAACCCAGGGGTAGATAGCTATTTAATTATTAATACATCCAGGGATAATGTCCACAGCTCAAGATTCATATTTCGGTGCTCTTTCTCAACAAATGAAGATGGAAGAAGCCATCTGCCTCTGTTTTGTCTAGGCTTGAACTTGATTTGTAATGATATTACTAGTGCTATTGCATCTACTATGATGTAATGTTGGCTATTGTAATTGGTTAAGTGGAAACCTTCCAAAAGATAAATTGGCTTATAACCTGTGAATATAACCCTATTTGGAAAATGGGTCTTTACAGATGTAATTAATTTAGGATGTTGAGATGAGATCATAGTGGATTAGGGTGAGTCTTAAGTCCAATGACAAATGTCTTTATAAAAGGAGATTGAGAACACACAGAAGGAATATGTTCACACAGAAAACAAGCAATGTGAAGATGGAGGCAGAGATTGGAGTGACGCATCTACAAAACAAAGTGCACCAAGTTTTGTCAGTAGTTAGTCAACAGGAATTAGGAGAGAGAAATCATGTCTTATCTCACAGAAATTTCAGAAGAAATCAACACCTTGATTTCAGACTTCTGGCCTCCAGACCTATGAAAATTAATTTCTGCTGTTTTAAGCACAATTTTTTTGGTTAATTTTTATAACAGTCCTAGGAAACGTGTAAAGATGTGGGATTTGAATATTTTACTAACTATTTGAAAGGAAGTCTCCTCTATCCTTTTACTAGTCCATGAATTCCATACACTATTCCAGAAATTCATTCTATTCCTTTTTTGTCTCTTAGAATGAAGTTGGGTTATATTTCAAGAGGTTGAGGCCAGGAAAGTCACTAAAAAAAGGCAGAAGAACAGAATAAACAATAATAATAGATATCTAAGCAGCAAAGAGAAAATTAGACAAGCTGAACCAGAAGACCATTGCTCGTCTGTCAGTTTGTCATACTGTGATGACTTGAAAGCTACTGTGATTCTGGGTGTTAGGCCACTGGAATTTTAAATGCCAGCATGATTGCCCATATGGACAGATTTTAGTGGAACTTCCAGACTAAGTTAGACTAGGAAGAAGGCGAGACAGAATTATTCTGAATATTTAGTTACTGAAAAGCTTATGAATAGCAGTAGAATACTATCAGTATCAGAATATTGAATACTGCAACATGATGAAGAGCACCACAATATTGTCAGGTATAGTGCTAGAAGATGAGGCCCTCAGATTGGAAGACATTCAAAATACGACTGGGGTAGAGCTGCCACCTCAAAGTAGAGTTGACTGATGATGTGAATGGAGTAAAGCTTTCGGAAACTTCATTTGCTGTTGGGGCAAAACTCAAAATGAAGAGAAACAGCTGTGAACATACATTAATAATCAGAAAATGTAATGTCTGAAGAATGTATGAAGTATGAATCTAGGAAAATTGGAAGCTGTCAAAAATTAAATGGAATGAATAAACATTGATATCTTAGGCATTAGTGAGTTGAAATGGACTGGTACTGGTCATTTTGAATCTGACAATCACATGGTTTACTATACCAGAAATGCAAAATTGAGGAGAAATGGCATCACATTCGTCATCAAAAAGAACATTTTAATATCTATCTTGCAGTACAATGCTGTCTGTACAATAGGATAATATCTATTGCCTATAAGGAAGAACAATTAATGCCCCTATTATTCAAATTTATACGCCAACCACTAAAGCCAGTGGTGATGAAATTGAAGAATGCAATCAATTTTTCAATCTGTAATGGATCAAACATGCAATCAAGATGTATTGATAATTATTGGCAATTGGAATGTATAGGTTGGGAACAAAGAGGAAAGATCAGTGGTTGGAAAATACAGCTTTGGTGATAGAAATGATGCTGGAGATTACATGAGAGAATTTCACAAGGTCAATGACTTCATTGCAAATACTTTTTTTAAACAATGCAAAAGACAACTATACACATGGACCTCACCAGATGGAATATATAGCAATCAAATTGACTACATCTGTGGAAAGAGACGATGGAAAAGTTCCATATCATCAGCCAAACAAGGCCACGGGCAGACTGTGGAACAGACCATCAACTCTGCTCATATGAAAGTCCAAGTTAAAGATTAAAAAATATGACCTTGAACATATCTCACCTGAATTTAGGGATCATCTCAATAACAGATTAGATGCATTAGATACTAAAGACTGAAGACCAGAAGAGTTGTGGGTTGACTTCAAGAACATAATACAGGAAGAAAGCAAAAGGTCATTAAGAAGACAAGAAGGAAAAGACCAAAATGGATGTCAGAAGAGACACTGAAACTTGCTCTCTAGTGTGGTGGTGGTGGTTATGTGCCGTGGAGTTGGTTCTGACTTATAGCGACCCTGTACAGGGTTTCCAAGGCTGTAAATCTTTATGGGAGCAGAAAGCCTCATCTTTCTTCTGTGGGACAGCTGGTGGTTTTGAACTGCTGACCTTGTGGCTTGCAGGCCACTGCTCTACCAGAGCTCCTTCATAATTCAGTTTGGATCTGCAATTAAACTGTTTGGATGTGCAGCAAAGCACAGTGACTGTCCCTCTCATTCTGTCACGTGGGTTCTAAAGATGGGTTCTCTAGGGCCAAAACTTAATAAAAACAATTACCTCTTCATCAACTATATTCTTAAGTGAAACTGGTGTAGAGAATCTAAAGCAAATTGAATAACTCTGGAGGCAAAAGAGCTAGACAGAAAATTTCAAAGAGCAGCTCAGGAACACCCAAATCAAATATTATAATGAAATGTGCAAAGAACTGGAATTAGAAAACCAAAAGGGAAAACACACTCAGCATTTCTCAAGCTGAAAGAACTAAAGAAAAGAAAACAAAACACAACAAAAAATCAAGCTTTGCAATATTAAAGGATTATATGGGAAATGGGAATTCTGATGTGGCGCTGTGGGCTAATGCGCCAGACTGCAAAGCCATTTGAACTGCAAGGTCAGCAGTTCAAGCTTACCAGCTACTCCTTGGAAACCCTAGATAGGGTCACTATGGGTGGGAACCGACTCGACGGCACTTCACAACAACAACATGGGAAATGACTTGACCACCCTTAACAATAACAACATGAGCAAAATATTGAATGATGTTGTTGTTAAGTGCCATCGAGTCAGGTCTGACCCATAGCGACCCTGTACAGGGTTTCCGAGAGTGTAAATCTTTACGGGAGTAGAAAGCCTCATCTTTCTCCCGCAGAGCTGCTGGTAGTTTCGAACCACTGACCTTAAAGTTCACAGCCCGATTCATAACCACTACGCTACCAGAGATGATGGAAGGAATACACAGAATCACAGTACTAAAAAGAAATGATTGATATATAATTTCAAGATGTAGCATGTGATCAAGAGCCAATGATACTGAAGGAAGAAGCCCAAGATGCACTGAAGGCATTGGCAAAGAACAACGCTCAGGGAATTGATGAAATGAGAATCGAAATCTTTCAACAAGCTGAGGCAGCATTGCAGACATTCACTCAGCTATGCCAAGAAATTTGGAAGACAGCTACCTCGCCAATTGATTAGAAGAGATCCATGTTTTTGTCCATTCCAAACAGAGGTGATCAAGGGAATGCAGAAATCATCAGACAGTATCATTAATTTCACATGCAAGTAAAATTTTACTAAAGATAATTCAAAAATGGCTACAGCAGTACATTGACAGGCAACTACCAGAAGTTCAGGACAGATTCAGACAGGGACGTGGAATGAGGACCGTCATTGTTTACATCAGGTAGATCTTGGATGAAAACAAAGAATACCTGAAAAATGTTTGCTTTTGCTTTTCTGACTATGCAAAAAGTGTTTTGACTGTGTGGATCATGACAAGCTATGGACAGTATTGATGATGGTAAGGTTCAACACTTAACTGTGCTTATGAGGAAGCTATACATAGACCAAGAAAGTAGTCATTTAAACAGAAAAAGGGGACACTAATGGTTACAAATTGAGCTTCTAACCTCAAGGTTGGCAGTTCAAAACTACCTGCTGTTCCGTGGGAAAAACATGAGGCTTTCTGCTCCCGTGAAGATTTGCAGCCTCAGAAATCCTGTGCAGGGTCACTATGAGTCAGAACCAACTCCACAGTACTTTACAACAACAGCAAATGGTTTAAAGTCAGAAAATGTGTATGCCAGGGTTGTATTCTTTCACCATACTTCTTCAATCCGTATGCTGGTCAAATAATCTGAGAATCTGGATGATATGAAGAAGAATGTGGCATCAGGATTGAAGGAACACTCATTAACAACCTGTGATATGCAGGTAATACAACCTTGCATGCTGAGAGCAAATAGAACATAAAGTAGTTACTGATGAAGGTCAAAGTCCACAGCCTTCTATATGGTTCGCACCTCAATGTAAAGAGAACAAAATTCTTTACAACTGGACCAGTAAACAACATCCATGTAAATGGAGAATAGATTGAAGTTGTCAGAGTTCATTTTGCTCAGATTTACCATCAACCATCAATACTCATTGAAGCAGCAGTCAAGAAATTAAGTGACATATTGCTACAGGCAAACCTGCTGCCTAAAATATCTTTTAAGTTTTCAAGAGTAAAGATGTCAGTTTGAGGATTAAAGTGTGCCTGGCCTAATATTTTCAATAATCTCATCTGCATGTGAAAGTTGGAAAATGAATAAGGAAGACTGTAGAAACATTGATGCATTTGAGTTTTGATATTTGAGAAGAATATTAAAAATGCCATGAACTGCTAGAAGAACAATGCAATCTGTCTTGGAAGAAATACATTCAGAATGCTCCTTAGGAACCAGGATGGCCAGACTCTATCTCTCACACTTTGGCCATATTATCTGGGTGGATCAGTCCCTGGAGAAAGACATCATGCTTGGGAAAGTGGAGGGTCAGTGAAAAAAAGGAAGACCCCCCCCCCCCCCCCCAGTGAGATGGATTGGGACAATGGGAGTAGCAATGGGCTCAAGTATAGCAGCAATGAGATTGGCAGTATTGCTATGAGCTGGTAAAGTCTCAATGGCACTTAACAACAACAACAGAGATCAAAACAACAAAGTTTTATTTTGGCTACTTAAGAACGGGAGATTGTTTAGCCTACATGATAACTACCAGAAGTGCTTAAGTTACGAATTTTAAATCATCTTCTGGTACAGTCCAGCTTTGATTTCTAGTCTAAATTTTATTATCATAAATTTGGACATATCAAGCATTACTTTAAAAAAAATATTTTTTGAAAAGAGATTATTAGCATTATTCCTCCAATGATTTAAAAATACCTAGACGGCATAGAGTAGAAAACAGCTTCCATTTTTGTCTATTTAAAAAACTGTCCCAGTTCCTTTTGGTTTTCCTTCCTTTATATTTTATTAAGCACCTACTATGTATCAGCTACCAGAAGTCCTGGTGTGGCACTGTGGGTTAATGTGTCAGACTGCAAAGCCGTTTGAACTGCAAGGTTGTCAGTTAAAGCTCACAAGCTGCTCCTTCAAAACCCTATACAGGGTTGCTATGGGTCAGAATCCACTCTATGGCACTCAACAACAACAACATGTATCAGCTACTTTTAGAAAAGCAAACATCACCTTTTTCTCAAAACTATTACAAAACTAAGTTCACACTGATATTGGCCATCTACTGACAACTAAAAATAGACATGTCACTTCAAAGTTGATTTCTCTTTCTCAGAAGAGAAATCTCCACAGGGACAGGTTGTTGTTCTTAAGTGCCATCGAGTCAGTTCTGACTCACAGTCACCCTGTTTCCAAGGAGCGGCTGGTGAGCTTGAACCACTGACCTTGAGGTTCAAACTGATCTTGCAGTCCAGGGCACTAACCCATAGCACCACATCAGGACTCTGCAGGGGCAGGTAAACCCTACATATTTCTTCTCTTTTTGATCTCAGCTTCTTTTCATGGTCCACTGTTTTCTCTCTGTTTCCTGTTTTTGCTTTGTTCCAAACTCTTCTTTCTTAAGATAAGGTTCCTTCTGAATCGCTCTGATCAGCAGGGAGTCAGGCTGAAGGTAAAATAGTCAGAGGTATCCTGGCTTTTTAATTTAAAGTTTTACTAGGTTACTCTGTAGCAGAGAGGTGTTTTTGTTGGTTAGCTAGTTGGTTTGTGTTTTCTTGTCATAGAGTCACAAAGAGTGGTGGACAAGAAAGAAAGGGACAAGTAAATTGCAGCAATCAGAAGCCACGGGCACAGATAATAACAAAACCTTGCTTTAAGCAACAGACGTGACCTGAGCCACAGGAAATAGATTTTTCCTTTCTTGGATGATTTGGCAGGCCTCTCCCTGCAGCACTAACATTGCAACCACAAATGTCTGCAGATCAGCCTCTAATCCCTAACAGGCATATGAGACTCTGGATGATCACGTTTTCCATTTCTGTTTTACTTTCTGCTTTCCCAGTAGCTAATGCTCCGCTATTGGAGTCCTGGTGTGGCTCTGTGGGTTAATGTACCAGATTGCGCAGCCGTTTGAACTGCAAGGTTCGAGCTCACCAGTCGCTCCTCGGAAACTCTATACAGGGTAGCTTTGGGTCTGAATCCACTCGACGGCATTTAACAGCGTACAACAAATGCTCAGCTGTTTTTGGAGTCCTGGTGTGGCACTGAGGGTTAATGTGCTAGACTGCAAAGTCAGTTTGAAACACAATTGCAGTAGTTCAAGCTCACCAGTCCTTCCTTGTTGTTGTTGTTAAGTGGCCTAGAGTCGATTCCCACCCATGTTGTTGTTGTTTTTAAGTGCCGTCGAGTCGATTTCGACCCATAGCGACCCTGTATAGGGTTTCCGAGGAGCAGCTGGTGAGCTTGAACGGCCGATCTTGCAGTTCAAACTGCTTTGCAGTCTGGCGCATTAACCACAGCGCCACACCAGGACAGTCAGAACTGACTCAAGGCTCAGTTTACATTCTCCCTCATCAACCACTCAATCACCTTCTTTCTAATGGTGTCTCATCTGCAATTTTGGAAAAAGATACCTCTCTGTGTGTGGGGACTGAAGGTGTATATCTTCCAGCCCACCTGAGGCCCAGCAACTAGAGATTGTGTGATAAAATGTTTGCAGGAATAGAGGGGAAGAATGGGGACATTGAAAAGGCTAAATTATCAACAAAGTGGCTGTTGGCTGAGAGGTGGGGTTTTGGGAGGTGGATATGAAAATCAAATTGACTGTTATTGTAGTGCTAGCTGATGTAACAGACACACTTCTCGATTTCGGTTGCTTAATCCAGGAGAAATTTATTTTTTGCTCACATGAAGTACAAAAGAAGTGTTTCTGATTGACATGCAGCTGTTTTTCCAAGCTGTAATTCAGGGTGCCAGATTCTTTCCATTTTGTGACTCTACCATTTGTGTGGCTTCTAAGCTCCTCTTCACCAATTCTTAGGAAGTGGAAAGAACCTGGAAGATCAAGTGTGAAGATTTAGGAGTTTAGACTTAAAGGGGCAAGCATCATTTTCCGTTACAACACTTTTGCTTGAACTCAGTCACATGGCACATACAACAGCTAGGGGGACTGGGAAATGTAGTCTTTCTAAGTGTCCAGGAATCATTTTGTTAAGTACCGTCGAGTCGGTTCCGACCCATAGCGACCCTGAACAGGGTTTCAGAGGCTGTAAATCTTTACGGGAGCTGAAAGCCTCATCTGTCTCCCGCTGAGCAGCTGATAGTTTTGAACTGCCGATCTTGCGGTTCGCAGACCGATTCGTAACCACTACACTACCAGAGCTCCTTGCCCAGGAATCATATATAGTTTTTATGTGTGCCTAGTCAGTTTAATTTCTCTTACACTTAATTTTACACAACGAAAGCCCTGAAGAAAACCCACAAGTATGGGTCTATAGGCTAAACTTGTCATATTTCGCTAATACTCCATTAACATTATTCTACTGATACTGGAAGTTGAATAAAGCCTAAAAAACTCTTAAATTGTATATATTGCCAATTCTTTCTTCTAATCATTTTAGCTTAATGACTACTGCCAAGATACGTTGGTTCCAACTCTGTTCATCAAAATGTTGTTGAATTGACGTCTGAATCCATTATACTAACTGAAAGTTGTCTATGCTCTTTGCTAAGAAGGCCAACCACTCTGTTTAATTTTGAGCAACAATGGCTTGTTTCATACTCATATTTCTCTGTCAAAATCCACTACAACCACATCTTTTTGCAAGATTTCAACAAAATCTACTTTCAGCGTCATTCTACCTCCAACAAATCATACATATGTTACTAATACATTGATGAATGCATACAGCTTGTGAAAATCTTGTTAACAACAAAATAACAAAACCTTATGAAGGCCTAGACAAGCAAATTAATCGTCATTCTTATAGATGTGTCTTATTATATGCCAGTAACTGTGTTAATAGAGATGTTTCTCTAGTTTAAAATTAGTGTGTTTTGCCAGATCATAACTTGGCAGTCTATTTCTGACCAGGCATTCAATTTTTAAGTAGGATACAAAGTCCTCTGTTTAATTATATTATGACTTTATCCTTCAGTCTTACCCAATTGTCACCTTCTCATCCTCCTAGAAAATTAATAACATCTTCAAGTAGATTGAATTATGGAACTCTATCTAAAAAATTATCAATTTGTTTTATTTGGTCTTCTCAGTCTTCTCCACCCTCTCGTTGCTTTTTTCTCTTTATGGGAGCGTATGTCTCTGACAGGCAGGGACCCATTAAGTTTTTTTTTTTTTTTTAGTCATCAATACCATTGCCACACAAAGCAAAATAACAATAATTCTTTAATTATGTTATAATTCTATATTTATGTTGAATTTCTCTGATTATCTCAAAATTGTGTTCTTAAAATTTACTTCTAACTAGGATACCAACAATGTCCACACATTGCCTTTAGTTGATATATCTGCTAGGTTTTTAGTCTGTAACATTCAACTCTGTGTCATTTATTTGGTGAAGAAATTGAGCCATACATTACATAGAGTATCCCATGTTCTGGATTTAACTGCTTGTGTTCTCATCATGGTTAGATTCAATGTGTTCATTAATCCCTATAATTCCTATAAATGGATTGTTAGAGGTAGGGAGTTTGGGTTGATTACATACATGTTCTCTTTTTTTTCCCCCTCAAAGCACTTTATAAGTAGTTCTGGGTAGGCCCACTTTATCATGCCAACTGTCAGATGAATCACGGGATTCAGTGTTGTTCTGATCCATCTATTTTTAAGTTCCTCATCAATTTTTCACCTAATGGTTTGAGCAATCGTTATTGATTTATGACTAGATCCATTATTTCCTTAAGGTTGCAGGTTGAATTTTTTTTTTTTTTATTACATCATTCCTCTTATATTTTTTGGGTATGAATCTTCCATGAAGAAGAACTTTGCCTTATCAAATATTAGTAGCTGTGACACACAATATATACAGGAATGGCAGAGTGAATGTTTAATTCTTTCTGGCAGAATTTTAAAGGAAGACTACTGATTCTCTATATCCTTTCTCCATGCCCCAAGATTCTGGTAGTGGGTCATAGGGATAATCTAGCAATCGTTAAGATTCTGATGATTCATCAAACTTGGGAGTCATTGTTTTAAACTGCCAAGCTTTGGACAGGGTGGTTGACTTAAAGAGATTACCAGCTTTTCCAGTAAAATACTGCTACTCATTTGTATCATTTTATCTTCTTAGGAATGTTGTTGTTGTTGTTGTCAGGTGCCATCGAGTCGGAACTGACTCATAGCGACCCCATGCACAGCAGAACGAAACAATGTTCGATCCTGGGCCAACCTCACTACCGCTGCCACACTTGAGTCCAT
>NW_006408537.1:22157731-22165057 GCF_000296735.1 Chrysochloris asiatica | reverse complement strand
TCCTAGTCTGTCTTTGTTTTGTAGCTCATCTGAAACCTTTCCACCATGGGTGACCCTGCTGGTTATTTAAAACACCGGTGGCATAGCCCTCAGAATCACAACAACTCAGACCACCACAGCACGACAGACAGACGAGTGGTGGCTGTTTGGTTAGGAATGTTAGATTAATAAAATAACACAGTAAGTAACCTTTTGTGATTGATTTTTTTCACTCAGTTTCCTGGTGTGACATTGTAGGATAAATATTGGACTCAAGGTCGCTGACCTCAAAGTCGGTGGTTCAAACATACCAGGCACTCCAAGGCAATCCTATACGCTGTAGTTGGCACCGACTTGACGACACTCAACAAAAACAACAATAATTCTCTGGATATTCATTCAAGTTGTGTATATGAGGGAACTTCAGAAAGCCTGTGGAAAACTTTTGTTAAAAGATCATTGAGGAGCGATAGAGTAGCTGAGGACTCTAGACTCATGGAAAGAGAAATGCTATGTGTTGGCAGCCAGGAGACAGGTTTGCAGAATGTGCCCTTTGGTTGCTTAAATAATTATATATTCCTGTGTGTTTTTGAGTACATCCAAAAATACCAAGAGAGAATAGAAGCAAATACTCTGAATGATGATGCCTAGAGGGGATTTTAATCACTGCAACGAAACAAAATATGACATGATGAGTGTAAAACTGATGCTTTCCCATGTAAACTATCACTCAATCCACAATAAAACTTTAAAAAAAAAAAGAATTTTTCCACAAATTTTTTGAACCTTCTTTGCATCAAATTTGCTCTTTCTCAATGCTGAGTAGTATTCCAAGGTATGCATGTAGCACAGTTTGTTCAACTATTCATCTGTTGAAGGATATTTGGGTTGTTTTCAGGTAGGGCCTATTATATATAAGCTGATATAAGCATTTGTATACAGGTTTTGAAGTCCTAGTGTGGTGCTGTGGGTTAATGTGCTGGACTATAATGTCAGTTTAAACTGCAAGGGTAATGGTTCAAGTTCACCAATCACTTCTTGGATTTATAAATCAGACCTGACTGGACAGCATATAACAACATTTGATTTTATGTAAGTTTCTTTTCTCCAGAATAAATATTCAGAAGTGCAATTGCTCTGTAAAATGGTAGTTGTATGTTTAGTTATTCTAAGGAGACTACCAAAGTACTTTCTATACCTTGTAGTGTATGAGTGATCTAGTTTTTCTATATTCTCACTAGCATTTGGTGTTGTCATTACGATTATTATCTTAACCATTGTGATGGTGGTGGTGGTGGTGTGCTGTGGAGTCAGTTCCTACTCAAAAGAAGTAGGGTTTTCAAGGCTATAAATGTTTCCTGGAACAGAAAGCCTCATTTTTCCCCAGCAGAACAGCTGGCAATTTTGAACTGCTGACCTGTAGGTTAGCAGCCCGATTCATAAACACTATGATACCAGAGCCTTTTAGACATTGTGATAAGTGTGACAAAATACAAACTAACCCAAACCCATGGCCAGCAAGTTGATTTCGACTCATAACAACACTATATAGCATTTCTGAGACAAAATCTTTACAGGAGCAGAAAGTCTTCCAGGGAGTGGCTGGTGGATTTGAACCACCAAACTTGAGATTGGAAGTTCAATGCTGATCCCATCAAGGCTCCTGATAGGTGTGCTTATTGTTGATGTTAAGTACTATCATGTTTGTGCCAACCCATAGCAACCCTGTGTAGGGTTTTCATGGAGTGGCTGGTGAGTTTAACCTGCCAACCTTGCTGTTAGCAGTCCAGAACTTAATCTAGAGCCCCAAACCAGGATAGGTGTGCAATGGTATCATACTGTTGTTTTAATTTTAATTGTTGCTGTTAAGTACAATCAAGTAGGTTCCCTCTCATAGTGACCCTGTATAGGGTTTCCAAGGAGCGGCTGGTAAGCTTGACCCACCGGTCTTATGGCTCAAACCACCTCTGCAGTCTAGCACGTTAACCCACAGCACCATATCAGGCTCTTAATTTTAATTACTAATGGCCAATTATTCATGGTGCTGTGGGTTAATGAGCTGGACTGCAAGGTCGGTTTGAACTGAAAGGTGGGTCATTCAAGCTCACCAGCTGCTCCTTGGAAACCCTATACAGTGTAACTATGAGTCTGAACCTACTCGATTAAGCTTAACCATAACAATGACTGGGAGCTAGGGCCAAGGTACCTGGAATCTTCCTTACAATGATGTTATAAAATGAAAATGTGTATTGGTCTTTGGAAACAAACCAAAAAAACAAGTAAATTTGCACATTCTCTGAGGTGAATTTTGGTGAATTTATCTGTAACTTTACTTTATGTCAAGGGTGGGGAATGCCCAGCCCGTGGGTTAGATTGTTGTTGTTAATTGTCATTGAGTAGGTTCTGACCCATAGCGATCCTATATAGGGTTTTGGAGGAGTGGTTGGTGAGCTTGAATCGCAGACTGTGCAGTTCAAATTGACTCTGCAGTCTAGTGCATTAACCCAAAGTGCCACACCAGTATTCCAGTCATCATGTTGTTGTTGTTATGTGTCGTGGAGTCGGTTCCTACTCATAGTGACCCTGCACAGGGTTTCTGAGGTTGTTAATCTTTATGGGAGCATAAAGCCTTAACTTTCTTCCACGGAACAGCTGGTAGTTTCAAACTGCTGACCCTGAGGTTTGTAGCCCGATTCGTAACCACTACTCTACCAGAGCTCATCATCTTAGGGGTGAGTTAATTAAATGTTTGACCTAAGATAGCAGGCCAATTTTTAAGTTGATAATTTTGTATGGCCTGTGAATGAAGTTATAAATATTGACAGAAAAAAAGTTCCCCATTCCTGCTATTGGTCATACAGTACGATGTAGTAGGTATAATCTTCAGAAACAATTCAGTAACTAATTTCATGAGACTTTTTCTAATGTGTAGCCTCAGTAGAGAATTTAACTTCATAGCTTAACCTTGTAGATGCAATTTTTGAAAAAATAATACTAACATTCACACAACAATGTTTACCTATCTCTTTGGATATGCAATTACTGAGGTCCTTTCCATTGTCTAGTATGATCAGGGGTAGATTACGCAATGTGAGCATGGGCTTCTTTACTAATCTATAGTGAACAATTTCACATTTTTTTTTACCATATCAAAGATTCTGTCTCTCTCTCAACTCCATTGTTGTTGTTATTGTTAAGTGCCATCGAGTTTGTTCCAACTCATAGCAACCCTGTATAGGGTTTCTAAGGAGTGACTGGTGAGCTTGAACCACCAACTCTGCAGTCCAGTGCATTAACCTACATCACTATACCAGACACTTCTTATATAATCAAATTTGTAGTCAATAGTTTCACATGTTTTTCATCACATATTGTTCACTACAAGGAATCCCGATGGCCCTATAGGATAAGCACTGCACTACTAACCACAGGTTTATGGTTCAACCTCTCCCTCCCCTCCAGCACTTCTACTGGAGAAAGATGTGACTGTCTCTTCCCTCCCAAGATTTACAGTCTCAGAAACCCTAGACAGGGAGTCTCTGTGAGTCTGAATGGATTCAATTGCAGTGGGATTGGTTTTTTTGAGGGTATTGTTCACTACAGATTAGTAAGTAAGTGGCAGATGCCATCCTGCCAAGGAACAGAACAGTGAGAAACCTTATGCATGAAAAGTTCATTGTTTAGCAAAGCGACAATGAATGTCCCCTTGGTTGGCGAAGCCACAAGGGGTAATTCATTCAGGGGCCCCACGGTTTCTAGCTTTTCCTTGGAAAAATAGTTTATTTCTGATTTCCTTATAAGAAGTTTTAGAAAATTTTGCATATTCATTAGATACTTTTTAGTGGTAACAAAATATAAAATATATTTTAAACAAACCTCACGTTATAATAGTTGCCTTTTACATTAACATTAACTTTCACACCATAGTCAATCTTATGTAGTTATAAAAATTGTTTTTTACATTAACAATAATTTTAACATTAGCGATAACCACACTAGCTTAAAGTTTTAGCAATTTAAGCTTAAGATTGTAAGAAACATTCCATGTAGTTTCAGTCAAGGACATTAAGGCCTTTAGAAAGCAGCTTAGAAAGTCAAGGGCAGTGGGAGCTTAAGAACAGAAGTAAAAATTTGATTAGAGGTTTTGAGAAATTGTTAGTGTAAGAGAATTACTGCTTTGTTCTTAACTGTGAAAATTTAGGGTACTTTTATGTTTTTGTTTTTATTGTTAAATCAATTATATGTATGACCAGTTATAGTAAAAATTATGTTTTTGATTGTGAGTTGTAATTAATGAATCTATAGAAAGTAATAGATGTTGGTAAAGTTAGAAGTTAAGACATAGAACTTTGTTTAAAATTAATCTGACATTTAAAGAGGATCAGAGAAAAACAAATCCAGGCCAAACTAGATATTTTAGGGAGGATTAGAGAGAAACAGAGTCGCTTACAGAGGACAGACTTATCAGAGTGGCTACGGAGTGTAGAGACGCAGGAATGTTTGATGACCTTGTGTTCCTCTTGTACCTTTGATGTAAGAATATAATATTTGATTGATTTGTAACTGCTTGTACGTGACTATTGTGAGATCATAGTATATGATAAATGGGATATAAGAAGCAACATTTTTGAAGTAAAGAGAGAGTCATCATCACCATCATCTGCCTGAGACTCAAAACAACCCATTGACTCTGTGTGTTTTTTCACCGAATCCGTACCTCCCTCTGAGCTCTCACAAATTGTCGAGACTGGTCCCCGGCAAGTAAGCACAAATAAGCCATGATTACCTTGAGTATTAGGTAATCTGCTATGGTTCATAACTATTTCTAGATCACTGTCTTCTCTGAGAAACGGATGAAAGTGAAAGAGTAAATCCATGCAAGCAATAGCATGGATCTATGGATCTAAACAAAATGGAGTCCATTTAGTCATTAAGTTTAAAATGTTGTTGTTGTTGTTGTTAGGTGCTATCGAGTCAGTACCAACTCATAGCGACCCTATTATGTACAACAGAATGAAACTTTGCCTGGTCCTGGGCCACCCTCACAATTGTTACCATGTTTGAGCCCATTGATGCTCCACTTTGCTAATCCATCTTGCTGGGGTCTTCCTCTTTTTCTCTGACTCACCTCCACCTTACCAAACATGATATCCTCCAGTGACTGGTCCCTCCTGAGAATATGTGCAAAGTATGAGAGACAAAGTTTGGTCATCCTGGCCTCCAAGGAGCACTCTGGCTGCACTTCTTCCAATACAGATCTGTTTGTTCTTTTGGCAGTCCATGGCACTTTCAATAATCTCCTCCAATACCATAACTCAAAAACATCAATTCTTCTACTGTCTTCCTTATTCCCTGTCCTGCTTTCACATGCATATGAGGTTATTTAAAATACCATGGCTTGGGTAAGGCTCACCTTGGTCCGTAAGCTGACATCTTTGCTCTTCAATACTTTAAAAAGGTCTTGTGCAGCAGATTTGCCCAGTGCAATATGTCGTTTAGTTTCTTGACTGCTGCTTCCATGAGTGTTGATAGTTGATTCAAGAAGAATGAAATCCTTGACAACTTCAATCTTTTCTCCATTGATAAGAATATTGTTTTTTGGTCCAATGGTGAGGATTTCGGTTTTCTTTACATTGAGATGCAATCCATACCAAAGGCTGTGGTCTTTGCTCTTCATCAGTAAATATTTTAAATCTTCTTCACTTTCAGCAAGTAACCTTGTATCATTGCATATCACAGATTGTTAATGAGTCTTCCTCTAATCCTGATGCCATGTTTTTCTTCATACAACACAGCTTCTCGGATTATTTGCTCAGCATACAAGTTGAATAAGTATGGTGAAAGACTACAACCCTGTTGCACAACTTTCTTAGTTTTAAACCATTCATGTTTCAAATGAGGACCCTGAAAATAAGGAAGTTTGCTAATTAGCTAAGGTGACCTTCTGGTTCTAGAAGGAGACTAGGGTGTGATTAAACCCACCCAGATAATTATCTTAAGACTTAAGCATCTGAGACCCTAAAGGTAAAATGTTTGAGGAAGTTTATTGATTTTTTGTTTCCTTTTCCTAAAGAATACTATCTTGATGTTAAGATAGATTAAGTGTACATTCAAATGTAATTTACCCTATATGTGCTGGCTCTTCATAATGGACAGGACGGTATTGAGAAATTATTCTCCATCCTCCAGAGAGCTGGCTTTCTGTTAATAAAGCTTGGATTGGATCTATCCCCATCTCTGTGATTGACTACAGTGACAGGTGGCAAATCCTGATTTCCAGTTGGCAACATAAGGAACTGATCTTCATTCAATGGAACACATTATGATTAAGTACTGGTGGGCAGATGTTTAGGCTGGTCAGCCATACATTCTAATCAGATGAGTCTGAACCTGTTGCTTTTGGATGACATCAGGTCAACTTTTAACTCACAGTGACCCCATATGATAGATTAGAATTGCCCCATGGGGGTTTCTAGGCTGTACCCTTTATGGAAGCATATTGTCAGGTCTTTCTCCTACAGAGCCACTGGGTGGGTTCACCGGCCAACCTTTTGGCTAACAGTTGCATACTTAACCATTGCACCACCAGGCTCCATGTTTGAACCAAACTGATTGTTAAATATTGTAAAATACTAGCGCTGCATATTCCACCAAATTTTGCATGAAGTGTCAAGAGATTACTGAACTGTCACCAGATCTCTTCCTGGACCACTCCATAAGGTAAGAGCAGAGCTTTGAACTGGTTCATTCTGGTTTGATGCCCTGCTGAGAATTTGAATTTCCATTTCAGATAAACTGAATCAGAATCTACATTTATATATGGGATGGAAATGCAAATTTTCAGCAGGGGGTAGGGGTATACAAATGGAATGAATCCCTTCAAATCCCTGAGTAAGAGGACATGATCCAAAAGTCCAGAGATAGGTGTGGGCTGCATGCATTTCAAACCATTTTCTATGAACATCAGTTCTCTGATCCAGCTTTATATTTTTTACTTCTATACCTTATCTCAAGCAAAGGTTATATACAATTAGTGATGGCTTCAGCACATTTTCAATCACTGTTTTATCAAATTTTGGCTTTCTTCCCAGATTTAAGTGTAATTCACTCATCCTGATTCTTTAAGCCCTTCCAAGACTTGAGTCCTTGACATTCAGCCACTTCTGTAGGTATCAAACCATGTGCAGCATCTTTTAGCAGGTTACTCAATCCCTTGTTGTTGTTGTTAAGTGCCATCGAGTCGGGTCCGACCCGTAGCGACCCTGTACAGGGTTTCCGAGGGTGTAAATCTTTACGGGAGTAGAAAGCCTCATCTTTCTCCCGCGGAGCGACTGGTAGTTTCGAACC
>NW_006408537.1:22156221-22157631 GCF_000296735.1 Chrysochloris asiatica | reverse complement strand
GTAAATCTTTACGGGAGTAGAAAGCCTCATCTTTCTCCCGCGGAGCGACTGGTAGTTTCGAACCGCTGACCTTAAGGTTCGCAGCCCGATTCGTAACCCTAGGTTCTCAAAAAGCGGTATATGGACCAGCAGCACTGTAATCACCTGGGAACTTGTTTAAAATGCAGAATTATCTTTGATTGATCCAGAATCTGCATTTTAACAAGGTTCCCAGCTGATTTGCATGTTATTAAAGTGTGAGACACAGTCTGCTAGTAAAACTTTCATTCCTTCAGCAAGGCTGTAGTTGTCACAGGGGAAAGTTAGTGACACATTTTACATGATGCCAAGCTTCCCAACAAGTTTGTCTTTTTCTATAAGAATTTATTTGTAAAACAAATTATACTGTCATTCTAATGATTTACATGCTACTTAACAATTTGTTCTTGAAATTGATTTTTAAAAGAATGCCTGTGGTTGCGTAGCTCCTTGGTCAGTATACCAAAATACAATAAAACTAACAGAATTGATGTTATTGATGCAATTGAAGGCATATGCTTGGGGATCCCCTTGAGTCTACCTATACAATAAAACTAATTGATGCAAACTTTGTGAATTTTAGAAGGTTTTTGTTCTTGTTGATGATAGGGAGGAGTAGAATTACTAGATAAAACAAAGGATATCCAGATTAGCTAATTTAAGCTTCCAAAAGGCTGCCTGGGAAATTAAGGAAGTGAATAGCTCCAGGGCAGCCTTTTGGAAGCTTGTTGTTATTGTTAGGTGCCATCAAGTAGTACCCATAGCAACCATATGCACAGCAGAACAAAACTGCCCAATCCTGGGCCAACCTCACTACTGTTGTCACGCTTGAGTCCCTCCATGCTGCCACTTGGCCAATCCATCTCATTGGGGCCTTCCTCTTTCTCTGGCCCTCCACATTACCAAACATGATATCCTTCTCCAGTGACTGGTCCCTCCTGACAATACTTCCAAAATGTGGTTACGAATTGGGCTGCAAACCACAAGATCAGCAATTCAAAACTACTAGCAGTTCCGCAGGAGAAAGATGAGGCTTTCTGCTCCCATAAAAATGTACAGGATCACTATGAGTCAGAACCCACTCCACGGCACATAACAACAAAAACAGTGAGAGGAGAAGTTTGGCCATCTTGGCCTCTAAGGAGCACTCTGGCTGTACTTCTTCTCAAACGAATCTATTGGTTCTTTAGGCAGCCCATGGCACTTTCAATATTCTTCTCCAACACCATAACTCAAAGGCATCAATTCTTCTGCGGTCTTCATTATTCACTGTCCAGCTTTCACATGCATATGAGGTTATTGAAAATACCATTGCTTGGGTCAGGCGCACCTTAGTCCTCAAGCTGACATCTTTGCTCTTCAACACTTTAAAAAGGTCTTGTGCAGCAGATT
>NW_006408537.1:22147340-22154741 GCF_000296735.1 Chrysochloris asiatica | reverse complement strand
TCTGTTCCACAGTCTGCCCCTGGCCTTGTTTTCACTGATGATATGGAGATTTTCCATCTTCTCTTTCCTCACCTGTAGTCAATTTGATTTCTATGTATTCCTTCTGTCAAGGTCCATGTGTATGGTCATCTCTTGTGCTGTCTAAAGAAGGTATTTGAAATGAACAAATTACTGGTTTTGCAGAAAATGCATCCTCCAGCATCATTTCTATCACCAACTACTATTTCTATTTCCAACTACTGATCCTTCCTCTTTTCTCCCTACCTTTGCATTCCAATCAGCAGTAATGATCAATACATCTTGATTGCATGTTTGATCAATTTCAGATTGAAGAAGTTTGTAGAATTATTCTATTTCATTCTCACTGGCTTTAGTGGTTGGTGTGTAATTTGAATAATAGTGGTATTAACTGGGCTTCCCTGTAGGTGCATGGATATTATCCTATCACAGACAATGTTGTACCTCATGACTGATCTGGATATGTTCTTTTTGACAATGAATGCAGCACCATTCTTCTTCTATTTGTCATTCTCAGCTTAGTAAACCATGTGGTCATCAGATTCAAAATGGCCAATACCAGTCCATTTCAGCTCACTAATGCCTAAGATATTGGTATTTATGTGTTCCATTTCATTTTTGACAACTTCCAATTTTCTCAGATGTATACTTCTTACATTCCATGTTCTGATTTTCAATGGATGTTTACAGCTGTTTCTCTTCATTTTGCGTTGTGCTCCATCAGCAAATGAAGGTCCCACGGGCTTTACTCCCACAAGCTTTACTCCATTCACGTTATCACAGTCAACTCTACTTTGAGGAGGCAGGTCTTCCCCAGTTGCATTTTGAGTGTCTTCCAACTTGAGGGGCTCATTTTCCGGCACTACATCTGACTGTGTTTCTCTGTTATTCATAAGGTTTTCAGTGACTAACGATTTGGAAGTAGTTCATCACTCTTTCTTCATAGTCTGTCTTTGTCTGGAAGCTCATCTGAAACCTGTCCAACATGGGTGACCCTGCTGGTATTTAAAATACCAGTAGCATAGCTTTCAGAATCACAGAAACTCGCAAGCTTAGGTTAGCTAAACTGGACATTGCATATCAGATTAACAACAAATGCTTCTTCAGTATATGTATGTACCAAATATGGCATAAGACCTACTTACATTAAAAATTAGTGGTGATCATGACCCGTGGGCTTGGTTCCAACTCATAGCGACACTATACAGGGTTTCTGAGGCTGTAAATTTTTACGAGAGCAGAAAGCCTCATCTTTCTTCCGTGGAGCAGCTGCTAGTTTCAAACTGCTGACCCTGAGGTTCGCAGGCTGATTCGTAACCACTATGCTACATTAAAAACTTACTCATTGTGTAATTGATGTTTCAATTTAAATGGGCCTCTATTTTTATTTGTTAAGTCTGGCAACCATCCCAACCCACTCACTAACATTGAATGGGTTATGACTTATATGCATCCTATATGACTGGGTGGAATATTTGTGTGGCTATATGGGATAAAGCACTGGACCACAAGGTCGGTTTGAACCATAAGGTCAGCAGTTCAAACTCACCAGTGCTCCTTGGAAACCCTATTACAGGGTCGCTATGAGTTGGAAGGTACTTAACAACAATAACAGTAGAACAGGGTAGAACTGATTCTTAAGGGTTTCCCAGGCTATAAATCTTGATGGGAGTAGACAGCCTCATCTTTCTTTCAAGGAGCCAACTGGTGGGTTTACACCACTGAGCTTGTGGTTCATAGAAACACTTAACCCACTGGGCCACTGGGCTCCTTTTGGCAATCTTAAAACCCTTCTTTTGGTGCCAAACCAAAACCAGGGTTTTCCACTTGTCACTGCAGTCAGTCACAGAGACAGGGAGAGCTTTGATCCAATCTCATTAACAGAAAGTCTGGTGATGGAGAAAAAGTTCTCAAAACTATTATGAAGAACAGGCTCATTATACAGGGTAAGTTACATTTGGATGTACACTTAATCCATCTTAACATCAAATAGCATTCTTTGGGAAAAGGAAATCGTAAATCAATAAACTTCCTCAAACATTTTACTATTAGGGTTTCAACCGCTTAATTCCTGAGATAACTGTCTGGGTGGGTTTAAGCATGTCCTATTCTCCTTGTTCTTTTCTCCTTCTAGGACTTTAATGTCATCTTAGATAAATTTTCAACTTCTTCATTTGCTGCATCCTTATTGGAGAACTAATGACTAAACTGACTCCATTTTGTTTAGGTCAGTAGCACCATGTTATCACTGACAACCATAAATGCCATCGAATGAATTCTGACTCATAGCAAATCTGTATAGGGTTTCCAGAGTCCTGGTGTGGCACTATAGGTTAATGTGCTGGACTGCAAAGTTGGTTTGAAGTGCAAGGTCTGTAGTTCAAGCTCACCAGTCATTCCTTGGAAATCTTCTAGAGGGTTGCAATGGGTTGGAAACAACTTGACAGCACTTAAACAACAACATAGGGTTTCCAGGCTATAAATCTTTATGGGCGCAGAAAGTCTTGTATGAAATGACTAGTGAGTTTGAACTACTGACATTGCAGTTAACAGCCCAGTGCTTATCCTACAGCACCACTAGGGCACTATGTTGTTGTTGTTGTTAAGTGCCGTCAAGTCGGTTCCGACCCATAGCGACCCTGTACAGGGTTTCCGAGGGTGTAAATCTTTACGGGAATAGAAAGCCTCATCTTTCTCCCGCGGAACGGCTGGTAGTTTCAAACCGCTGACCTTAAAGTTCGCAGCCCGATTCGTAACCACTACGCTACCAGAGAGAGCAAAACTTAAATATGACAAATTAAATGGAAGTCAGAACACATAATTTGAATATTAATGAATGTATTTGTATTTTCACATAAAATATAAAGGCACTCTATGAAATCCTATACAGAGTTACTATCAGTCAGAACTGACTCCACAGCACTTAACTACAACAACATGAACCTCCTGAGCTCACTTTCTTTGTTTGGAGACAGCCAAATTTATTCCTACCAAATTGGTGAATAAAGCAAATGATAGAGATTTTGATTTTGTGTTAATGCTGGCCTTGCTTTTAAGAATTTGTTTTTCTTGATGTAATAATACATCAAGTGCCAGTCTAAATCTCAAATCATGATTGTTTTGAGATTTAGACTGGCACTTGATGTATTACATCAGTGATGTTAGAGAACCAGGTATGCTACCAGATAATTATCTGTTGACAGCTGCTAAATTCAGTCAAGATTTCTGTATCTATGTCCTTGAGATGTTAGATTCTGGTAGTCTTGACTACACAGTTGTGAAGATTAGGATCACTATGATATACTGCTATTAACTGTCCTGCAGAAGACACACCTGTGGCTCCTTAGGTTCATGAAATAGGAAAATGCTGGCTAATTCTGACTTAAAACTCAACCTAAATTAAATTTGACAAGTATTAAAAAAATAAATAATTTTCCAAGTAACCAATTCCTTTGGCAGCTTGGATGGTATGAGAACTAGTAAATTGGATGCTAATTAATTCTTTAGGTAACTTATTTCTATGAATTTAGACTAGTGTGGCCTATAAAGTGCTCCTGGCTAATTGTAAAGTGAATTATACCAGAGCGGTGTTTCACATCAGCAGTTTTCCCCCCTTTTTTATGATAAAATTAAATACTGCAAGCAAACTGTTAAAGAGACTAATTCATTTCAGTGTATTACGTTTTTCATCATCTAAAAATGGGAAAATTTTATCCAAGGCAGATGAGCAATTGAGAAATCAATGTTTCAGTACAGTTTTTCCTTAGAAGCTGGTTTTCTATTGGTCAATTCAGTGTCATTATTTTTATTGACTATGCTCCATCTAAGATTGATTTTTGTATGTGGTGTGAGGTGGAGTCTAGAATGATGTTTTTACCATGTAGATTTCCAATTGATCCAGTACCATTTAATGAAAAATCATTCCTAGCCCCACTGCGTTGCAATAGCACCTTTATCATTATTAAATAAGGTGACAATGCATTTTATTTACTCGTAAAACTTATTTGTGATCTTTGTACCAAAAGTCCTGGTGGTGCTGTGAGTTAGGCATTGGGAAGCTGACTTCAAGTTCGGTGTTCAAATCCATTAGCTGCTCTGTGGGAGAAAGCTGAAGCTATCTACTACTTTAAAGATTTACAGTCTCTGAAACCCTGTACAGGTTCTCTATCTGTCAGAATGTACTTGATGGCAGTGGGTTTTGCTTGTTTTTTTTTAAATCACTATCATATAATTTATTCACATTAGATTTATAAAAAGTGTTGATATTTAGTAGTGTAAAAATTACTGATATTTAGTGATAAGAATCCTTCAATTTTAGTTTCTAATTGAGATTATCTTCTATATCTTTGGCTCCTTGAATTTCCATATACATTTTAAAATCAGCTGATTGATTTCACAAGCATTTCTGCTAAATTTTTAATGTTATTAAACTGAATCTAAAGAGAAATTTAAGGGAAATGCTGTTAGGTGGCCGCTGAGTTGGTGACCCTATGCACAATAGAATGAAACAGTGCCCAGTCCTGCACCATCCTTGCGATTTTTGTTATGCTCCAGCCCATTGCTAATGCCACTGTGCCAATCCATCTCATTGGGGTCTTCCTCTCCTTTATTGACCCTCCACTTTGCCAAGCATGATATCCTCTTCCAGGGGCTGACTGATTGCTCCTGATAATATATTTCAAGTATTAGAAAATAAGTTTTGTTATCTTAACTTCTAAGGAGCATTCTGGCTGTACTTCTTTCAACACAGATTTGTTTGTTCTTTTGCCAGTCCAATATTTTTCTCTAGCACAATAACTATTCTATAGTCTTCTGTATTCATTGTCCAACATTCACATGCATATGAGGTTATTGAAAATACCATGGCTTGAGTCAGGCACAACTTAGTCCTCAAACTGACATCTTTGCTCTTGAACACTTTAAGGAGGTCTTGTGCAGTAGATTTGCCCAATGCAATCCATCATCTGATTTCTTGACAGATGTTTCCATGAGTGTTGATTGTAGATCCAAACAAAATGAAGTACTTGAATATGTCAATCTTTTCTCCATTTATCACGATGGCACTTATTGGTCCAGTTGTGAGGGTTTTGTTTTCTTTACATTGAGGTACAATCCATACTGCAGGCTGTGACCTTTGATTTTCATTAGTATTTTAAGCCTTTTCACTTTCAGGAAGCAAGATTGTATCATCTGCATATCATAGGTTGTTAATGAGTCTTCTTCCAATCTTGATGCCACATTCTTCTTCAGGTCATCCAGATTCTTAGATTATTCATTCAGCATACAGATTGAATAAGTAGGATGAAAACAACACAGCCCTGGTGCACACCTTTCCTGAATTTAAACCATTCAATATCCCTTTCAAAGTCATATTTTTGCTCTCATGCACTTATGTTAATTTTCTTCAGCTTCAGTCTGAGCTTGTATATGAACAATTTGATGGTCTGTTCCACAGTCTATTTCTGACCTTGTTTTGGCTTATGATATGGAGCTTTTCCACCATCTCTTCCCACAGATGTAGTCAACTTGTTATCTGTGTATTCCATCTGGTAAAGTCCATATATGTGTATAGTCGTCCCTTAGGTTGTTCAAAAAGACATTTACCATGAATAAGTCATTGGTCTTGCAAAATTCTATCATGCAATCTCCAGCATCATTTCTATCACCAAGGTCATATTTTCCAACTACTGACCTTTCCTCTTTGTTTCCAACCTTTGTATTCTGATCACCAGTAATCATCAATACATCTTTATTACATGCTTGATCAACTTCACACTGAAAAAGTTGATATAATTCTTCAATTTTGTCATCACTGGCTTTAGTGGTTGATGCTTAAATTTGAATAATAGTAGTATTAACTGGTCCTCCATGTAGGCGTTTAGATATTATTCTATCACAGACAATGTTGTACTCCAAGATAGATCTTGAATTGTTCTATTTGATAATGAATGTTATGCCATTCCTTTTGAATTTGTCATTCCTGACCTAATAAACTATATGATTTAAAATGGCCAATGCCAGTCCATTTCAGCTCACTAATGCCTATAGTATCGATCTTTATGTGTTCCATTTCATTTTTAACAACTTCCAATGTTTCTAGATTCATACTTTGTACATTCCATATTTTGATTATTAATAGATGTTTGCAACTGTTTCTCTGCATCTTGAGTTTTATTTTGTCAGCAAATGAAGGATCCTAGAGTTTAATTCCATTAGCATCATCATTGGCAACTATATGCTGAGGAGGCAGTTCCTCCCCAGTTACATTTTGAGTGCCTTCCAACTTGAGAGGCTCAGCTTCTGACACTGTATCTGACAATATTCTGCTGCTATTAATAAGATTTTCAGTGGGTAAACATTCAGAAGTAGTCTGCCACAGTCTGGAAACTCAGCTGAAACCTGTTTACTATTAGTGACCCTGTTGATACTTTAAAGTACTGTTGGCATAGCTTCTCTCATCACATTAAAATAAGAGCCATCACAATATGTCAAACTGACAGATGAATGGTGGGTAGGGAAAACATACTTAAAGAATATTGATTCTTCTAATCCATGAAAATAGTATATTCCTCTATTGATTTGGGCCTTCTTTACTTTCTTTTTTTTAATGGTTTCTTTAGACATTTTGCATATTTCTCAATAAATTGATTCCAAAGTACATGATATTTTGATGCTAGTGTAAATGGTAATTTATAGTCTACCTTCTAATTGTCTTTGGCTATGTATGGTGGTGGTGGTAATGTGTTGTGTAGTTGGTTCTGACTCATAGCAACCCTGCACAGGCAAACAATTAAATTTGTTTAGTTCTTATATCTAGTTACCTGGTTGTTTTCACTTACTAATTCTAGTAGACCAAGAATAGATTTTTAAAATATTTTCATGTATATAATCATCATATCAACTGTGAATAATAGTTGCATTCCTTCCTTTCCATTCTTATACCTTAGTTTCCTTGACTTGTTACAATCCTGAGGACTTCTATCATACTGTTAAATAAAGTCATAATAGCAGACATTCTTTTTTATTTCTAACATCAGAAGACAACATTTACAATATTTCAAACTTAAGTAAAATGCTGCTGTGTGGTCTATTTTTTAAAGGATATCCTTGGTTATATTAAGAAATCTCCTTTCCATTCCTAGTTAGTTAAATGCATGTATTATATGTATAAGTGTGTGTTTAGGGGAAAGATACGACATTCTGCTTCCATAAAGATGACAGCCTTAGAAATCATATGGGGTAGATCTATGTTGTCTTTTGGGGTGCTTTCAGTCAGAATTGACTCAACAACAGTTCTGGTTTTAGGTTTAGTGTTTGTGATGAACAATTTTTAAACTTTTATTAAAACTTTTTCTGTTGATATGATTTATATGGTTTTTCTCC
>NW_006408537.1:22145158-22146865 GCF_000296735.1 Chrysochloris asiatica | reverse complement strand
TATGTGCTGTGGAGTCGGTTCCGACTCATAGTGATCCTGTACAGGGTTTCCGAGGCTGTAAATCTTTACGGGAGCAGAAAGCCTCATCTTTCTCCAGCGGAACAGCTGGTAGTTTCGAACTGCTGACCTTGTGGTTCGCAGCCCGATTCCTAAACACTACGCTACCAGAGCTCCTTTTAGATATATTTGAGGTAATTCACTATTGAAGCCATTTGATCTTCTGAGGCTTTAAATGATAGATTTCTTTCCCTTGAAAGATATAGCAACATTCACATTTTCTGTTTATTATTGTATTAGTTTTGGTAAATTGCATTTTAAAAAGAATTTTCTATTTCATTTTTTTCATATCTGTAATAGCATTGACAATTTGTACCTTCTGTTTTTGTCTTGATCAGTTTGTCCAGGGGCTTATCAATTTGATTTGAATTTTTAAAGATCAGTTTTTGGCTTTGTAAAATTTCTTTATTGTTTTATTTTATATCTTCCTTTTTTTTAATATCCAATTCCTTTTTATATGGGCCCCCCACCTTCCCACCATCCCTCCCTTCTTTGCTTGCTTTCTTTTATGTTTTTTTAATGTATCTGGATTGAAATGGGCCCAGTAAATGAATTATAAAATAGAAAATTAAGGAATATACATCTGCTAATTGATACATGCATATACAGTCTAAGACTATTTTTGAGACCACAGCATTTAAGACCGGTTGTTTTTGGACCATAGTGATGGTTACTTGTTAACTATTGTTATAACAAAAACCTTGAATACAGTAGGGTGAGAGGAGAATGTATAGTATTTAATGATTTCATAGTATTCCAGTGTATGAATGAAATATAAGTTATTGGTACATTTAATAAATGATCCTCTATTGTTAGATATGGAGCCCTGGTAACATAGTGGATTATGAGTTGGACTGCTAACCACAAGGTCAGTGGTTCAAATGTCCCAGTCACTCAGTGTGAGAAAGATGAGACTTTCTGCTCCCATGAAGTTGTACAACCTTGGAAACCCTATACAGGGTTGCTATGAGTTGAAACACAATAACCACCAACTATTGTTAAATAAGTAAGTTACTTCTAATATTTTACTAACAGTGTGGTTCAGTTTGTACTACAAGGTATGTGGTTCAAGCTCACCAGCCGCTCTTCAGAAACCCTATACAGGGTTGCTATGAGTTAGAACTGATTCAATGGCACTTAGCAACTACAATAGCAATGGTTAATATTATGGGTCATCTTGGCTATGCTTAGGTATGATTCTTAGCAATTTGGTAGATATTGGACTGAAGACTCTTCTATAATTACTATCATGTGATTATCCTCCTTTTTTTAAATTTATTTTTTTGGCTTTAACAAACAGAATTTTATTATCTTGCAGTTTCAGAGGTTAGAAGTACAAATTCATAGGGCCAGTTTTACAGGAAGGCTTTCTCTCCCTTCATTGGCTCTGGAGAAAGGTCCTCGACTCCTTTCAGCATCTGAAGCCCAGCATTCCTTGGAGACCTCATGTGTCTTGACGGTAATCTGTCCCTGGATCTTGGAGTGTCACCATGCAGGGACCCCAGGTCCAGAGGATGCACCCCACTCCTGGCTCTTCTTTCTGGGTAGTATTAAGTGTTTTAATCCTTGCACCAACCCTTTGAGTTTGGGACTGTTATCACCATTCTACAGATGGAAAAACCAAGCCCTTTAAAGGTTGAATAACTTGCC
>NW_006408537.1:22142252-22143329 GCF_000296735.1 Chrysochloris asiatica | reverse complement strand
ACTCATAGCGACCCTGTACAGGGTTTCCGAGGCTGTAAATCTTTACGGGAGCAGAAAGCCTCATCTTTCTCCTGCGGAACAGCTGGTAGTTTCGAACTGTTGACCTTGTGGTTTGCAGCCCGATATGTACACATATATGAAGGAGTTCTGGTATGGCATTGTGGGTTAATGCGCCAGACTGAAAAGCCGTTTGAACTGCAAGGTCGGCGGTTCAAACTCACCAGTCGCTTCTTGGAAACCTTATGCAGGGTTGCTATGGGTCGGAAACCGACTCGACTGCGCTTAACATCAACAACAGCACACACACACACACACACACACACGTGCGCACAGAAATACTTTGAAGCCTCATAGGATGATGCCATGTATAATAAGTACTTTATATAACTTTGGAGCAATCTGGGATAGCTATACATAAAAATTTTCATTTTTGAAAGATTTATATAGCGAAATTCATCCTTGCATTTACTATATTATATGCATAGATTCAGAATCATAAGAAGCTCCTGAAATACAGGGTTGTTACTAGAAATTCAAGGACAGATGGGCTTAATTGGTCTAAAAAATTCTGTATAAAGTTTTACACGTTCTTCAGGGCTCAGTTATTCTTTTCTTTGAAGTATTTCTGGTTTCAAATTTCCCTTCTCTGATGCCCCCTGCACAGAATTTATTCATTCTACTACAATACAACTTGGCATATGGTATAATCTCATAAATTGATTTCTCCTTTCTTCACACAGATAATTTTGAGGTTTAGCACTGCGGATACAGCAGTGAATGAAAACAACAGTCATGCAAGGGCTAGATTCTCAACTTGGCTTCTTCAATTTCAAGCAGTGTCTGGAGCTTAGAAGCAATCAGTATATTCCAGTCCATAGACTCCCTTGTGAATCTGTGAAGCATTAGCTTGTACTTTTCTTTGTTGTTGTTGTTGTTGTCAGGTGCCATTGAGTCGGAACCGACTCATAGAGACCCCATGCACAGCGGAACGAAACAATGCTCGATCCTGGGCCAACCTCACCACCGCTGCCACCCCCGAGTCCATCAATGATGCCACCTGGCTGATCCATCTCGTTG
>NW_006408537.1:22139553-22141497 GCF_000296735.1 Chrysochloris asiatica | reverse complement strand
ATACAACCCTGTCTCACACCTTTCCCAATTTTAAAACATTCAGTGTTCCCATGTTCTGTTCGAACAACTGCTTCTTGGTCTAGGTACAGATTTCTTACAAGTACAATTAAGTGTTCTGGAATACTCATACTTCTCAATGTTGTCCATAGCTTGTCATGATCCACACAATCGACTTTTCTTTGTATCAAGCTCTATTTTGGTAACTTCTTAATTTTTATGACTTGTATTATTATTAGGATCCCTAACTTAAGGTCCAGCACAGAGAAAATGTCAGTAGTTATTCACTGAATTAAAAGAATAATAGAAATGAAGATGGTGATAGAGATGAGGCTGGAGCTTGCATGATAGAATTTAGCAAGACCAATGACTTATTTGTTGCAAATACCTTTTTTTAAAACAGCAGAAAAAATGACAATACACATAGACCTCATCAGATGGAACACATAAAAATCAAATTGACTACATTGGTAAGAAGAGATGGTAGAAAAGCTGAATATCATCAACCAAAGAAGGCCAGGGGCAAACTGTGGAACAGACCATCAACTGCTCACATATAAGCTCAGGCTGAAACTGTAGAAAATTAAACAAGTCCACCAGAGTCAAAATATGAACTTGAATTATCTCACTTAAATTTATAGACTATCTCAAGAACAAATCTATTAGGCACTAATGACCAAAGACCATTAGAGTTGTGGAATGACATAAAGAACATTTTACAGGAAGAAAGCCAAAGGTCATTAAGAAGACAAGAAAGAAGGAAAGACCAAAATTGATGTCAGAAGACACTCTGGCATCCAGTTAAAGCAAATGAAAGAAATGAGGAGGTTAAAGAGCTGAACAGAAATTTTGAATGTGCATTAGAGAGGACAAGGTCAAATATTATAAAATATATACATATAAAGACCTGTAGTTAAGAAACCAAAAGGGAAGAACTTGCTCAGCATTTTTCAAGCTGAGAGAACTGAAGAAAAACTTCAAGCTTTGACTTGAAATACTGAGGGATTCCATGGGCAAATTATTGAATGAAGCAGGAAGCATCAAAAGAAGATGGAAGGAATATACAAAGTCACTGTACCAATAAGAAAGGTCAATGGTCAATCATTTCAAGAGGTAGTCTATGATCAGGAACCAGTGGTGCTGAAGGAAAAGTTGCACTGAAGATACTCACAAAAATCAAGGCTCAGGAATTGATGGAATGCAAATTGCAATCTTTCAACAAGCTAATGAGGCACTGGAGGCACTCATCCATCTATTCCAAGAAATTTGGAAGATAACTACCTAATTAACTGATTGGAAGAGATCCATATTTGTGCCCATTCCAAAAAGAGGAGATGCAATGAAATATGGAAATCATCAAAACAATATCATCAATATCACATGCGAGCAACATTTTATTGAAGAAAATCCAAAAATGGCTGCAACAATACATCAACAGGAAACTGCCAGAGGTTCAAGCCAGATTCAGACAAAGACAGGAGCGATATCATTGTCGATGTCAGAAGGATCTTGACTGAAAGTGAAAAATACCCTAAAGGTATTTTTGTGCTTTATTGATTATACTAAGGCTTTTGGTGTTGTGGATTATGAGAAGCTATTGATAACACTTGATGGTCATTCCAGAACACTTGATTGTGCTCATGAGAAACCGGTACATAGACCAAGAGGCAGTCAGCCGAACAATAAAAGGGGATATCGAATGGTTTAAAATCAGGAAAGGTGTGTGTTCCAGTTGCTTTCTTTTACCATACTTAGTCAATATGTATGTTGAGCAAAAATTCTGAGAAGCTGTATGATATGAAGAATGTGGTAGGTCAGGAGTGGAGGAAGACTCACTAACACCCTGAAATATGCAGGTGATAGAACCTTGAAAAGGACTTAAAATACTGATGAAGATTGAAGACCACCACCTTTAGTATGGTTTGCATTTCAATGCAAAGAAAACAA
>NW_006408537.1:22130692-22139453 GCF_000296735.1 Chrysochloris asiatica | reverse complement strand
GGCTGCAAGCCACAAGGTCAGCAGTTCGAAACCACCAGCTATTCAGTGGGAGAAAGATGAAGCTTTCTGCTCCCATAAAGATTTACAGCCTCAGAAACCCTGTACAGGGTCGCTATGAGTTGGAACCGACTCCACGGCACATAACAACATTTTAGATAGCCAATGTTTATGTTTCCCATCCCTGTCCATATCAGCTGTTACCCTCCATGTTGTGAACTGAAGAGCTTGACCATCACGTGAAAAGTCAATCACTTGAAACCCAATCAGTTTCCTTGGAAGTGTAACCTGCATCCAATATATGGATATTCTGGAAAAACTCCCTCTCTTGATTTCACATCTCATTCTTAATCCTTTGAATTCTAGTTTGTGAGTTATGAGCAAGCAACCTGCCATTTGACTTGTAGATATTAGGGTCCCAGTGTTAGCAGCCCTGTGAGCCAGCAGCCTACCATCTGATCTGCTGATGTTATGTTCATCAGGCCCTGCAACCATGAAAGTCAGGAGAAGCCTCCAGCCTGCTGCCTGTCCCATGGATTTAGGATTCACTTGCCCTGGTGAGGTGTTTTAGGATTCAACTGCAAGGCTGATAGTTCAAACTCACCATTTGCTCCTCAAAAACTCTAGGGTCTCTATGGGTTGAAACCAACTCAGAAACTTAGCAACAGCAACAGTCTCCATAACTGTGTGAGATATTTCCTTGAAATAGATTTCTATCTATATATTTATGTCTGTATTTATGTAGAGGAGCAAATCCAGAGTACTGAGAGTGGTTCTTTGATATTGTTGTTAAGTGTTATAGAGTCAGTTCTAACTCATAGTAACCCTGTATAGGGTTTACAAGGAGCAGCTGGTGGGTTTGAACTTCCAACCTTATGGTTCACTGTCCAGTGCTGATGTTACAGCACCACACCAGGAGTCCAAAAATGGTTTTATAGGAAGAAAATCTCAAGGATGAATTTTCTGCCATGGTTCTCAGATCTGGTTAGATCTAAATACACTGCTGACTCTAATTTCAGTAGGTGAGTGGGCACTGCTAGTTCATGATATAAGGCTTATCAAGAAATCTTCTAAAGTGAAGTAGCAGTTGTTGCATCTGTTCCCATGGCAACTGAAATGAAAGTACAATGCCTAGTGGATCTCTCTGAATTTTTGAAGGCAATGTATACCTCATTTGGGTATTCTACCATGACCTAGTTAATACATGATTTGAAAAGCAACGAGTTTTCTGTGGGCCCCAGAACAAGAGAAGATTTTGCAGCAAATTTAGTCTGCTGTGCAAGCCACTCTGCCACTTGGGTCATGTGATCTGGCTAATTCAGTAGCTCTTGAAACACCAGTGGCAAATAAAGATGCTGTTTGGGGTCTTTAGGAGTCTCCTATTGGCGAATAATCCTTATGATTTTGGAGTAAAGCCTTACCATCTTACGCAGATAACTACTCTCCTTTTTGAAAAACAATGTGTGACCTGTTGCTGGCCTTAGTAGAGACCAAACACTTAACTAGGGGTCTCCAAGTCACCATGCAGTCTATGTTGCACATTGGAAATGGGGTGTTGTCTGAACCGCAGAGTTATAAAGTCAGATATGCACAGCAACATTCCATAATTAAATGGAAGTTGTATATTTGAGATTAGGCTCAAGCAGGAGTTGAAGGTACAATAATATTACATGAAAAAGTGGCCAAATTCCCCTGGTCTCCACTCTTAACCCAGTACCTTCCCTCTTCCAGTCTGCACCTATGGCCTTATGGGAATTTCCTTATGACTAGTTGACTGAGAAGAGAAAACTTATGTCTGGTTAATAAATGGTTTTTCATGATATGCAGGTGCCACTTGAAATTGGTCAGCAGCATCACTTCAGTCTCTAATGGTACCTCCCTGAAGGATGGCAATGAATGAAAATACATCCAGTTGGCAAAACTTTAAGCAGTACACCTGGCTGTCCATTTTTCTTATAATGAAAGATGGTCATATGTACAATTCTATTCATGGATTGTGGACCTTGGTTTGACTAGATCATCAGGAGCTTAGAAGGAACATTATTGAAAAATTGGTCACAAAGAGGCACAGGGAAGAGACATTTGGCACACTAGACTTCCATTTTGTGATCTGATGTGAGCAGTCAATTAGTTGTAAGCCAGTTAGCTTCCTTGACAGTGTGGCATATATCCAATATGTGTGGATGTTCTTAGTCTTTCTCAATGCTGTATCTGACTTGCCATATTTTGATCTCTGGTTCTTGGGAAGTGAGCCAGCAGCCTGTCATCTGACCTGATGATTTTGGATTTGTCAGTTCCTGAAACTACATGAATGGTGGAAGCCTGAAATTTGACCATGCAAATTTGATTTGATTTGGGACTTGCCAATCTCCACAACTGTATGAGCCATTTCTTTAAAAGAAATCTTATTGCTGTTGTTAAGTGCTTTTGAGTCTCTTCTGACTGATAGCAACCGTGTATATGGCTTCCAAGAGGCAACTTGTGGGATTAAGCCACTAATCTTATGCTTAGCAATCCAGTGCTTATCTTACAATGCCATATCAGTATTATATATATATTGGTTCTGTTTCTCTAGAGAACCCCACCTAGGACATTACTATATATAGTGGTGGTGATGAAGTCAGTTCCTACTCATAGTGACTATACATGGTTTCGGAGGTTGTAAATCTCTTTGGGAGCAGAACACCTCATCTTTCTCCTGTGGAGTGACTGGTAGATTCTAACAGCCGACCTTGAGGTTAGCAGCTCAGCTCCTAATTCACTATGCTACCTGAGCTCCTTTATCATATATCAGGGAGCTTAAAAAAGTTTGGAGAAAAAGTCCATTATCTTTTCATTTTATTTGCCATATAGTTTTAAAAAATCCTCTCAGATATGAGTTTAGACAAAAAGTGCATACTTATTTAAACATTTATCTTATAATAATGATGTATATGTCATGAAATTCTCCTTTAGACATTTATTTTTTCAAAAGTGAGTTTTAAATCCCAGAAGCAATTTTGAACAGAAAACTTGGTTTTTGTCCTTGGGTAGTTTTTATGTTCAGAGCTGGGCACATATCTACTGGGTTTAACACTGTTACCACAGAAATGTATATTTGAGTGTTATCTAATTTTACTAATAAATTATATGGTAAGCATGAAAGTCCATAAGAGATATGTTAAAAACTCTTTAGTGAAGATACAAATACTTAGAAACAATACTGAACATATTTAATTATAATACAAGGCAGTATATTATAGAAGTTTAATGGAAGTATGGACTTAACACTTAATAGGTTTACAATTAATATGTTGAAGTAAATTATATTACACAATTCTATGATATCTTAGAGAATGAGTAGTTCTAGCAGTGAGAAGACTAGGAAAGGCATAATTTATTTCATAGATATATTCATGAAATTATGTGGAACATAATTTTTTAACAAATTAAATCTATTGATAAATTAGAGGGAACACAGTTAGTGATATTTTATGTTAAAATGAAGAATTGATCTTCTAATAGATTATGTTATAAAAACAGATATTTAAATAATAGTTTGGCTTAAAGTTGACTACACTTGTAATGAATATTACATTCTTATAAGTATTTAACATTTTCTTCTCTAACACAACCAGGTACCGAGCCCTGGTGATTCTGTGGGTTGTGTTGGACTGCTAACCGAAAGGTCAATGGTTCAAACCCAACAGCTGTTCCATAGAAGAAAGAAGAAGCAGTTGCAGTCTGCTTATTTCAATATTTCCAGCCTCGGAAATCCTGAGGAACAGTTCTACTCTGCCTGATAGGGTTGCTGTGAGTTGGAATTGGCTCAGTGGCAATGGGTTTAACATAATGAGACACATTAATTCTTATTTTGGGATTTGGAACATTCAAATGATATAAAAACAGATTGTTAGGATAGAGAAGAGGTGAAGAATTTTAGAGAATTTATTTAAAAGAAACGCTGAGAATTATGAAAATAATGTCATTACTAGTTAAAAGCAAAATGATACCAGAAAGAAAAGCTCTGGTTTCTACTGTGTTTATACTCACTGTTTCAGCTTCTCCACGGTACACTCGCCTGGTATTTCAATGGGCACCTGTTTGTTTCCCACTTCCCCTTGTGCTCTGGAAAACATGGGTAGTTTCCATGCTGTCTTCCCAAGGGGTATAAAATCATTTTCCTATTACCTGGAAGAGCAGGGATGGACAACCGAAAGGTTAATTAGAGAATATTTGTAAAGCACTTCAGCAATGAAAGCTGTTCTACAAATGCCACGGTTATTAAGGCATTTGGCAGTATATATTAGGAAGTGAACATTTTATTGTTGGCTTAGGTTTTGCTTAATCATTAAAAATGTAGATGTCAAACATTCAGATTCCAATTTAATTCAACAAATGCTTATTGAGTACATTTGATTTCCCAAAGTTTGCATACAGAGAGAAATTAAACTGGGTCCCTACCCTTAAGGGAGCTAGCATGGTAGTTTCATCAGATAAACATTTGACTGTGAATTCAAAGGTCAGCGATTTGAGTCTATCATCTGATTCTTAGAAGAACGGTAAGGCTTTCTGCTCCTGCAGAAAATAGGCGTTAACTTTCTGTGAAAATCTTCACAATTTACTTTAGGCTTTATAATTTACAAAGCACTTATAAGAAATTAGCTCATTTAATTCTCATAATAATTTCTTAAAGCATTAATACTATTTACATTTTATCTAATAAAGCAATAGATTAGATAGTAAACTGAATCTCAAAGAGATTAAATTACTTACCTAAACAGTCCTACTGAATCCTGGTGTGGCGCTGTAGGATAAGCAGTGGAGTGAGAACCATAAGATTGGCAGTTGCAACCCACCAGCCTCTCCTTGAAAACCCTATACAGAGTCACTATGAGCCAGAACTAACTTGATGGTACTTAACAACAGCAACAATACCATTAATACCAGAGCTAAAAGTTTCCAGACCTAAATTCTCTTCTCAATTATCTTAATTCTATCATTCAAGGTTTTATTTCAAAACCAGGATCAAGATTTAAAAAACCCTCAAGATGGTGTTGTTGTTGTTAAGTGCCGTTGAGTTTATTGTGATCCATAGTGACCCTCTATAGGGTTTCCAAGGAGCAGCTGGTGAGTTTGAACCACCGATCTTAAGTTCAAACGGCTTTTCAGTCTGGCGTGTTAACCCACAGCACCACACCAAGATGGTTAGTAGGTTTTTTATTTTCTGTCTCTTTGGATAATATATTTTATCTTCTCTTCATAGTTATTTGACATAGAAGTTTAAATATTACCCAGCTACATATTAATGCCATTAGCCTGAGCTTTTTGATCCTCTGGTAGGCAGAATTCTGCAGATGCCCTCTAGATGCTCATTCCTTGATTATTTAATCAAATGCCAGTCTAGTACTACTGTGAAGGGAATTTTCAGATGTAAATTAGGTTACTAATCACTTAACTTTAAAACAAGAGGATTATCCAGGATTACCTGGGTAGGCCCAATGTAATCACATTCCTCTTTTAAACCCAGAAGAGATCCAATGATAAAAATAAATGACTAAAAAGACATGGAAAAGCTTTTAAGTACATACTGGGAAATGAAAGAAGTCAGACTAAAAAAAAAACTACATACCTTATTATTATAACTCTAAAGATATTGTGAAAAAGGCAAAACCATGTTGTTGTTGCAAGGTGCTGTCAAGTCAGTTCCTACTCAAAGAGACTATTGAATTTTCAAGGAGCAGCTGGTGGGTTTGAACCACTGACCTTGTGGTTTGCAGGCTAGTGCTTATCCTATACTGGACTTTTTAAAATTCAGAGATGGTTAAAAATTAGTGGTTTCCAGGAAACCCCGTATAATGATTTCCTTGGAAACCCTATACAGGGTCTCTATGAGTTGGAACTAACTCATGGCACTTAACAACAACAAAAGGGATTCAGACACAAGGTGGGGGAGGGGTACAGAAATGGAACACAGTACTTTCTCAGAGCAGTGAAACTATTGTGTGTGATACTGTAATGGTAGACACATGACATTACACATTTGTCAAAATCCATAGGCGTTCATACAAAGAATGAATCCTAATGTAAATGATGAACTTTCATACAAAATAATTTATCCATGCTGGTTCATCAATTGTAACAAATGTGCAACATGTTAATAATAGATGACTTTATATTAAGGGAAGGGGGATACTTGAGAAATCTCCACACTTTAGAAACACCTTTTCTATAAACCTAATATTGCTCTAAAAAATAAAATTTATTTAAATACTAAAAAAAGGGGGGGGGGAGTAGAAGAGGAAGACGGAAGAGGGAGCCAGAGGAATTCAGAGCATGAAGACGCAAGTGCTATTGTTATTGTTAATGCCATGGGTGGAGTCAGTTCGGACTCATAGCTACCATCCCATGGGGTGGTTGGTGTATTTGAACTGCCATCCTTGTGGCTAGCAGTCCGGTGCTTATCCTACATTGCCACACCAAAGATATTAATGGCTTAAACATGGCGGTAGACCGTAAAAAGTGAAAGAAGGAAGTAATTTTGCCAACAACTGGCGATTTGGGAAAAGGAGTAGATGAGCAGTAGATGAGAACTGCAGCCTCGGCTGACACCTTGAGCAAAGAATCCAGTCACATCCTGCCAGACACTTGACCTATAGAACTGTGAGATAACACAAAGTGCTATTTTAAGCTGCTTAATTTGTGATAATTTGTTAAGCAGCAGCAGAAAGCTAACACGGATTTGTAAAATCTACACAGTTTAAAGAGAACTACATGTGACCACATTGGTCACTGATAAGGGGAAGAGGGGGAAAACACAGCAATGAAATTAAGAGTTAAGTCCAACCACATTCAATAGAGTCCTGTGAATCCAGGTGGAGACCTGGATGGCCAGCAGTACGGCAAGACCTGTGGCCTCCTGAGCCTAGAGGCAGTGACGTGGCCACAGATGATGAGAGTGGAGAGTGAAGCGTCCAGCTGATATGAAGTGAGGGGAGATGCACAAGAACACCCATTCTTTCAGATAGTACACACTTGACCTGACTTTGATGGCTGGATGATCAGAACTCTACTAGAAGAAGCAAGAAGAGGGAAAAAAGAAAAAAGAGAGAGAAACCCACTACAATATGATGAACTTTACCTATACTTTCGGATGTAGTAGCTCAAAAAGGGAAAAAATCTTTACAGCAAGCATCACTCCCACCTCCTCAGTACACAGGGATGGGCAACTTAGACATTGGCTACCCAAAATGGGGGGTGGCTATAAAGGCAAGAAGTGACTGGTTTACAAGCTTCCAAGAGCGAGCCTAGTTCCAGATGGGGCAGGGGTAGGTAGAACCTCCACTGAATGATTTCCAATCTGTTGGGACCAGGCTGGCGAAAAGAAATGGGAATAAGACTCTTGTGGTTCAACAGTGAATAACTGCCATCAAGACTGACTGTGAGGGCCAGAAATGTAGAGGTAGATGTTTTTTCACAAAAGGAGGGGAGTAATTGATTTGTAGCTCAGGAACAGAAGTCTCTGGGACCATCAAGTGAGAAGAGCGGAGAGCAGGACCCTACCTAGAGAGGCAGTGATGCCCGGGATGCAGACAGAGAGGTTGACATGGACAGATGGAGCGGCTGGGGGACATTGGACTCAGGGAGGGAGAGGGGTTGTGTGCTGATGGCTGGGAGTGGGGGTGGGGTGGACCTGTGGGGTGTACCCTCTGGTTATTTGATGATGCATGGAGAGGATTGTAATCATGGCAATGACATGAAATACAATAGGATGAATGTAAAGCTAATGTTCTCCCATTTAAACCCACATAATTCACAATAAAAACTTAAAAAAAATAATAAAATAAAGAGAACTACATGATCTTTTTCTTTGTAACATTCTGGGACTCAATCATGTGGTTCTGTTCCTGAACACTGAGATGAGAGAGGGATAGCACGGTCTATTCATCATTGTCAAAAATCACATGGCTCCAGGGGATTCTAAAAGGCTTCTTATCATCTTTTCAGGAGACTTATTACTACTCCCTGAGCAGCAATAACCTTATTCTACCTTGTCTGAGTGTCTGAGGCACTTCAGGAGTTCATGTATTTGAGCACTTCCAGTAGTGATAGTGAGATCTGCAATACTGTATGTATACTATTCATCTACCTTCATTTTGACCAGTTATGCATTCTGACATTAGAGATTACGTGGTCCTACAGTACAGGTCCCTCTTTCTTTGGGGAGCCTAACTGACCAAGCTTACTTTGTAGGTTTGAGAAAAAATACAGTTTGTACCTAAGTCCCATCCATTTGGCCCTTTTTTTCTTACTAGACCAGGAGTTTTCGTCCTATGTGAGACAATGACCAGTCTCAGACTGATCCTCACTGTTGTTGAAAGTTTGCAGGAATAGTTTGGCCTGTATCCTCACATCAATTATTTTGTAATGCTGAACGTAGAAGTCACACTTTTCTGACACAAGCAAGGTATTCAACAATTTGGTATTATCTGTGTAACTTTTCCACATCAAATCTGTCTGTACCAACATAAATTCATTAGATTCCTTATAACTCCACATGGAGGAACATTGAATGACTCATAGAAATCAGATGGGTCAAATGAGTAATGCTTTAGGAGAACAAACAAGATGGCGGATCAGGTGGACGTATAGCAGAGAGCTCCGCCAACAACAGCACAGAATACCCGACCAAGCAGGCTCAGGGGATGGTCCCAGAACTCTGAACCACATATAAAGGAATACTTAGAAGGTTGGAAGGCTCACAGCTGGGGGAATTTGTGGCAGA
>NW_006408537.1:22119499-22122487 GCF_000296735.1 Chrysochloris asiatica | reverse complement strand
GTGGAAGCAGCAGTCAAGAAATCAAATGACATATTACACCTGGCAAATCATTTGCACCAAACCTCTTAAAGTGTTCAAAAGCAAAGATGTCAGTTTGAAGTGCGCCTGACCCAAGCCATGGTATTTAAAACTGCTTCATATGCATGTGGAAGTTGGACAATGAATAAGAAAGACTGTAGAAGAGTTGATACATTTGAGTTATGGGGCTGGTGAATATTGAAAGTACCATGGATTTCCAGAAGAACATACAAATCCGTGTTGGATGAAGTACAGCCAGAATACTCCTTAGAAGTCAGAAAGGAGAGACTTCATCTCTTATACTTTGGACATGCAGTCCTTGGAGGACACCAGGCTTGGCAAAGTGGAGGGTCAATGAAGAAGAGGAAGATCCCCGATGGAATGGATTGATACGCTGGCAACAGCAATGGGCTCAAGTGTAGCAATTGTGAGGATGACACAGGGCCAGCAGTGTTTGTTTTTGTTGTGCATAAGATCGCTATGAGTCAGAATCAACTTGATGACACCAAACAACAACATTCACTTAATGAATGAACAATCAACATCATTTGCTTCTGTATTAGTGTTTAAGACCTCAGACTCTGTGGTCAAACTTGGTTTTAAACCCTGTTTTCCCTACTTATCTCATGCCTCAATGGCAACTGATTTGCTTATTGGCTACATAACTGTGTGGTTACAGACAAATATTCCAAACTATTTTAGCTCCATTTACAGTATAGGGGTAATGATGATGTTAAGTGCCATCAAGTTAATTCGTACTTATAGTAACCTTATAAAGCATTTATGAGGAGCAGCTAGTGGGTTTGAACCACCAACCTTCCAGTTAGAAGCCAGATGCTTATTGTACAGCGCCACACCAGGACCATACTAGAGGATAGTACCATCTACCTTATAGAATTATTTTAAGCCAATATGAGGTAATGCATGTAACATAGAATTCTTATTATCTAATTATTATCTTTTTTCCCTTTCTTTTGACCTGTAATTACAGAAACCATCTCGTTTTTGTTTATGTCATTAGAACACAGACCAGTGCACTCTGAGCTAGCAGTGAGTCACTTAGTATTGAATAAGTGGCAGGACCATGGTAGGTCTTAAGGATTTTTTATAAAGGCCCTTCCTGCTTATTCAAAATCCTCCTGCTATACTTCTCCCTTCAAACCTCTTAGAATTCTATTGAATCTTTTTTTTAAATAATGTCCGAGAAATGCAAACAAAACATTTTAATAATTACACAATGGATTTTTGTTGCATACCACATAACTTCTATTCCAATCAGTTTAAGTAAAAAAGGCGTGATGGTTGGTTAAATGTGTCAGCTTGGCTAGAATATGATGTCCAGTTGTTTGGTTAAACACTAGTCTAGATAAATAACTGTCAAATTATTATGTAGATATGATTAACATTTATAATCAGTTGACTTGGAATAAAGGAAATTATCCTTGATAATGTGAGTTATTCTTCTTGTTGTTGTTAAGTGCTGTTGAGTTAGTTCCGACTCAGTGTGAACATGTGTAGGGTTTCCAAGTAGCAGCTGGTGAGTTTGAACCACTTACCTTGTGGTTCCAACCGACTTTGCAGTCCAATACATTATCCCACATCGCTACACCAAGACTCCTAATGTGGGTTAGCTTCATCTAATCAGTCGAAGGCCTTAAGAACAAAATCTGACGTTTCTTAAAAAGAAGGGATTCTGCCTCACGACTGTAATAGAGAAATCCTGCTTGAGTTTTAAAACATGCCAATCTGCCCTACAAATTTCAGATTTGCAAAGCCCACAATCATGTGAGTCACTTCCTTAAAATAAACATCTCTGTATATACAACGGAGCTTCAAGAAGTTCGTAGGAAAATTCCATTATCTTTAGTTGCATTTTTCAATGAATTTTTTGAAGCTCCCTCATATTCATATATATATATAAGACCTGGTGTGGTACTTAAGGATAAGCACAGGACTGCTAATCTTGCTAACCACAAGGTGGACAGTTGAAATTCCCCCATACTGGGTTGCTATGAGTTGGAACCAACACCATGGCACATAACAAGAGCATATGTATACATATATATATTTATAATTTTGTTATCATAACTAACTGCTTAAGTATAGATTTATGAAGGTGTGTTGAGTGCAAAATCTGTCACATGTCCACATCATTACTATAAACTTAGATTTTTTAATTCCATGTTGGAAAGGAATAATTCACACTGTGGAGAATTATTAAAATATGGAGCGGTTGATCAACAGGTTTTCAGCAACTATGAATGACAATTGTCAACTTAAAAAAATCATCTTCATTTTCATGTAAGTTTTGAGGAGAAACAACTTTTAAAATATGTATTGTTGTTGTTGTTAAGTGCTGTTGTGTTGATTTTGACCCATAGTGACCCTGTATAGGGTTTCCAAGGAGCAGCTAGTGACTCTCCATTAAATAAAAATTGATACTAAAAAAAAAAATAATCTGTACTGTTTGTATGGAGTACTTCCCTTGAGCCTTTTGAACTTGGGACAGTGTAGAGTATTCATTTTTAGGAAACTTTTTTAGACAAACCTGAGTTTCTAAATAATCATTATTTTATCTATTCAGGTACCTAAAATTAATTAACAAAGTTAATAAATATTAACTGGTTAAGCACTTGACCTCAAGGTCAGTTTGAACTGCAAGGATGGTGTGTCAAACCCACCAGCTGCTTTTTTTTAACAAGGAAGACCTGTGATTTAATTTATTTTTATTTCCCCTCAGATTTTCTTTCTTTTTTTTTTTAAGTTTTTATTGTGAATTATGTGATAGTTTACATGGGAGAACATTAGCTTTTCATTCATCCTATCGTATATAGTTTCATTGCCATGATTACATTCCCCTCCATGCATCACCAATCAAAGTGTATACCACGCAAGCCTGCCCCTTGGTCGTCAGCACACAGACCCTTTCCCTCTCTGGGTCTGAAGTCCCCAGCCACTCCATCTCTTCAC
>NW_006408537.1:22116682-22119034 GCF_000296735.1 Chrysochloris asiatica | reverse complement strand
TCTATTTGAGCTCTGATCATCCAGCCATTAAAGCCAGGTCAAGTGGATATTATCTGTAAATGTGGGTGTTCTTGTGCATATGCCCTCTCTTTTTATCAGCTGGATACTTCACTCTCCACTCTTGCCCTCTGTGGCTATATCACTGTCTCTGGGCCCAAGAGTCCCCAGGTCTTTCCATACTGCTGGTCAACCTGGTCTCCACCCAGGTTCACAGGATTCTATTGAATGTTGTCAGACTTAGCTCACAACTTCATTGCTGCTTTTCCCTCACTTCCCCTTATCGGTGACCACATGTCTGCTAATGTATTCCCCTTGAGTCTTAGTCTTGGAAGCGGGTTTACCCTGAGGGAACCTGACCACTTGCCTTGATGTCTCCTGGGCGAGCAATGGTGCTTGTTCCCACCAGCTGCTTTTTGTAAACCCTATACAGGGCTGTTATGAATCAGAATCGATTAGAAGACACTTAAAAACAGCAACAAAAACACATATTATTTATCAAGCACATTGCTAGGTAAAGCTGATTTAATGGTAAGCTGGGCAAAATTAAACTTTGTCCACTGTCCTGTCTAGTGGTGGATACTGGTATTAAGCAAAGAATTATATCAATACAAGGAAAGAAAAAAAAATTGTGGAAAAAATACAATTATCTTTTCATTGCATTTTCCACGAAAATTTTGGAAGCTGTCTTATAGATATAGCATTCCACATCCAAAACTAAACACATTGCCAACAAGTTTACTATGACTAACATCTCCATAGGGTTTCTGATGCTGTTGAATCTTTTACAGAAGTAAACTGCCTCATCTTTCTCCCTGGAGCAGCTAGTGGGTAAAACCAGTGACCTTTTGTTAGCAGCCAAATATTTATATGGACTGTGTCAGCAAGGCTCCTCATTTAGCATTGGTGTTATTGTTGTGACATGCCATTGAGTCAGTTCCAACCCACAGTGACCCTGTATAGAGTTTCCGAGGAGCAGCTGGTGAGCTTGAACTGCCAAACTTGTAGTCCAAATGGCTTTGCAGTCTGGCGCATTAACCCACAGTGACACTATGAGGGGTTATAGGTAGCCTTGGGAACACAGCAAGGAACTGGAAATGCATGAGTCAGGTGAGCTTGGGAAGTCAAGTGAGTCTGCCAGCTTATACTCTGGAGAATGACTTGAAAAGATCAGAGAGAGCATTCCAGGCAAAGGGAATGCTCTGTGAGTATGGTGGTGGTGGTGGTGGTGTGCCATGGAGTCGGTTCTGACTCATAGTGACCCTGTATAGGGTTTCCAAGGCTGTATATCTTTACAGGAGCAGAAAGCCTCATGTTTCTCCCATAGTATGGTGGGAGAAACATAACCACTACATACTAGTATGCTGTACTGAAATGGGGAGCTTGGAATATACATAGAGTTGAAAAAAGCAATTTCTACATGGTAGAGTGGAAGAAGTGATGGAGTAAGCCAGCCATGATGTATAGAAATACTTGGTTTATATGGCAGGAATTGTGTTGATCTGGATGAAACATACTAGAATACATATTAAATCTTCCAAACAACAGTGAAAGAAATAAAGGGATTGGCGAGAAAGAAAGAGAAAAAGAGAAGAGAGAGAGAACAGGTAGAGAGAGAGAGAGAGAAGGAGAAAGGTGATGCTGTGAACGGGATTTGTACAATACTTGTCTCAGGTAGTCCTCTTAGATTTTATTTTACTCTCAGTTGCTTATTTCTCAGACATCACTTAAAGACAGAAGAGATAGATTGCTTAATTTTAAATAATAGTAACATTTGAGAGTCCCATGGTTGTGCAAACAGTTAAGTGCTCAACTACTAACCAAAAGTTTGATGGTTCAAATCCACCTACAGGTATCTCTGCTTGTAAACCCCATGAAGTGCTGTTCTTCTCTGACACACATGGGTTCTTCACATGTTGGAATCAACCTGATGGCAACCAGTTTGACCTTTTTACAGTTGGAGAGAACGAGACCATTCAGGGTAGACATTTCTGGCCTTAAATACTAAAGAAACTGCTTGTTTACATGGCAACTACTGATTTATTCCAAAAAGAAGTATTAATAGATTTGCTCTCAGAGATATTTCTTGCCAGGGCCTGAACTCTTAGACTGGCTAAACATTTCATATGGCTGTAGGCCAGGTCACTCTGATTGGTAATTACCAATGAGACAATATTCTTCTAGTCTGTTTTATCTGAGAAAAAAGTAACTTTACATTTCTTCCTCTGAAGAGAAAGGGCATCAGCACTCTGTGAAACTGATTCTTTAAAACCAGATATAGCTTTTAGACCAACTCATTGCCCCTCTGAAGTTACTGAATTCTTGAAAATGATATTTATGAAGAGATACATTTTT
>NW_006408537.1:22113046-22116582 GCF_000296735.1 Chrysochloris asiatica | reverse complement strand
TGAAAAATTTATAATTTGTATGCAACTATAAGATAGTTTATAATGTATAAAAGTTTGAATATATAAATCAATTTAAAATGTTCTGGGGGCCTCAAAACGTTGATGGAAAAAAATCCATTATATTTTAATTCCATTTTTCCATCAATTTTTTTTTGAGTCCCTTCACATATATATCATACATTGCATGTATGTTGTATATATTGAATCCTTCTAAGTATTTAAATGTATTGTTTCATTTAATTCTTATGATAACTCAGTGAGGTTGTTGTTGCTGTTAAGTGCAAATCAAATCATTTCCGACTCATAGCGACCTTGTATTTCCGTCCCCCCTTTAAATCTTCATGGGAACAGAAAGCCTCATCTTCCTCCCACAGAGCAGTTGGTGGAGTTGAACTGTGGACATTGTGGTTTACAGTCCAGTGCCATATGGAGTCACCGCCCTCCCAATCAGGTAAGTACTGTTATTAAATATAGTTTACATATGAAGAGAATGAGGCTTGGAGAAGATGAATTACTTGGAGAAGATAAATTCAAAATGTTGTGAAATCTGGATTCAGGCGCTCTGGTTCTAGATTCAGTTTCCTTAACCATAACGCTATGAATGTGTGTGCATGTGTATACATGTAAGGTCACATATAAATGCTCTTTTTCAATTGATTATGATCCTTGAGATCATTATTTTTCTATGTTATAATTTTTGGGTTATTGCATTACCATCTGCAAAAATATGAAGCACTAACCTTTCCTCCCATGACACGCTCTACTTATCTAGGTTCAATAATCTGTTGCAATGGCCACACAGAAATCAGGTATCGTAGTCAGAGTTATGGGGTTTATTAGAGAAGTTAACAGGTTACAATTCAGGGTCAGATATGCTCAGGGCTTAGTTTTCAATTCAGACGCTGATAAATGTTCACAAGACGTGCCATTCCACTATAAGCCTTAGCCTGGGGGAACCCCATGTGTCAGCAAACCTAGCTTTCCCATTTAAGTACCTGGAGGCACCCTACTCTACAAGCAAGTTCTGCCCAAGGACGCTCAGCTTTATTTGCTCCATGGACTGGGAAGCCCACTCTTCTGTATCATGCTCTAGTTCTTGATTCTGCTGCTGTTGCTCCTTTGCTATTCCTCTGGTGAAACAGCTTTCTGTCTCTGTGTCAAGGAGGTTCAATGTTCAGGGTTCTATGGGTCCAAAGGATTTGTTCCACTCCTGGTTCTTTCTTCTTGATGGTAGTGAGATCTCCCCTTCCTGCTTCTGAGATGGCTCCTTTTAAACCCATGTTAGAGTTCCAAATTTTCATAATTACAATGAACTCTGTTAACATTCACTGCTGAATCATGTTACCTATTAACATCTTCTCCCATCTTTTATTAACCAGACCCAGCAGGGCAGAAATGTTGTTTGGTGGGAGTTATGGATTTTATCTAGAAGAGGCATTAATTAGATAATTCAATACACTATACCATCCATTGTAAAGCATGAATTGTTTCTCTAAACCCTGTAGTTTGACATTTAAACATTCTTTGATGAATATCATTACTCATAAGCATCATGGTTTCTTAGAATAGGCTACTAGAATAGAATTGTTTGGTTAAATGGCATGCATATTTTTTTAGATTTTCAGTATATATTTGGAAAGTTGTTCTATAGAATTGTTGCAACTGTTCCTCTAAATCAAAGATTTGAAAACTATGGTTCCTGGGCCAATTATATCTCATTGCCTGTTTATGCAAATAACGTTTTTGTTAAAATACAACCATGTTCATTATATTGTCTATGGCTGCTTTTATGCTACAATATCAGGGTAAAAAAATTGCTATACAGATCATATGGACAACAAACTAAAAAAGAATTACAATCTGATCTTGTATAGTAAAGGTTTGCAATTCTCATTCTAAATAGCAGCTTATAAATGTAGGCGTTTCCTGGCATTCAAGATGATGTTGTATATAAACACATGAATGGTTAGTTTGATTGATAGATATATCTTGATCCTATGGAGCATTCTGGCTGTACTTCTTACAAGATAGATTTGTTGGTTTTTCTGTTAGTCTGTGGTATAGTCAATATTCTTCACCCAAATCATAATTCAAAGGCATCAGTTATTCATTGATCTTCCTTATTCATTGTCCAGCTTTTGAATGAATATGATGTGACTGAAAATACCATGGCTTGGATCAGGTACACCTTAGTCCTCAAGTGACACCTTTCTTTTCAACACTTTAGTGTGGTATATGAAATCTGTTGTTTGATTTCTTGACTGCTGATTCCATGGACATTGATTAATTTTTCTTCATATAGTCCAACTTCTAAGATTATTTGCTTAGCATGCAGATTGAATAAGTATGGTGAAAGGATGCAGACCTGACACAGATGTTTCCTGATTTTAAACCATGCAATATCCCCTTTTTCTGTTTTAATGACTACTGCCTCTTGCTGTATGTACAGATTATGAATGAGTACAATTAAGTGTTCTGCAATTCCTATTCTTTGCAATGTTATCCATAATTTGTTGTAATGCACCCAGTTGAATGCTTTTGCATAGTCATTAGAGGACAAACAAGTGTCTTTTCAGTACTCTCTGCTTTCAGCCAAGATCTACCTGACATCAGTAATGATATCCCTCATTCCACGTCCTTTTCTAAATCCAGCTTTAATTTTTGACAGTTCTATGTTGATGTACTACTACAACCATTTTAAAATTACCTTCAACAAAATTTTACTTGTGTGTAACACTAATGACTTTATTTAATAATTTGCATATTTCATTGGACCACCTTTTTTTGGAATGGGAGATCAGTAGTTTAGCCAGATAGCTACCTTGCAAATTTCTTGACATAGAAAAATGAATGCTTCCAGAATTGCATACATGTTACTCTGTTAATTTTTTGGAGACTTTTTTTTTGTGGGGGTTACTTCCTTCAGTGCAGCTCAGACTTCTTCCTTTAATACAACTGGTCCTTGATCATCTGCTGCTTCTTGAAATGGTTGAACATAAATCAATAATTCTTTTAGATACAATGACTATGTAATGTTTTCATCTTCTTTTAACATTTCCTGCATCATTCAGTATTTTGCCCATGGAATTCTTCAGTATTGCAACTCGAGGCTTGAACTTTTTCTTTAGTTGTTTTAACTTGAGAAATGCCTACTTTTTTCTCTTTTGGCTTTCTAATGCCAGTTATTCACACATTACATAATAATACATTTACTTTATCTTCTTGAGCTGCCCTTTAAATCATCTGTTCAGTTATTTTACTCCATCATTTCTTTTGTTCACTCAAAGTTTTTCAACAGCAAATTTCAGAGCCTTTTATGACATCCATTTTGGTTTTTTCTTTCTTTCTTTCCTGCCCTTTTAGTGACCTTTTGATTTCTTCATGTTCTTTTTGTGTGTGTGTGTGTAATTTGAGTGAACGTTTACAGAGCAAATAGATTTTCCATTTAAAGATTCATTCCTTTGCCCTCTAATCGCTCTGTTATATTCATGGATCTATTTACAAAACATACAAATACAAATGTAGAAATACCCTAT
>NW_006408537.1:22110082-22111554 GCF_000296735.1 Chrysochloris asiatica | reverse complement strand
GTTCCAGTTGTCTAGTTTGTCTTCTGCTGTTTGTGCACTTTTGGTCATGTTTCATAGTTTGTTTATGATATAAGTTAGGTATCCTAATTTTCTTCCTATGTTTTCTTTAATGATCTTTATAGTTTTAGGTTTTACATTTATACCTTTGGTCCATCTTGAGTTAGTTTTTGTACATGATGTGAAGTATGGATCTTATTTTTTTTTACTGCAAATGAATAGCCAGTCTTTTTAGCATCACTTGTAAAAGGAACTGTCTCTTCCCCCATTTAATAGATTTTAGCCTATTATTAAAGATCAGCTGTCTACCATGACTGTGTCATGGGTTTTAAGATCAGGAGATGCGAGGTCTCCTACTTGTTCTTCATTAGTAGTAATTTGCTTATCTGCGATCTTTTTCCTTTCCATATAAAGTTGGTACCTGATTTTTTTTTTTTTTAATCTCTTGATAGAATATAGATAAAATGGATCTTGATTCCGTTATATATACAGATTGAGTTGGGTAGTATTGGCCTTCCTATCCGTAAGCGTTGCATGGTTCTCCATTTATGTAGGTTTCTTTTGGCTTCTTTCAGTAAGGTTTTATAGTTTTCTTTGTATACGTCTTCTGTACCACTGTTTACATTTATTCTTCTGTATTTTATCCTTTTGGTAGCTATTGTAAATTTACTTATTTTATTTATTTTCAGTTTTCTTTCTTGTTTTAGAGGAATCCAACTGAATTTTAAATGTTGATCTTTTACCCTGCCGCTTTGCTGAATTTTTCAATTAGTTACAGTAGTTTTCTTGCTCAGTTTGTGGGATTTTCTATGTAAACAATTATATCATCTACAAACAGGGATAGTTTTACTTCTTCCTAACCAATTTTGATGTCTTTCATTGCCCCTTCATGCCTTGTTGTCCTGGCTTGGTTTTCCATGCTACAATGAATAGCAGTGTCACCAGAAGACAACCTTGTTTGGCTCATGTTCATGAGGAAAATGCTTTTATTCTTTTTCCACTGAGAAAAATGTGGTTTTGTGTATATGCATAGCTAATATGAATCCAAGTTGGTCATGACATATATATATAGTGTTGCATCTATTGCTGTGAATTGAGTGATAGTTTAAATGGGAAAGCATCAGCTTTACATTCATCCTATTGTATTTTGTTTCATTGCAATGATTGCAATCCCCTCCATGCATCATCATTCAACAGCATTTGCTTCCAATCCCTCTGTTTTGTTTTATTTTGTTTTGTTTTGAATGCACACTGCAGCACTCAGGGATATATAACCATTCAAACAACCAAAGCGTATACCCTGCATGCCAGCACCGCCACCAGCCACCAACACAAAGCCCCCTTTTCTCCTTGAACCTAGTGTCCCCAACTCCTCCGTCTCTCCATACCACCATCTTTGCCTCCATCTCTGGCATCACTGTTCCTCTGGATAGGGTTCCTGCACTCTGATCCTCTTTCTTGATGGTCCTAGGGTC
>NW_006408537.1:22093921-22105541 GCF_000296735.1 Chrysochloris asiatica | reverse complement strand
AGTTCACAGCCCGATTTGTAACCACTACGCTACCAGAACTCCTTATTATCTGTATATAGCTGGGTGTTAATGAAGTTCCCTCCAATACCAATGCTATGTTCTTCTTCATATAATCCAACTTCTCAGATTATTACCTAAACACATAGATTGGATTTGTTGTTGTTACGTGCCATGGAGTCGGATCTAACTCATAGCAACCCTGTACAGAGTTTCCAAGGCTGTAAATCTTTACGGGAGCAGAAAGCCTCATCTTTCTCCCAAGGAACAGCTGGTAGTTTTGAACTGCTGACCCTGAGAGTATGGTGAAATGATATGAGTGATAATTGGTCTGTAATTTTCTTTTTTAATGGTGTCTTTGCCTAACTTTGGTATTGTTGTTGTTGTTGTTAAGTGTCATCGAGTCGGTTCCGACCCATAGTGACCCTGTACAGGGTTTCCGAGGGTGTAAATCTTTACGGGAGTAGAAAGCCTCATCTTTGGTATTAGGGTAATGCTTATTTTGTAAAATGAATTTGGATGTATTTAATCCTTTTCTATGTCCTGGAATAGTTTGTGCAGAATTGGTATCAACTCTACTCTGAATGTTTGGTAGAATTCTCCAGGGATGCCATCTGGGCTTGGACTTTTTTGTTGTTGTTGGGAGTTTATGTGACCTGTTCAACTTCTTTTGTTATAGGTCTGTTCAAAATTTCCACCTCTGTTTCTATTAGTTTAGGTAGGTTGTACATTTCTGGAGATTGAATTGATTTTAATTGATAATAAAATAAAAAGTGGAGTCAAGGATCAGTTTACACCAAAGAGGTAAAAGAAAAAGTGGCATTTTGAAGGCAGATCAACATAAGGAATGAATCTATCATAATATGTTGTTGTTGTTAAGTGCTGTGTCAAATCAGTTCTGATCCATACCAACCTTTTAAAGGGTTTCTGAGGAGCAGCTGGTGCGCTTGAACTGCCAACCTTGCAGTTCAAATCAACTTTGCAGTCCAGTGCATTAACCCACAGAGCCATTGTGAAATATGATGGAAGGTCCATTTAAAGCATGGAGTAATAAACAAAAATCTCTTTACTGGGTATATTTGTGTGGTTTTGGCCAACCAACATCTTCATCTCTGTAACAACAAGAGAATTAAGTAGAGAGTTGAGTTTAATCAAATATTGATTGTGCAGACAAATATCATGAAGGAGAGTATCAAAAAAGTTGAGAATGCATGCAAGGGAGGAATGAAAATCATCATGGAATCCAAGCTAGAGAAGCAAGGAAGCAAAGAGGAAATGTGCAGTAAAAACCTGCTAGGGAAATGGAGTGTTGTTGTTGTTGTGTACCATAGTGTCATTTCCAACTCATAGTCCTGTACAGGGTTTCCAAGGAACAACTGGTAGATTTAAGCCACCAATTTGGCAGTAGGCAGTCTAGTGCTTATCCTATAGACTGTACCAGGTAACCTGTAGTAGATAGTGTGAAAAGACCCAAAGAAATTGGCTGGAAGATTAATAGTGGTGATCATTGGGGTAGATCCTTGAGAGGGACATTTAGGAACTTTTGACATTTGTAATGTCAATGTTGATCATAAGAATGAATGGTTGAGATGGGCATAAGACAAGACCATTAGGGCAAGAAAAGGTAAAAAGAATGAAAAGGTCAGAGTATACAGTGAACCACCAATGTGAATAGTGAATTATCAAAGAACTGTAACAGGGTACAGGTAAGGAAGAAAATAATAAATTAACTCCAAGTAACTTGAAATAACATTTACAGAACAAGTATTCTCTGACATTAAATAAAATCCTTTGTTGTTATTGTTGTTAAGTGCCGTTGAGTCAGTTCCAACCCATAGTGACCCTGTATAGGATTTCCAAGGAGTGGCTGGTGAGCTTGAAGCACCAACTTTGTTGTTCAAATGACTTTGCAGTTCAGCGCATTAGCCCATAGTGCCATACCAGGACTCCAAATCCTTTATTATTAGGTATTAATTATTCTTTTAAAGTGATAACTATTGAACTATTTCATTCAAAATAATTTATTAAAGTAAAAAAAGTGTTACTAATATAATCAGATTGTGCTGGTAACATAAAACAATAATAGAGAAAACAAAAATCAAGAAACAATAACTTTAACATTTTATTTGTGGATTTAAGAAAAAATCAGAAGTAACATTCAAAAGCAATTTGCATTTATTTCCTTTCTTTTTTATTTTTAAGGAAAATGTAGTTCTTGCTTGTCTGTTTTCTTGACCTGAATCTGCTTCTTCACATTTTGCATTGTATTGTTCCTTCCTTCAGTGTTGAAATTTTGAGATAGGGTCTATGGGGAAGTGGGAGGGATATAATGAAAGCACCTGGCCACCCAACACTGTGCTCATAATCTTTCATGCTATAGTTACCTGTGAATGCCAAACATGTTTCCACACCGTTTTTAACATTTTATCTGCAGAGACAGTACACCCAGGAAACAACTAGTTTGAGGAATGTGCAAATTCACACCCCTGAACTGCTGAGAAATTTTTTAGTTCTAACTTAGTAACTGTCAGAGAGAGCTATATTTATTCTCCCTGACTGACATATAACAGGAGTTCAAGAAGTCACTTATTTTTCATTGCATTATTACAAATATGACTAAAAATAGAAGTTGAGTTGGGTTTTCACTCTGCAGCTGAAGAATTTGTGGTGAGAAGCACCTGCCACACAGGGCACGGTTAATTAGCTTGGAGACACCAGTTGGCCTTTCTTGGACTAGCCAGACAGCCAGCGAGGCTGAACCAGGAAGTCAGAAGGAAGTGCTTTTCTTTATCTAAGAGGACTCACTGGTCAATGTGTATGTCCTGGATCATTTCAATAGGGCAGGCAATTCTTCTACACAATTTTAACTCCGTTACAGTCTCCAAGATATTTCTTACTGGCATTGACATTTCCTGGGAGTAATTTGAAAGAATAGAGGCATAATCAAGAAAATGAAATATTTTTGCTTCTTTACTAACTTTAGAACTGTAGAGGTGATAAATGCCAAGTTTTAAATCATAAGAAGTCCTAATATTCCCAGAAGAGAAGTAGTTGCCATTTGAGGAGAACAAGAGGGAGAGACAAGGAGAATGCCATCTCACTGCCGATGAATCACGAAATTGAGCACAAGATTAGGTATGTTGTGAGCTCAACATAACCTCAATGTTGAATTTAGATTTCTTTGATGGTGTGCAACATGCAAGAATGTAGTCTAGCATCAAGGTGAATGTGTAGTAAGAAGCAGGATCCTGAAAGATTAGTCTTTAATTTTATGGCTCTTAAGAAGCTGACAGCTCATGCCAGACAACCAGAGTGCCGTGTAAGTAATGGGGTGGAGAGGAAGCTTGTGAAACTGGAAGGAGTATGAGAAAAGCAAGTATTGCCTCTGAAATAAATTAGGAGTTTTCAGGCAGTTATATTGAATTCAAGCGGTGGGTTGCACTTAGCAACATGCTTCCAGTTCTTTCTCCCTCTTTTTATCGTCAGAAAAGTTGTGATTTATACTGCTTCAGTGCCAAGTGGTGACTGATCTTTGGTATAGCATTAAATTGAGGTCCTGTTAGTTTCATTCTGCTGATATAGGATGTGTGGGCAGCTTTCACTTTCCCTTTCTTTTTTCTTTTTAATCTCATCCCCTTTCAAATGCAGAATGGGCTTCTATTTTGTTTACTTTCTACCTTATTCCCTTTTCTTATCAACGATGACACTATTGCCTACATCAATCTATCTGGAGCAGTGCTTTTCAAACTGCAGGTCTTGACCTATTAGTGGGTCTTGGAATCAATTTAGTGGGTTGCAACCAGCATTAAATATATATACATATAACAAATTTTATAACCAGAAAAATGCATACATACAAAAAACAGAACAAAACAGATGCTATTAGAACACACTACACATAGAAAGGAGCTTGTTTTTATAAAACTGGTTTTAATTAAATGTGTGTGCATACATGTAAATATTGCTTCATGTTTTACACAGATAAGAAGGACTGAAAAACAGTACAGAGGTTTTGTGACATCCCTGGGAATCTTCAGGGCAGTGACCTCACTGCTGTACAGACTGAGGTTGTAGTTTGTATATCTGCTTCCTGAACTTATTGGAACTGCATTCGTTTCTGACTATTTTCTAAGCATTGCCCTTTAGGGAGCTTCATGAGCTACCAATATCTTTCCAGTAAAGCATTTTACTGCTTAAGTCAACCTTATTGTTTGCTGGAGCTCCCAAATTTCTGATTGATACTCTAGAAGAATTAAATGATTCAGAGGGGCAAAGAGTTTTGAAATAAGAAGTTCCATCACAACTGGTGCTGAAAACCCAAAAATATGTGACTAACTCCCTTGCTCTTATTTTTCCCAGGAAAGACAAATAAAACCAAATGGAATATACTAACTAGGACAAAATATATCTTCAAGTGAAGTCAATATTGAATTATCGGTAATATCATTTAGAATTTTAATGAAATTTAATATGCCACATTATCCTTAATTAATGTACACTGAGTGCCTACTGTTATACTTGTCAATTAGAGTTGGAAAGGAGGCAAAGTGTAAAATCACTAGATGAAATGTTTTAAAGTATGATAACATGCCCTCTGTGCCAAGATTTCAACAAATATTATAGAGTTTAGGATGTAAGCAAAAACTTTTGTTGTTGTTAAGTGCTGTTGAGTTGGTTCTGACCCATAGCGACCCTGTATAGGGTTCACGAGGAACAGCTGGTGAGCCTTAACCACTGATGTATACATATACGGTGTCCTAGTGTGACACAGTAGAATAAGCACTGGACTGCTAACCAAAAGACAGGCAGTTCAAACCCACCAACCTCTCCTTGGAAACTCTATACAGGGTTGTTATGAGTTGGAACTGACTCCTCCACAGCACTTAACAAACAACTATACATATATAGGTCAGAACCTACTCGAAGGCACTTAACAAGTTGCCCAGAAGGCATTGGCAAAAAACAAGAAACCAGGATTTATATATACATATATATATATATGTAGAGAGAGAGAGAGAGAATGAAAGATTCAAAGGGATTCCTGGTGTCATACTGGACTGGGAACCACAAATTCAGCAATTGAAATGCACCAGCTGCTCCTTGGAAACTCTATACAGGGTCACTTTCAGTCAGAACTGACTTGATGGCACTTAACAACAATATAGAGAGAGCCCTGGTAGTGTAGTAGCTTACACATGGGCTGGTAGCCCAAAGGTCACTGGTTGTGAGAATTGTCATCTTCTTTATGTTGCGGTGTGATCCATATGGAAGGCTGCTGTCTTTGATCTTCATCAATAAGTATTTTAAGTCATCTTCACTTCCAGCAAGCAAGGTTGTGTCATCTGCATATTTCAGGTTGTTAATGAATCTTACTCCAATTCTGATATCATGTTCTTCTTCATATAATCCAATTTTTCAGAACATTTGCTCAGCATACAGATTGAATAAGCATGGTGAAAAGATATAGCTCTGCTTGACACTTTTTCTGATTTAAAATCATTCAGTGTCCCCTTGGTACTGTTTAAACAACTGTCTCTTAAGCTAGCTACAGTTTCTTCATGAGCACAATTAAGTGTTTTGGAATAACCATTCTTTGCAATGTTATCCATAGTTTGTTATGATCCACACGGTTGAATATATTTGCGTTGTCAGTAAAGCATGAGTTAACATATTTCTTTTATATCCTTAGTTCCGCATCTTCTTATTCTGACTTGAATTTCTGACAGCTCCCTATTGGTGTGCTGCTGCAACAATTTTTGAATTATCTTCAGAAAAATTGTATTTGCATGTGATATTAATGATGCTGTTGCACTCCAGTGGGTAATTTTTCTTTGGAATGGGCACAAATATAGGTCTCTTCCAATCAGTTGGCCAGGTAGCTGTTTTCTAAATTTCTTGGCAAAGATGAGTGAGCATCTCCAGCACTACATCAGTTTGCTAAAATATTTGTATTTATATTCAGTCAAATCTTGGTGTCTTGTTTTTTGCCAATGCCTTCTGGGCAACTTGAACTTCTTACTTAAATACCATTGGTTCTAGATCATATCGTACTTGATCTTGAAATGATTGAACATCAACAAATGCTTTTTAGTGCAGTGACTCTGTATATTCCTTCCACCTTCCTTTGATGTTTCATGCTTCATTCAATATTTTGCCCATTTGTTGTTGTTAAGTGCCACAGAGTAGGTTCCAGATAACAGTGACTCTGTATAGTGTTTCTAGGTCTGGTAGGTTTGAACCACTGATCTTGCAATTAGCTGCACAGTGCTTATCCTCGTGTGTCACACCAGGATTCCATTTTTCCCAAAGAATACAATATTGCCAACTGAGACTTGGAATTTTTCTTCCATTCCTCAGCTTGAGAATGGTTGAGGGTGTTTGGGTTTCTAACTCCAGGTCTTTGAATATATTGTTATAACACATTGTCTTCTTAAGCTGCCTTTAATATTTTCTGTTCAACTCTTTTATTTCCTCATTTATTTCATTTGCTTTAGCTTCTCTACACTCAAGAGCAAGTTTCAGTCTTTTCTGACAACCATTTTTCTTTTGTTTCTTTCTCGTCTTTTTAGTGACCTTTTAATTTCTTCATGTATGAAATTCTTGATGTCATCCCTCAATCCTTCTGGTCTTCTGTCATTCGTGTTTAATGCATCAAATCTCCTTTTGAGATGGTCTCTAAATTCAGGTGAAATTTCTCAATGTCATATTTAGGCTCTCATGGACTTTAGTTTTCTTCAGCTTCAGCAATTGGTTATATGTTCTATAGTCTGCTTCTGGCCTTGTTTTGGCTGATGCTATTGAGCTTCTTCAAGGTCTCTTCCCACACATGTAGTCAATTTGACTTATATTCATGCCGTCTAGTGAGGTCCAACTGTATAGTTGCCTTTTATGTTGCTGAAAAAAGATATTTGTGGTGAATAAGATTTTGGTCTTACAAAATTCTATCATGTGTTCTCCAGCATTGTTTCTGACACCAAGGCCATATTTTCCAACTACCGATTCTTCTACTTTGTTTACAGCCTTTGCATTTCAATCACCAGTAATTATCACTACATCTTAATTAATTTCAGACTGAAAAAGCTGTTGTTAGATGCTGTTGAGTAGGTTCCCACTTGTGGTGACACTATGCAGAGCCACTGAAACACTGTCAGATCCTACACCATCCTCTATTTGTTATATTGCTTTTGCCCATTGCTGCTAATACATCTTTTTGCTGGTCTTCCTCTTTTCTGCTGATGCTCTACCTTATCAAGCATGAAGTCCTTCTCCTGGGAACAGTTCCTCCCGAAACATGTCTGAAGTGTGAGAAATGAAGTGTTGCCATCCTGGCTTCTAAGGAGCATTCTGGTTGTACTTCTTCCAACACAGATTTGTTTGTTCTTCTAGAAGTCCATGGTACTTTTAATATTCTTCTCCAACACCATAACACAAACGCATCAATTCTTTTATGGCCTTCCTTCTTCACTGTCCAACTTCCACATGCATATGAGGTTATTGAAAATACCATGGCTTGGGTCAGGCACACTTTAGTCCTCCAACTGGTATCTTCGCTCTTCAACACTTTAAAGAGGTCTTGTGCAGCAGATTTGTGTCAGTTCTTCTATGGTCTTCCTTATTCATTGTCCAACTTTCACATGAACATGGGGCACCTGAGAACAACATGGTTGGGTCAGGCACGCCTTAGTCTTCAAACTGACATCTTTGCTCTTGAACACTTTTAAGAGGGCTTATGCAGCAGATTTGCCTAGTGCACTACGTTGTTTGACTTCTTGACTGCTGCTTTCCTAAGTGTCGATGGAAGATTCATGCAAAATGAAGACTTTGACAACTTTATTCTTTTCTTCATTTATCATGATGCTATTTATTGGTCCAGTTGTGAGGATTTTTGTTTTCTTTACATTGAGGTGTAACCCATACTGAAAGGTGTGATCTTTTATCGTCATCAAGTACTATAAGTCCACTTCATTTTCAGCAAGAAAGGTTATATCATCTGCATATCACAGGTTGTTAATGAGTCTTTCTCTGATGTTGATACCATGTTCATCTTCATATAATCCAGCCTCTTATATTCTTCACAATGTTGTCCATAACTTTGCATACATGATAAAGCACAGTAAAGTAACTTCCTGGTATTCTTTGCTTTCAGCCAAGAGCCATCTGACATCAGTAATGATATCCTTCTCTCCACAATCTTATCTTAATCTGACTTGAACCTCTGGCAGTTCTCTGTCAATGTATTGTTACAGCTGTTTTAAAACTCTCTTCAGCAAAATTTTACTTGCATGTGTTATAATGATAGTGGTTATTGATATCCATATCCCATTGTGTCACCTCTCTTTGGAATTAGCAGAAAGATGCATCTCTTCCAATTACTTGGCCAGGCAGCTGTTTTCCAAATTTCTTGGTGTAGATGAGTGAGTGTCTCCAGTGCTGCATCAGTTTGTTGAAAGATTTCAATTTATATTCCATCAATTCACACAGAGTCTTGTTCTTTGCCAATACTTTTAGTGAACCTTGGACTTCTTTTAGTACCATTGGCTCTTGATCATATTCTATCTCTTGAAATGGTTGAACATTGACCATTTCTTCTTTTTTTAATGTTTTATTGTGAATTATGTGATAGTTTACATGGGAGAATATTAGTTTTACATTCATCCTATCGTATATCATTTCATTGTCATAGTTACAATCCCCTCCATGTATCATCAACCAACCAAAGGATATACACTACAAGCCTGCCCCCTCCCCCACCCCCGGTCGTCAGCACACAGCCCCTCTCCCTCTCTGAGTTTAAAGTCCCCAGCTGCTCCATCTCTCCACGTCATCGTCATCGTCTCTGCCTCCATCTCAGGTATCACTGCTTCTCTGGGTAGGGTCCCACTCTCCGCTCTTCTCCCTTGATGGTCCCAGGGACCTCCCATCCTAGGCTGAAAAGCTAATCACTCCCCTCCTTTTGCTACAAAACATCTACCTTTACATTTCCAACCCTCACAATCAGTCCTGATAACAATTATTCACTATTGTATCACAAGAGACCTATCTGCATTTCCTTTCATCAGCCCTGCCTAGACAGATTGGATACTACTCAGTGGAGATTCTACCTTCCTTCATGCCCTCTGGATCTAGGTTCCTTCTTGAAAGCTTGTAAGCCAGTCACTTCTTGCTTTGTAGCCACCCCATTTTGGGTAACCAATGTCCAAGTTGCCCATCCCTGTCTACTCTGTGTATGGAGGGGGTGGGAATGTTTCTTGCTGTAAAGATTTGTTCCCTCTTTTGAGCTACTGCAGCCATAGATGTAAGTCAATTTCATCAAATTGTATCAGATTATTCTTTTTTTCCTCTTCTTTCTTCTTCTGGTTGAGCTCTGATCATACAGCCATTGAAGCCAGGATAAGTGGGTATTATCTGCAAGTGTGGGTGTTCTTATGCATATGCCCTCTCTTCTTATTAGCTGGATGTTTCACTCTCCACTCTAGTCCTCTGTGGCTATGTCACTGATTCTGGGCCCAAGAGTCCCCATGTCTTGCCACACTGCTGGCCAACCAGGTCTCCACCCAGTTCACAGGAGTCTATTGAACGTTGTAGGGCTTAGCTTGCAGTTTCATTGCTGTTTTCCCCTCACTTCCCCTTGTTGGTGACAAGCGTGGTCACCAATCAGAGCGTGTATTCCCATTGAGTCTTAGTCTTGGAAGGGTGTTTGCATGAGGGGACCTGACCACTTGCCTTGATGTCCCCTGTGACCATTTCTTTTTGCAGTGCCTCTTCTTTTGATGTTTTCTGTATCATTCAATGTTTTGTCTATAGAATCATTCACTATTGAAAATTGAGGTTTGAATTTAATTCAGTTCTTTCAGCTTGAGAAATGCTGAATGTATTCTTCCCTTTTGGATCTCAAAACCAGATCTTTGCACATTTCCTTGAATATTTTTCTTTGTCTTTTTGAGCTGCCCTCTGAATTTTTCTGTTCAGCTCTTTTACTTCTTCCTTTCTTCCATTTGCTTTAGCATCTCTAAGATGGAGAGCAAGTTTCAGAGCCTCTTTTGATATCATCTTTTTTTTCTTTTGTTTCTCTGCTGTCTTTTATTTTGTTATTATTATTACAATGATTATAATCCCCTCTATGTACCATCAATTAACAGTATTTCTTTCTATCCACTTTAGCTTTAAGAAACAAAACAAAACCCCACTCAGGTAAATATAATAATTTACATCTCCAAAGGGCACATTCTTCAAGTCTGCCTCCTGGCCATCAGCACTTAGTTCCTCTCTTCCCATGAATTCAGGGTCCTCAGCTGCTCCCTCTCTCCGTGTTGGCATCTCTGCCTCAGTCTCTGACATCACTGCTTCTCTCGATAAGGTCATGCGTTCTGCCTGTGCTCTTCTCCCTTGATGGTCCTAGGGTCCTCTGTTTCTTGACTGTAAGCTTAATCACTCCCCTGTTTTTGTTATTACAAAACTTCTACCTTTACAATTGTGACAGTCGCAATTAGTCATGATAACAATTATTCCTTATTGAATCATACGAATCTTATCCCCATCTCTTTTCACCAGACCCATCTACACAAGATGAAATCTATTCAGTGGGGACTCTTTCTTCCCCCCAAACTTTTAAACCAAATTCCCTCTTGAAACCTTGTAAGCCAGTCACTTTGTGCCTTTATTGCCCCCTCATTTTAGGTAGCCAATGTCTAAGTTGCCAGTTCCTATCTACCCTGTAAACAGATGGGATAGCATTGATACTTGATGTGAAGACTACTTCCCTCTCTGTTAGTATTTAGAGTAACTACCTTTCTGAGTATAGGTCATACTCATCAATTGTAGCAATTTACCCTTGTTTCCTTTATCAATTTTTTTTTTCTTTTTTTGTAATCTTCCTCTAGTTGAGTTCTGATTATTGAGCCATCAAGGTTAGGTCAAAAGGGTATTGTCTGCAAATTTGGATGTTCTTGTGAATCTCCCCTCACTTCATATCAGCTGGATGCTTAACTCTCAGCTCTATCCCTCTGTGGTTATATCCTTGTCCATGGGCTCAAAGGTCCTCAGGTCTCACCACACTTTGGACCATCCAGCCCTTCCTCTTCTCTCTCTCATCTCCAGGTCAACGGGAGTTAATGGACTGTGGTTGAAATCAGCCCATTTCTTCATTGCTACCTTTCCCCCTCTTCCACTCACCAGTAGACCAATGTGGTCGCCAGCAAGCTTACATGCTTGTTTGTATGTTCCCTTTGAGTTTCAGCCTCAGAGGGGAGTTTGTCCGGAAGTAACTTGATTGCTTGCCTTGATGGCTTCCTGGCGAACAGCTTGCTTATTCTTGTAGTGGCCAGTCATGCTGACATTTTTGTTGTGGGTTATTCCTGATGATCTTTCTTTGAAGATGTATCTTCTGTCACTGTAGTGGTTCCAGGCTGGTCTCCTTGTCCTTTCTAATTGGAATGTCCCACCTCATAAGGTTCTGGACAGGACTCAGAATTCCACCTAAGGTCCTATATTTTGTAAGGGCTTTGCACGAGGCCTCTTTCACTGGACAGGTTCTAGAACCCCTTTTAGGTATTCCAATCAGTTATAGGCTGAAGATGGGCTTACAAGTTTTCTCTAATCATGTTTCCCAACATTCCTTTCTATC
>NW_006408537.1:22090805-22092731 GCF_000296735.1 Chrysochloris asiatica | reverse complement strand
AATGCTGTATCTATCTTACTTGATTGTTCCTGTAGTGTTTTCCTGACTTCTTCCTTATTTTTCTCAAATCCATTGTAAAGTGTTTTGATACATTTTATAATAATTTTTCTGAATTCCTTCTTAGGCATTTTTAAAGCCTGCCCATTCCAGTATAGAGTGTAGGTCCACTTCCAGCTCACCTGCCTCAGTCATTTTATCTCGTTTCTGGATATGTGCTGACATGGTCATCTGCTTCTGTGTTTTGGGAATATTCAGGAGTTATCTGTGGCCTTAATACTAAGATTGGTGTGTATTTTGGTATATTTTATGCTTTCTGATTGCTTTCAGTAGATGTTATCTGGAGATGGGCTTCCCTTTTCACTCTTCTTTCTGAGAAATTTCAAGATGCCACTCTTGGTCATTGTGGTGTAATTCAGGATTTAATTTTCAGTCTATTTTCTTTTTAGTCTGCCTGTCCCACTCCACAATCCCTGTTCAGGCCTTCTTTCTAGTTATAAACAGTTCAGGGCCGGCTGTGGCCATTTGGTTTTAAATGGAAACTGCCTCTTTAAATTTTGAGGAGATCTGTGCGCCTCCGGGGATGGGGGTGGGGTGTCCACTCACTCAGGCACCCCCTCTGGTCACCAGAATGGAGGTGTGCAGACAGTGAGAGACCAATGAACAGATACCAAAAAAAAAGAATGTCCACACCTTTATCTCCATGGTTCTGTCAGGTGTCCATGGCTGCTCTGATCCTTCCCCCGCTTGGTCTCACCCAAGATGGTGGCTCCAGGAGCAGCTGAACATCTTGAATTAGGAAGCAATGGATTTCTTGCTTCTGCTACAAATTCCCCTAGTTGTTAGCCTTCCAACCTTCTAAATATTCCTTTACATGTTGTTCAGAGTTCTGGCACCATCCCCTGAGCCTGCTTGGTCCAGTATTCTGTGTTGTTGCTGACTGAGCTCTTCACTGCACTTCTACCTGATCTGCTATCTTGTTTGTTCTCCTTCTGCTGTCTTTTTATGAATTTCCACTTGCTTTCTGTATGATGTTCTTGATGTCATCCACAACTCTTCTGTTCTTGGTCATTTGTATCTTGAGATAGTCTCGAAATTCAGTTGGGATATATTCAAGATCATATTTGGCTTTCATGGAATTAAAAAAATTTTTTCATCTTCAGCCTGAACTTACATATGAGCAATTGGTGGTGTGTTATACTGTCTGCCTCTGACCTTGGTTTGGCTGATGATATTAAACTTTTCTGCGTTCTTTTCTCACAGATGTAACCAATTAGATTCCTGTGCATTCCATCTGGTGAGGTCCATGTATTTAATAACCTTTTATATTGTTTTAAAAATGTATTTGTAATGAAGAAGTTATTGGTCATGCAGAATTCTATCATGGGATCTCTGGCATCATTTCTATCACCAAGGCCATTTTTCCCAACTACTGATCCTTCCTGTTTGTTTCTAACCTTTGCATTTCAATCACTACATCTTGATTGTATGTTTGATCAATTTCAGACTCAAGAAGTTGGTCATGGTTGTGTGACACTAAGTCAGTTCCAACTCATAATGAGCCTGTATAGGATTACCAGGGCTATAAATCTTTACAGGAACAGAAAGCCTCTTTCTCCTGTGGAGCCAAATGGTAGATTCAAACTGCTGATCTTGTGACTAGCAGCTCAGTTTGTAATCCACTATGGCACCAGGGATCTTCAATTTCATCATCAATGACTTTCATGGTTGGTATGTAACTTTGAATAATAGTGGTATTAACTGGTCTTCCTTGTATTGTTGTTAAGTGCTGTCCAGTAGGTTCAGAATCATAGCAACTTTGTATAGAGTTTTCAAGGTGTGAATTTGAGCCACAGACCTTGGGATTCAAACTGACCTTGTGGCCCAGTGTTTATCCTACAGCACCACACCAGGGCTTCTTCTTCTTTT
>NW_006408537.1:22087202-22090233 GCF_000296735.1 Chrysochloris asiatica | reverse complement strand
TTAGCCAACCTCTTTAAATGCGGAAGCATAAAAATAAAGGAAGAAACTAGAAGTTTTGCAAAACATGTTCAACTGATCAAATCTTGGCAAAATTGTACTTGCTATGATAGGGTTCTAGGACCTGGGTTTATTATGTGCTGCGCCATCCACATGTGCCACTTCTTAAAGAACACCGGCCACTCCTTAGAGACCCAGCTTCGTTCTTCTCCAGTGTCTTCTCTTGGAGTTGTATCTGATTTTATTCCCCATTTTCATTCGAACCCATTGGGGAATGGGACGATTCTGCTTTTGTTTCTTGGCCAGGAATCTCTTAATCCTAAAAGTCTTATGAGAAGACATTGTGAAGATGGTATGTAGCAGCGGTCACACCATGGCGAAGAAAGGAAGAGAAAGGCTTAGCTGTACTTTTAACAAGACAGATTTGTTTCTTCTTCTGGCAGTTCATGGTCCTTTCAATATTCTTCTCCAACATCATAATGCAAAGGTATCAGTTCTTCAACTGTTCCCCAGCCTTCCCTGTTTGTTGTCCAACTTTCATATGCTTATGACGCAATTCAAAATACCATGGCTGAGTCAAGCATACCTTAGTCCTCCAACAGACAGTTTATCTCTTTAACATTTTATTAAGCTCTTTTGTAGTTGATTTGCTTAATGCGATATGTCATTTGGTTTCTTGACTACTGCTTTAATGAGCATGGATCCAAGAAAAATGAAGTCTTTGACAAATTCAATTATTTCTCCATTTATCATCTTGTTTTTTGGTCAAGTTATGAGTACACACCAGGACTTCTTTGTAAGTGTATTGATATTGTTCTATAACAGACATCATTGTATTTCAAGGTAGATCTTGAAATGGTCTTTTTGATGATGAATGCAATACCATTCCTCTTTAATTTGTCATTCCTGGCATAGTAAACCATATGATTGTCAGATTCAAAATGGCCAACACCAGTACATTTCAGCTCACTAATGCCTAGGATATTGATCTTTATGTGTTTTGTTTAATTTTTGACAACTTTCAATTTTCTGGATTCATACTTTATACATTCCATGTTGCAGTTATTAATAGATATTTGTAGCTGTTTCTTCTTATTTAGAGCTGTGCCCCATCAACAAATGCAGGTCCCAAAAGCTTTAACTCCATTTGTGTCATCATGGTCAACTCTACTTTGCGGTGGCATTCTCCCTAATCATATTTTGAGCATCTTCCTACTTGATAGTCTCATCTTTTGGCACTATATCTGACAATATTCAGGTGCTATTCATATTCATCAAGGAGATCTGGTAGTGTAGTGGTTACGAATAGGGTTGTGAACCACAAGGTCAGCAGTTCAAAACTACCAGCTGCTCCACCGGAGAAAGATGAGGCTTTCTGCTCCCGTAAAGATTTACAGCCTCAGAAACCCTGTTCAGGGTCACTATGGGTCAGAACCGACTTGACAACACTTAATGACAACAACGACAACATTTATATTCATCTGCCAGCACTATATCTGACAATGTTCTACTGTGAATCATAAGGTTTTCATAGGCTGAACATTCAAAAGCAGTCAGTCTTTCCTTCCTAGTCTGTCTTAGCCTGGAAACTCAGTTGAAACATGTCCCCCATGGGTGACCCTGCTAGTATTTAAAATACTAATGACATACATTCCAGTATCACAGCAACACACAAGCCACCACAGTACAAAAACCTGACAGATGTGTGGTGGAAAGAAGTTTGTAGAATTCTTTTATTTCATCACCTTTGGTTTTAGTGGTTGCTTTGGAAAACTGAATTATAATTATATTCACTGGTCTTCCTTGTAGGCATATGGATAGTGTCCTATCACAGACATCATTGTCCTTTAAGATATGTCTTGAAATGCTCTTTTTGAGGATGAATTTGATGCCATTCCTTTTCAATTTATTGCTCCTGCTATAATAAACCATATGATTGTCTCATTTAAAATGATCAATATGTGTGCATTTCAGTTCACTAATGCCTAGAATGGAGTCCTGATGTAGCATTGTAGGATAAGCACTCAGCCACAAGGTCGGTTTGAACTGCAAGGTAGGCAGTTCAAACCCACCAGTCGCTCTTTGGGGACCCTATACTGGGTCGCTATGAGTTGGAATTGAATCGAAGTCACTTACCAACAACAATGCCTAGGATATTAATCTTTTTGCGTTCATTTTTTTTTTTTTATGACTTCTAATTTTCCTAGCTTCATATTTTGAACATTTCATATTCTGATTATTAATCAAAGTTTTTAGCTATTTCTTCTCATTTTGAGTTGTGCTACATTATCAAAAGAAGGTCCTGAAAACTTTGCTTCATTTATGTCAATAAGATCAACATTACTTTGAGAAGGCAGCTCTCCTGCTGTATTTTGTGTGTCTTCTCACCAGATTGGTTCATCTTCCAGCATTATATCAGAGACTGTTCTGCTGATACTCCTTAGGTCTTCAGTGACTAACTATTCAAAAGAGGTCTGCTTCTCCTTCTTCCTACTCGGTATTGTTCTGAGAGCTCAGGTGGAACCTATTAGGGCAATCCTGCTAATATTTAAAATGCCTGTGGTATAGATTCCAATATATAGCAACACACATACCACCACAGTACACTTAACTGACAGATGAATGGTGAATTTATATCCATACACACACATATATTCCTAGAATAGATATGGTTGTTCCACACGATAAGCACTGGACTGCAAACCCAAAGGTTGATGGTTCAAGCCCACCAACTGCTCTGTGGGAGAAAGATGAGGTTTTCTGGTCCTGCAAAGGTTTAAAAGCTCAGAAACTCTATACAGGTTGTTGTGAATCAGAACAAACTCCAAGACACTAGACAACAGTATATATATACACATATGTTTCTTCTTATTGTTGTTTAGTGCCATCGAATCAATTCTGACTCATAGTGACCCTGTATTGAGTTTCCAAGGTGCAGCTGGTGAATTTGAACTAAAGACCTTGTGGTCCACAGTTCAGTGCTGATTCTACAATGTCACACCAGAAGTCTCTCTCTCTGTTTCTCTCTCTCTCT
>NW_006408537.1:22068256-22086105 GCF_000296735.1 Chrysochloris asiatica | reverse complement strand
GGGCTGCTAATCTCATGGTCAGCAGTTCAAAACTACCAGCTGTTCCATAGAAGAAAGATGAGGCTTTCTGCTACTGTAAAGATTTACAGCCTCAGAAACCCTGTACAGGGTCTCTATGAGTCGGAACCGACTCCACGGCACCAAACAACAACAACATATGTATATATATGCAGAATCTCAAGATAGACATACACACAAGGGGACTTCAAAAAGTTCATGGAAAGATGGAATTAAAAGATAATTGAATTCCTCATTGAACTTTATAAAGCCCTCATACTTTTATTCATGACTCATGAACATTGGAAACAACCTAGATAACCAACAATAGTGAATTTAAATAATTATATGTTTGACTATTATGCAGTGAAAGAAGAAAGCTTTTCATAATGTAATGACCTGAAAGATGAAGTAAGTGAAAAAAGCAAGGTGCAGAACGATGCATATATTTGGTTAAAATGCAAATTAGATATTTGCTTGCATATGCATATACATATCTCTGGAAAGATCAACAAGAAACTGCTGACTTTGGCAAGGATGTCAGTTTGCCTGCAGGAACAGCTATCTTTCCTATTGCCATTTTGAATTGTGTATAAAGACAATATATCATTTAACTTAAACTGAAAAGAGTCTGTTTTACATGCTGATCTTTATTTCTGGCTCTTCTAGTTTTGTTGCTCCTTTTACTCTTTCTACCTGGACCTTACTATGATCAGAATGATAGACTCCCAAAGCTGTCCATTTAGCAGAGTGTGACTTTCAGGTGAATGATTCACCTTGGTAAATCCTGAAATACAGGGGACCCTACAGCTTGTGACTTTCCCAGGGTGAAATTTGGCCCTTGTTTCTTAAATCAAGTCTGTTTTATCATATTGAGAGTGAGAAGGTTGAGAGTGTCCATTTGCATCTGGTTTATTATCTTACATGGAGTATGGCCATTTGAAAGCATTGATACTAATGGTGGGAATTTGAAGCATAACACAAAATATGTACAAATAATAAATCCCCTGTAATGGGGATACATTGCTGCCATAAGTCATTGGTACTTTTGAAAGTGATTCTTTTGTGACACCCAGAAGATCATTTAGCAAAATAGAACTTTGCTAGTGTCTCATTACAGGCACTACTATGAATGAACAAAACTTTTATATGTATGAAAAAGATGAAAAAGCAGGTGGAAAAGTCTGGTTTTTAAAAATGCAGTGTAATCTACAGCAACAAGAACAGAACTTGTACCATTTAAAAAAAAAAAACTTTTTGTTGTGAATTGAATGAAAGTTTACAGAGCAAATCAGTGTTCATTAAACAATACACATACATTTTGTTTCATGCCATTGGATGTAGTGCCTTTACTCTAACAGTGCTTACTGTATTTTCTCCCTGTGTTTTCCATTTCTATTTCTCCCTCTCCCTTACATACTTCCACCTTCTGAACTTTGTCCTTGGGCAAATGCTGCCCGTTTGTGGCTCAAATGTTTGACTATTCTGAGGAATACATACCGCTGTGCTTGTTACTGTTCATTGTGTAGACTTGTTTATTTTTTGGATGAGACTTTAGTCATGAGACCTTGGACTATTTTAAATATTTTTAAAGAATATTTTAAATAATGCAAGAGAAATAAAATAATTAGGTGACTTTCAATAGGATGCATATCTTTGCATTCATTTAATGATAAAAATGCAAATGACTCCCATAATTGATATGTTTTTCCACTTTCCTTAACACTTTCTAGTACCAGTAGTAAAATCAATGTTGTATGGCTATTTCCACTTTGAGCTCTTATTTAGATGATATTAACATATTTGGTCTATAGAAACAAGTATTGTCATATTCAGAGTGTATTTTAAGAACTCTGGAACTGGCAAGTGTGTTATACATTAAAAAGAAAAAGAACTTCAGTTAAACTTCTTAAAATATACTGGCTAGACTGGTATATAAATAATATTCTATATGTATTAGAGTTTTATGCACAGAGGTACAGTTTTAAGACAAAACCAGTTTAAACTTGCAGGTTTTACTAAATATCAGGAAATTCATTGTATTCATTTTAAGCAAATGTTATTATTTTCCACTGACATAACTTGCATGCCATCTGTTTAGTGAGGGGATATCTGAAGCCATGCCAGTTGGCAGCAATGGTTATTGTTGAAACGGGAATTTGGCATGTAGTACCCTCCTTTTTTCTATCCCTATCAAATAAATATGGAGTCCTGGTGTGGTGCTGCAGGATAAGCACTGGACTGCAAGGTCATTTGAACTGCAAGGTTGGTGGAGCAAACAGAAACCCTATAATAGGGTTGCTATGAGTCAGACCTGACTTGCCGGCACTTAACAACAACAATGTCAACAACCAAACAAATAAACATACCTGAGAAGGGGAATAGGTTTAAAAAGTTCAATCTCTCTCCCCACTTCCCTTCTCTCTCTCATTCTCTGAAATGGTGATCATGGTAGATTATGGGGAAAAAAAAAAAGATTAACCCTTTCAGTGTTGCCTATTGATTTTGGGATAGGAAATGGATGTTATTACAGAGTGAGACTTCAGAAGAAAAGCCTTAAGAGGCATACAGCAGTAGTATCAAGAATGATGAGAATTTTAGGTTGACTGAGAAAGATGAAGGAGGAAGGTTGAGAGTGTCCATTTGCAGAATAACTGATATCTTAAGACTGAAATGGATCTTAAACTTGGCAGAAATTTGGAAAGGCTTCAGAGGTAACCTCTGCTACTAAAGGCTGACATTTTTTTTTCTTGTCCAACAATCAGTTAACTTCAGCAAAAATAGCATTTTTTTTTTTTCATAAATTTAGCAAGGTAGCTGATTTAACTCAGAATATGGATATTAACTTGTAAACAGGAACACCCTTAGGTATTATCTGGTTACAAAGTTATTTTAAATGATGCAAACAAATTATAAATTCAAATTAGATATTGCTCACATTATTATAATTTCCACTTCTTGGAAATTAAGCATGTGAAGCGGTGCTTTTTTGGGGAGTGTGGTGGCTGTGTACGATAAGCAAACCACAAGGTTGAAGATTTGAGCCCATCAGTCACTCCATGGGAGAAAGGCTTTCTGCTTCTGCAAAGATTTCCAGCCTTGGAAACCATGTACAGGGTTACTAAGAGTTGAAACCAACTTGACAACATTTAACAGCAATAACAACGTCACTTCATTCACTGTAACACCAGGGTTATTTTTAAGGAGCCCCGGTGGAGCAGTGAATTAAATGCTGGGCTTCTACCAGCAGCTCTGCTGAAGAAGGATGAGGCAGTCTGCTTTCGTAAAGATTCACAGACTGATAGGAGCTCTGGTATTGTAGTGGTTACTAATCGGGCTTCGAACCTCTAGGTCAGCAGTTGGAAACTACCAGCTGTTCCGCGGGAGAAAGATGAGGCTTTCTGCTCCCGTGAAGATTTACAGCCTCGGAAACCCAGTACAGAGTCGCTATGAGTCGGGACCGACTCCACGGCACATAACAACGACAACCCTTTGGAGCAGTTCTACTCTGTCCTATTGGGTAGATTATGAGTCAGAATTGACTTAATGGCCCTGATATTGGGTGTGGTTTTGGTTTTAGTGGTACTTTTGTGATTTCAGAATTCTTTAGGTGATTGTTACTTGGCCTTTGACTCCCTGAAAACTGCATATCATGAGAAGGAGCAATACTCAACCAGAAAGACATTTAGTACTTAGTCCTTTCCCACTGAGACATTTACATATATTTTTCTGTTTGTCCTCCCTAACATAAAAAACTTCCACATGGATACCACTGGATTATTATCACACAGCAAAAGTGGTAAGAATATGCCTACTTGGGAGGGCAATGTTGTTGTTGTTAAGTGCCTTCGAGTCGGAGCAATATATATGTATAAAAAATATGCCCTTGCTTTGGTTAGTTGTAATGACATCAGCTTGAAACGAGACTCACTTACAGAAATGATGCACCAATTTATCAATTGCATACATGAAACAGAAAAGTTTCTTTAGTGTTGTGTTTGATAGTGATATACACTGTCTGCTATGCCATATAGCTACATAGGGATGCAAGGAGCCCTGATAGATTAGTGGATTATGAGGTGGGCTGCTAACTGCAAGATCAGTAGTTCAAATCTACCAGTCACGCCATGGAAGAAACATGATGCTTTCTGCTAACATGGAGATTTACAGCCTTAGAAACCCTATATGCAGTCGTTATCAGTCGACGCCATCTCCACAACGTACCACCACTATCATATAGAGGTGGACTATCTAGAAAGTGAAATCTAAGAGTTGAAATCATACCTTTGGTACAAAATATGTTTTTAGTTCAGATCTCAGCTCCAGTACTTATTTGGATTACTCATTCTCTGAGTATCAGTTTTTCATTGCAAAAATGGAGAAAATAATTCCTAAACATCAAAGATACAATCAAATAGGTTATGTGTATTTTGTATTTTTTCTTATGTAGTCAGTTCATTTCCTTAGCTTAGTTTTCATTTAACACCTTGTTTTTCTTTTTGACTTGTAAAAATTTTTATTAAATGCTAATAGTAGCTCATCTTATTCATTGTAGATAATTTTGTAGATAATTATTCTCAATTGTTATTATAATGTGCAATTTTAGAATTTTAATATACGTAAACTCTTTATCCTCTTCTCCCCAGGTTATTTTCTCCACTTTGATACACACACACACACACACACACACACACACACACACGTATATTTGATATTTTTATGAACCCTTAAAACAACTGCCATTGAGTTGATTCCAATTCATAGAAGCCTTACAGAACAGAATAGAAATGGTTCTTTTGGATTCTGAAACTGTAAATTTTTTTTTTAATGTTTATTGTGAATTATGTGATAGTTTACATGGGAAAATTACATTCATCCTATTGTATATCATTTCAGTGCAATGGTTACAATCTCCTCCATGTATCATCAACCAACCAAAGGGTATACCCTGCAAGCCTGCCCCTTGGTCGTCAGCACACAGCCCCTATCCCTCTCCGGGTCCAGAGTCCCCAGCCACTCCATCTCTCCACTTCATCATCTCTGCTTCCATCTCTAGCATCACAGTTTCTCTGGGTAGGGTCCCGCACTCTGCTCTTTTTCCCTGATGGTCCCAGGGAGCTCCACTCCTAGACTGTAAAGTCAACCACTCCCCTCCTTTTGCTACATCACCTTTACATTTCCAACCATCACAATCAGTCCTGATAGCAATCATTCACTATTGTACCACATGAATACTCTCCACATCTCCTTTCACCAGCCCCGCCCAGACAGATTGGCCACCAGGCAGTGGAGATTCCACCCTCCTCTGCTCCCCTTGGATCTAGGCTCCCTCTGAAAGCTTGTAAGACAGTCACTTCTTGCCTTTGTAGCACTTCATTTTGGGTAGCCAATGTCCAAGTTGCCCATCCCTGTCTACCCTGTGTATCTAGGGAGTGGGAATGATCCTCACTGTAAAGATTTGTTCCCTCTTGTGAGCTACTGCATCCATAGGTGTAGGTCAAGTTCAACAAATTGTATCAGATCTCTCTTTTTTCCTCTTTTTTTCTTCTTCTAGTTGAGTTCTGATCATACAGCTATTGAAGCCAGGTCAAGTGAGTATTATCTGTAAGTGTGGGTGTCCTCTTCTTATCAGCTGGAAGCTTTACTCTCCACTCTAGTCCTCTTTGTGTATGTCACTGACTCTGGGCCCAGGAATCCCCAGGTCTTACCATAATGCTGGCCAACCAGGTCTCCACCCAGGTTCACAGGAGTCTATTGAATGGTAGGACTAAGCGTGCAGCTTTATTGCTGTTTTCCCCTCAATTCCTTTTATCGGTGACCAACATGGTCACCAGTCAGACCGCATGTCTGTTTATGTATTCCCATTGAGTCTTAGTCTTGGAAGGGGTTTGCCCTGAGGGGACCTGACCACTGGACTTGATGTCTCCTGGACGAGCAACTTGCTTATTCTTGTAGTAGTCAGTTGGACTGCCATTATTGGATTGTATTTTTCCTGTTGGGCTTTCTTTCAAGAAGTATCTTCTGTTCTTCTCGCCGCTCTAGGCTGGTCTGCTTGTCATTTCCAGTGGAAATTTCCCACCTCAGAAGATTCTGGATAGGATTCAGGATTCCACCTATGGTCTTATGCAATGCAGAGGCTCTGTAGGAAGCTTTCTTCACTGGGCATGTTGTAGCTCCATTTTAGGTATTCCAATCAGTTATAGGCAGAAGACAGACTTACAAGCTTTCTATGGTGATATTTCTGGTTATTCCTTTCTCTCCCCCTCAAGTATCTATTTTATAAAGGTAGGCAAGGAAAACCAAGATTCAAAAGACAGTTAAGCATCTTAAAATTATTTGCCCCCTTTTACCCATTCAAGCCTGATTTCGGCTGCAAACTACAAGGTCAGCAGTTCAAAACTACCAGCTGTTCCGTAGGAGAAAGATGAGGCTTTCTGCTCCTGTAAAGATTTGCAGCCTCGGAAACCCTGTACAGGGTCGCTATAAGTCGGAAACGACTCCATGACACGTAACCACCACCACCACCCATTCAAGTCATGTCTCAATCCTTGTATCCTAGAGCCCTGTTTTTCCAAGGTTGTGCATACATCATTATTTACCTCTGTCCCATTTAGCCCATGCAAACCTGCCTAATTGTTTCCCCATCCACCTTGTTCTTCAATTTCCCTCCCCCTTCTTGTGTTTTGCCCCCCTCCCCAGCACCCAAACTATCCTATTCCATACCCTGTGCTCCACTTTCCCCTCCCTCCCCTCACCCCACACCCCACATCCCGGTAAACAGCAAGGAATACCCACCCCTTTAGTTGTTGTTGTTGTTGTTAAGTGCCTTCGAGTCGGAGCCGACCCATAGCGACCCTGTACAGGGTTTCCGAGGTTAGGTTCTTTTTCTTAGTCTTTTACAATAGTGATCCTATGCAGTATTCCTCCTTTTGTGACAGACTAATTTCACTCACCATAATGTCCTCAAGTTTCATCCATGTTATTTGGTAGTTTACAACTTCATTGTTGTTCTTCAAGGTAGCATAATATTCTATTATTCCATTGTGTGTATGTACCACAGTTTGTTTATCCATTCTTCAGTTGATGGGCACTTAGGCTGACTCCATATTTTTGCTATTGTAAATAGTGCTGCTATGAACATTGGTGTGCATATATCTATTTGTGTTATGGCTCATATTTTTTTGTGGGTAAATACCAAGTAGAGGAATTACTTGATCATAAGGTATTTCTATTTCCAACCTTCTGAGGAAGCACCATATTTCTTTCCAGATAGGGTGAAACATTTTGCAATCCCACCAGCAATGCAGGAATGTCCAAGTCTCTCCACATCCTTGCCAGCATTTATTGTCTTCTACTTTTGTGACCTTTGCTGTTATTGCTGGTGTGAGATTACATCTCATTGTTGTTTTGATTTGCATCTCTCTAATGGCTAGTGATTGTGAACATTCCTTCACAGGTTTTTTGGCTGCCCGGATCTCCTCCTTGGTGAAGTGTCTGTTCATGTCCTGTGCCCATTTTTTAATTGAGTTGCTTGTCTTTTTCCCGTAGAGGTGTTGTAGTTTCCTATATATTTTTAAAATGAGTCCCTTGTCTGATGTGTCATTGCAAAAGATTTTTTCCCATTTGTGGGCTCCCTTTTTACTCTTTTGGTGGTCTTTTGAAGCACATACATTTTTAATTTTTAGTATGTCCCAATCATCTATTTTATCTACTTTGTGTAGTTTTCAAAATGTTTTGTAGTCTGTGTATTCCCTGAATTAGAGCCCTCATATTTTTCTCTATTTTTTCATTGATGGCCTTCATAATTCTGGGATTCACATTTAGATCTTTGGTCCATGTTGAGTTGGTTTTTGTATAAGGCGTGAGGTGAAGGTCTTGTTTCACTCTTTTGCATATTGTTTTCCAGTTCTGCGAGCACCATCTGTTGAAGCGACTATCACCTCCTCATGCGATATATTTTGGCACTTTGTCGAAAATCAATTGGCTGTATGTGGATGGGTTAATTTCTGGATTCTCGATTTTCTTCCATTGATCTATGTATCTTTCATTGTACCAGTACCAAGTTGTATTGACCATTGTACCGTGTAATAAATTTTGAAATCAGGGAGTGAGAGTTTTCCAACCTCATTCTTCTTTTAAGCAGTGCTTTGTTTATCCTGGGTCTCTTTCCTTTCCATATAAAGTTTGTAATTGTTTTTTCCATGTCTTGTTGAAGAATGTTGTTGGAATCTGGATTGGGATTGTATTATATGTGTAAATTGCTTTGGACAGTATTGGTGGTACCACTGGTGATGGTGGTATGCCGTGTTGTTGTTCTGACTCATAGCGACCCTGCATAGGGTTTCCAAGGCTGTAAATCTTTACAGTAGCAGAAAACGTCATCTTTCTGCCACAAAACCACTGGTAATTTTGAACTGCTAGCCTTGAGATTAGCATCCTTATTTGTAACCACTATGCTACCAGAGCAGCACCTCTATTTGGGTTCAAATCACAGTTTGCAATTGATAGCAGTGTGACCTTGGACAAATGACTTAACCTCGCTGGGTATTGGTCTTCCTCATTTCAAAAATAGGACTAGTATTAGTACCTGCCATGAAGAATTGTTTTGAAGATTATATGATTAAACAAAAATATATTTTTTTAACTCTGCCTGGTTCATTCAACTTAGTGAAAGTTAAAAGAATCCAAAGGTAATTTTAGTAAATTTGAAATCAGAAAAAGTCAAAGAAGATAATAAACACAATATTAAAATATTGTTTTACCTGGTGTCATCTTTTAGACTATATAGTGTTCTTTCAATGTTTTATAACCTAATAACACTCTTTATTTGAATATTTGCATTGTTTTTAGGACTTTACTGCTACAGCAAATATTTTTTAAAACGTGATTATTTTCTTTGGGCAAATTACTTGAAGATTTTGTATCAAAGAGTAGGAATATTTTAAGCTTTTGATACATATTCATATACTGTCCACCAAAATGTGTATAAATTGATGTTGTTATTGTTGTTGTTTTTCTTGTTGTGAAGTGCTGTTGAGTCAGTTCTGACCCATAGTGACCCTGTATAGGGTTTCCTAGGAGCTGCTGGTGAGCTTGACTAATAAATCAATTCTAACCCATAGCAACCCTATGTACAGCAGAACAAATCACCATTTAGTTCTGTGCCACCCACACAATTGCCACTACACTTAAGACCATTGCTGCTGCCACTGTGTAAATCCATGTCATTGGAGGTCTCCCTCTGCTTCACTGACTCTCCAATATATATATATATATCCAAAATATGAGAGATGGAGTCTGACCATCTTGGCTTCTAAGGAGCATTCTGGTTGTACTTCTTGCAACACAGATTGGTTTGTTCTTCTGTCAGTCCATGGTACCTTTATTATTGTTTTCCAACACCATAACTCAAATGCATCAATTCTTCTATGGTCTTACTTATTCATTTTCCAACTTTCACATGCATATGAGGTTATTGAAAATACCATGGTTTGGATCAGGCATAACTATTTCCTCAAACTGACATCTGTGCCCTTCAACATTCAAAGAAGTCTTTGCAACAGATTTGCATACTACTATACATTTGATTTCTTGACTGCTGCTTGCATGAGTGTTGATAGTGAATCCAAGCAAAATGAAGTCTTTGACAACTTAAATCTTTTCTCCATTTATATGGATGTTGTTTATTGGTGCAGAGGTGAGGATTTTTGCTATATTTACATTGAAGTGCAACACATCCTGAAGGTTATGGTCTTTGATCTTTATCAATAAATATTTTAAGTCCTCTCCACTCTCAGTAAGCAAGGTTGTATCATCTGCATATCACAGGCTGTTAATGAGCTTTCCTCCAATTCTAATGCCATGTCTTTCTTCATATAAACCAGCTTCTCAGATTATTTGCTAAACATACAGATTGAATAAATGTGGTGAAACTCTGGCACACCTTTCCTGATTTTAAATCATTCAGTGTCTTTTTGTTTTTTTTTTTTTAAAAACAACTGCCTGTTAGTCTTGTACAGGTTCCTCAAAAGCACAATCAATTGTTCAGGAATACTCATTCTCCACAGTGTTGTTCATAGCTTGTCATGATCCATACAGTCGAAAGCCTTTGCATAGTCAATAAAGCACGGGTAATTTCTGGTATTCTCAGCTTTCAGCCAAGATCCATCTGACATTAACAATGATAACCGTTATTCCATGTTCTTGTCTTAATCTGGCTTGAATCTCTGGCAATTCCCTGTCAATGCATTGTTGTAGTTGTTTTTAAAGTATCTTTAGCAAATTTCCTTGCGTGTTATAATAATGATATTGTCTGCTGAATTTTGCATTCCATTGGATCACCTCTCTGGAATGGGCACAAAGATGGATCTCTTCCAATCGGTTGGCCATGTTGCTGTCTTCTAATTTTCTTCGCATAGATCAGTGAGTGCCTCCAGTGCTATAAGTCAGAACTGACTAATATGCACTTAACAATAACAACAACAACAAATTCCAGGAGACTTGTTTGGCAGTGCCTTCAGTACACCTTGTACTTCTTCCTTCAGTACCATTGACTCTTGAACATATGCTACCTCTTGAAATTGTTGAACATCAACCATTTCTTTTTGGTATTGTGACTTTGTGTATTCCTTACATCTTCTTTTGATGCTTTCTGCATCATTAAATATTTTGTGCATGTTTTTTGTTGTTAAGTGCTGTTGAGTTGTTCTGACTCATAGTGACCCTGTATGAAGTTTGCAAGGAGTGACTGGTGAGCTTTAACTGACGATCTTGTGGTTCAAACCGATTTTGCAGTTCAATGCATTAACCCACAGCCCATAGAATCCTTCAATATTTCAAGTTGAGGTTTGAATTTTTTCTTTAGTTCCCTTAGCTTGAGAAATGCTGAGCATGTTCTTTCCTTTTGGTTTTCTAACTCTGGGTGTTTGTACATTGCATTATAATATAGGATTTTGTCTTCTTGAGCTGCCCTTTGAAAATTTCTGTTCAGCTCTTTTACTTCTCATTTCTTCCTTTTGTTTTAGCATCTGTATTCTGGTGAGCAAGTTTCAGAGTCTCTTCTGACATTTATTTTGGTCTTTTATTTCTTCCTTTTCTTCTTAATGACCTTTTGCATTATGCTTATTTGATATTTTTGATGTCATCCTACAACCCTTTTGGTGTTCATTTATTAGTGTCTAATGCATCAAATCTAAGGAGCTCTGGTAGTGTAGTGGGTACGAATCAGGCTGCAAACTGTAAGGTCAGCAGTTTGGAACTACCAGCTGTTTCATGGGAGAAAGATGAGGCTTTCTGCTCCCGTAAAGATTTACAGCCTCAGAAACCCTGTACAGGGTCACTATGAGTTGGAACCGACTCCACAGCACATAACAACAACAACAACAACAATGCATCAGCTCTATTTTTGAGATGGTCTTTAAGTTCCCGTGGGATATGTTCAAGATCATATTTTGACTCTGATGGACTTTGTTTGTTTGTTTTTTTCAGCTTCAGCGTGTACTTACATGTGAGCAATTTATGAACTGTTCTAGTCTGCCTCTTGCTTTGTTTGGCTGATGATGTGAAAGTTTTCCACCGTCTCTTTCCACAGATTTAGTCAATTTGATTTCTGTGTATTTCATCTGGTGAGGTCCAGTCATCTTTTATATTGTTTTAAAAAGGTGTTTTCAATGAAGAAGTCATTGGTTTTGTAAAATTCTATCATGCGATCTCCAACATGATTTCTATCACCAAGGCCATGTTTTCCAACTACTAATCCTTCTTCTTTATTTCCAACCTTTGTATTCCAATCACCAGTAATTATAAATACATATTGGTTGCATATTTGATCAATTTCAGATTGGAGCAGTTAGTATAATTCTATTTCATCATTACTGGCTTTAGTGGTTGGTGCATAAATTTGAATAATACTGGTATTAACTTGTCTTTCTTGTAGACAGATGGATATTATCCTATCACAGACAACATTATACTTCAAGAAAGATCTTGAAATTTTCTTTTTTTCCCCCAGTTTTTATTGTGAATTTACTGACAATTTACATGGGAGAACATCAGCTTTACATTTGTCCTATCATATTTTGTTTCATTGCAATGATTATAGTCCCCTCCATGCATTATCAAACAAACAAAGGGTACACTCCGCAAGCCTGCCCCACCCAGTGCAACACAATTCCTCTTCAATTTGTCATTCCCAGCATAGTAAACCATTTGACTGTCAGAATCGTAATGGCCAATACCAGTCCATGTCATCTCACTAGTGTCTAGGATATTGATGTTTAGTCATCCCATTTAATTTTTGACAGCTTCCAGTTTTATTAGGTTTACATGCCATACATTCCATGTTCCAATTATTAATGGATGTTTGCAGTTGTTTTTCCTCATTTTGAGTTGTGCCTCATCAGCAAATGAAGGTCCTAAAAGCTTTACTCCATTCTCGTCATCATGGTCACTTCTGTTTTGAGGAGTAGCTCTTCCCCAGTCATATTTCAAGTGCTTTCCAACCTGAGGGTTTCATCTTCTGCAGTACAACTGACAATATTCTGGTGCTCTTAATCATGTTTTAATATTCAATATTCTGGTTCTTTCTGACAGTCTACCATTGCTATCCATAATAGCAATGGGCTATTATGGGCTAAACTTTCGGAAGTAGTCGGCCTCTCTTTTTTCCTAGTCTGTCTTATTCTGGAAGCTCTGGTGAAACGTGTCCACTATGGTGACCTTCTGGCATTCAAAATACTGGTTTCAAATCTTCCAGCATTATGCAAACTACAATGACAAGACAAAATGAGAGATGCGTGGTAGTATAAATTGATGCCAACTTTGAATGAGTCACTTTTCCTAGCATTCTTATTAGCACTATAGATCTATGTGGAAGCAGACTGCTATAACATTCTTTCATTGAGTTAAAATGCTTCAGCACTGTGCCACCAGGGTCCCTTTGGAAGTGCTTGCTTACCCACTGCCATAGCATCAAGTCCAAGTCATGCTAACTCTATAGGACATAATAGAACGGTTCTATAGTGTGTCTGAGACTAAATCAGCCTCATCTTTCTCCTGTGGAGCAGCTGGTAGCCTTGACCTGTTGACCTTGTGGTTATAAGGCTAACAGTTTACCCAGTGTGCCACCAGGACTACTTTGGAAGTGTATGCTGTTGCTGTTGTTAAGTCTGTCAAGATGATCTAACTGTAGCAACCCAATATTGGGTTTCTGAAGAGCAGCTGGTGGGTTCTAACTGACAACCTTGTGGTTTGAAGTCCAGTGCTGATCCTACAGTGCCACACCAGACTGGAAGTGTATGCATTGTGTTTATTTATCTATTTCACAAAATATGCCTTACAGAAAGCTTTTAAAACATTTTCCTGTCTTCATTATACTTGCCCCCAAACTTACAAAGATCAGTTTATAAAATACAACATCAACCACTATTACTGCTGATACCTAATACGCATATTCAGTTACTATGTGCCAGGAGGCATTGAAACACTTTCAGTACATTGCCATTTAATTCTTACAAGACATCTATGCAGTAAGTTATGTTACTTACCCCATTCGAAAATTGAGATTTAAGCACAGAAGTCATGGAGTTGGTGGAGGCAGGATTGGAGCTGCAGAATCCCAAGAAAATTAGAAAAAAAAATTTTTTTTACATAAAGATCTCTGAATTTGTAAAGTTGGCACTTACTTCAAAGCAATTTTAAATATTATGTGGCTCAACAAAAAATAGACCAAAAATACCATATCTGCCATGGTTACAATTTTGTGACTTTGAGTTTATAAGATCTCTTGCTCATTGACATCTTTCAGGTACTCCTCTTTGGTTTCTTTTTCTGGGTCATTCTAGAGGACATTTACAAGGGTGATTAAAAAATTATCCACATTCCAGTTATGTTAAAATGCCCATCCACGTCCATGGTGATGACAACTTTGAGCATGCGTGAAATGATTCTGTTGAATAGACTAGTGACAGTGGATTATGTGGCAAATCATTTGCAAATCAATGAGGACAGGACAGAGTTGGACTTCGAAAAATTTGTGTGCGATGGGAACCAAAACAACTCATGGAAGAGGATAGACAGAAGCATTTGGACATCTGCAAACGAAATATGGACTGATAGTAAGAAAAGAAAGTAAAAGTTTCTTTTAAAAAATAAATGTAACTGGTGACGAGACATGGACTATGCTCAAGAAAACAAACAGCAAAGTATGAAATGGAAACATTCTTAATTGCTGACCAAGAAAACTTTCAAAAGTTAACCATCAACTAGAAAATTGATGCTTACAGTTTTCTGGGATCCTCAAGGGCCAGTATTGGAACACTATCAGGAAAACGATTCAATAATCAACAGTGCTTATTACAGTGAGATGCTCACTGCCGAGCTGAAGCCTAAACTTTGGATTAAACTCAGAGGATTGCTATCCAAGGGTGTTGAGATCTTGCATGACAAAGCATGTTCACACATGCTCTGTCCACACTGTTGACACTTTGCAACAACTTTTATCTTGCATGACAAAGCACATTCACACATGATCTGCCCACACTGCTGACACTTTGCAACAACTTTGTTTTGAGGCCTTAAAGCAGCCTTCCTGTGGTCCTGATCTTGCTCCATCAGACTTTCACCTGTTTGGTTCCCGGAATGCAGCGTTTTGAGGATGAAGATTTACCTCTGATGAAGACTGCAGTGCATTCATGGCTTGCAGCTTAGCATAAAACTTGTTTTAATAGCTAAGGGAATACAAAAGCTTGTTGACAGATGGACAAAGTGTATTGAAAAGCAAGGAAACTGTTGAAATATGCATTTATCTTTTCTAAAAGTTGATTAAAATATATTCTACAGACAGAGTGTGGATAACTTTTTATTCACTATTGGATTATCCTCTGGTCTCTACATAGGTCTTTGTGTGCTGTAAATACTTTGCACTTAGTTACTAATTGAAAGGTTAGAGGTTCAAACCCACCAAGTGGCACTGCTGAAGAAAATCCTGATTTTTTGCTTCCATAAAAATTATAATCAAGAAATCTCTGTAGAGTGCAGTTCTACTTTTAATACATGGGTCACCATGAGTAGGAATTGACTCACTGGCAATGAATATAATTTGGAAAGAATTCGGTCTATTTTAAAATTTGGCTTGCTCATTCACTTCTTCTTCCATGCTTGCAAACAATTTGGAATAACAAACAGACACATTTGAAACCAAAGGGGGAGGCATGAGTGGGTGAGCAAAGAGAGGGAAAGGAGAGAAAAGAATGAAACACTTCCCAGTCCTGCGCCATCTTCAAAATTGTTATGCTTGAGCCCATTCTTGCTACCACTGCATCAGTGCATCTTGTTGGGTTCTTCTTCTTTTTGCTGACACTCCACTTTACCAAAGGAGCTCTGGTAGTATAGTGGTTATGAGCTGGGCTGCTAACCTTAAGGTTAGCAGTTCAAAACTACCAGCAGTTCCACGGGAGAAAGATGAGGCTTTCAGTTCCCATAAAGATTTACAGCCTCAGAAGCACTTTATAGGGTTGCTATGAGTTGGAATTGACTACACAGCACATAACCACCACCACCACTTTCCAAACATGATGTCTTTTTCCAAGGACTAGTCCCTCCTGATACTGTGTCCAAAGTACCAGAGATGAAGTCTCATTATCCTCACTTATAAGGAACATTCTGGCTGTACTTCTTCCAAGACAGATTTGTTTGCTCTTCTTGCAGTCTACAGGGTGTGTGTGTAGGGGGAGGGGGGACAGAGATAGAGGGAAAGGAAAGAGAAGTTATGCTTAACTAAAGTACTTTAAAATGGAAGACTTTGGGAAAAAATAGCTCAGGAAAATGCAAAAATTATCCATAGAAGAATCAGGCAGCCTTATAAAAAAGCTGCTCTTTAATTCTTACTCTAATTAGGGCTTCTATGGGACTAAATACTGCAATGCTCTGTTTTATACTCAAGTGCATTCTATCTATTACAAATTTTGTGATCACTCATTCCTATCCTGTTGTCTCTAACTTCTCTTTATAGTTTTAAGCCTTTAAAACTCCTTGTTTGATATTCTCTCCCTATGCGCTTTCGTGTGTGTCATTGGTCACAGTTGTGCCCTTTTCTTTTTTTCCATGGCATATTTATTGCTAGTGGTACTGGTCTTTGCATTTCCGCTGCACTTTAATTGGGATATTTCATTAGAATCCTTAAGCTTGTCAGGTTTATGCTGCTTGCTCACAACATCCCGCAGAGAAATCAGTCCCATCAATTCTCTCCTCACAGAGTTGACATGGTTGAAGTGCTCTACAGGCAAGGGATGCTTTTATTCCAGAAATAGAGAGAAATTTCATGAACTGAAGGGCTGTGTGTGACCTGCAAAACTGAAAATGGGCTTCACTAAACTGGGACATTTCTGCCTCCTCCTGATACCCTAAAATAGATTACATTCAGCCGACCCCATTTGTAGTGTGGTGTTTGTGTGATAAGGGCTACATCATGATAGGAAATAAAGTCTCAAAGATTTCTGGAATTCATAAAACTGTTTGTGAAATTTTTTTAATGAGATCATTGATACTGCATTATAGTTTTCTGAAACAGATCATGATTGAAGTTTTGTGTGTGTGTGTCTTTAAAGAACAAAAAATTACTTTATTTCTTCACAATTGAAGTTTTTTTAATAGTAAAAAATACAACACCTCCCTTCTGATTTTTGTAAAAGATTATTTTTGACTCTTACGCAGTGCTAATGCAACCATATACATAATAAACAATATTTTAATGTATTTTCTAAACTTTCTATTAAAATTAATATTGTTGCTATTAAGTGCTGTTGAGTCAGTTTCGACTCATAACACCTCTGTGTAGTGTTTCTGAGGTGCTGCTGGTGAGCTCAAACTGCCAATCTTTCAGTTCAAACTAACCTTACAGTTCAGTGCATAAACCCGCAGTGCCACACCAGGATTTAATATTAATACAGGACATATTATATATACATGCATATGTATATTATATATATATAAATATAGAAGTTTTACGTTCCCTCTACACACAAATACAAATAGTTGGGTGGGGTAGAAAGGGAATTATTGAAGTATTCTGACCTATTGTCATCTCCAATTGGATTTCTCAAACAGACACATGAAGAATTTTCCAAGAGCTGAGAATGATTTTTTACCTTTTTAAATGGTTGGGGGAAAAAAAGAAGAAAACTATCTTGTGGCATAAAAAAATATATATATGAAATTTAACTTTCAGTTTCCATTATTAAAGTTTCATTATATTAATGTGTAATCTTTGGTTTAATACTACATTGGCAGAGTTGAGTAATTATAAAAGATACATATGGCTCAAAAAAAATCTATCTTTTACAGAAAAATTTTACTGAACCTTAATTGGCTCCGTAGGATAATCACTGAACTGCTAACTGAAAAGTCAGCGGTTCACACACAAGCTGCTCTTCAGAAACCCTATATAGGTTCACTCTGAGTCAGAACTAACTCAATGGCTTTTAACAACAACAGCATATTGGTGTGGTGCTGTAGGATAAGCAGTGGACAGGTAGCTGCAAAGTTGGCAGTTCAAACCCACCAACTGCTACCCAGGAAAAGGATGAGGCTTGCTGCTTCTGTTAAGATTTACATCCTCAGAAGCCTAATATAGGGCCACGATATGTTGGAATTGGTTGGATGGCATATTATATATATATATATATATATATAGTAGTTGTTGTTGTTGTTAAGTGCAGTTACGTTGATTTGAGTCATAGTGATCCTGCATAGGGTTTCCGTAGAGCGACTGGTGGGTTTGAACTGACAAACTTGTGGTTCAAAACGACTTTGTGGTCTAGTGCTTATCCTATAGCGCCACACCAGGATTCTCTTGC
>NW_006408537.1:22066909-22068156 GCF_000296735.1 Chrysochloris asiatica | reverse complement strand
ATATATATATATATCAGTTTTTGTATATCACTGTATTTTTTATGACTCAGTATTTTTGTATCACTGAAATTAAAAAAACACAAAAGTGATATGGACACAGAGTGATGTCACCCCAATTTTGGAGCAGATTTTAAAACAAAGATTAATAAGGAAGCACAAAGTTCATATTCAAGTAGAATATGAAATAAACAAACGCATGTTGCAAAGCATATCAAGAAAAAATGAAAGATAATCTGTGACAGAATTGAAAAGTATAAAATATATTAGTAGATAAGGCTACTAATAACTATTTATTCCACATAAAATAAATTAAGAGATTTTAATTAAATATTACCATATTGCCTTAATGTTCTTTGTCTTCTGCTTAGAGATAGAAAACTGAAAAATAATAGGCCTGTATATAAATTGAACATGTATTATGGAATGCATTGTTGTATATAGTTAAGCAGGGAATTCAAGACCTTCAACACCAGTAAAGCTGAAGACAATGTCTTTGTTCTGCTTTGATTGCCTTATTAAGGACTGTGACAGTTAATGTTTGTGTCAACTTGGCTGAGTCTGAATTCTCAGTGGTTTAGCAGTTGTTGTTGTTGTTGTTAAGTGCCGTCGGTTTAGCAGTTAAGATGTAATAATTCCCCATGATGAAATCTAATATATTGTCATCTAGTATGATCAACCCTGATCTGATGTACCTCAATGTAAAGAAAGCAAAAATCCTTACAACCAGAACAATAAACAACACCCTGGTAAATGGAGAAAAACACTGACATTGTCAAAGACTTCATTTTGCTTGGCTCCACCACCAACAGTCATGGAAGCAGCAGTCAAGAAATCAAATGGCGTATTTAGGCAAATCTGCTGCACAAGATCTATTTAAAGTGCTCCAAAGCAAAGATACCAGTCTGAGGACTGGTATCTAAAATATCATGACCCAAGCCATGATATTTTCAATAGCTTCATATACATATGAAAGTTGGACAATGTATAAGGAAGAATGGAGAAGAATTGATGCATTTTAGTTTTGCTGTTGGAGAAGACTATTAAAATCAGCATGGATTGTCAGAAGAACAAACAAATCTGTGTTGGAAGAAGTACACCTGGTATTCTCCTTAGAAGCCAGAATGAGGGCTTCATCTTTCATACTTGCATATGTTATCAAGAGATACAAGTCCTTGGAAATGAACATCATGCTTGGTGGAGGTTATTAAGAAAGAGGAATTACCACCTCCATCCCCAATAAGATGGAT
>NW_006408537.1:22060738-22062091 GCF_000296735.1 Chrysochloris asiatica | reverse complement strand
AAAAAAAAGCAGACCAAATACGATGCGCATCCGCGTCTCCCGTATAGGGTTTCTGAGGAGCGGCTTGTGAGCTTGAACCACTGACCTTGCAGTTCAAAAGGCTTTGCAGTGGCACCTTAATCCACAGTGCTACAATGGGACACCTCTCAAACCTGTGAATGTAAGCCGACCAAATAAGGCACACATCCGCTTCTCCTGTATAAGGTTTCTGATGAGTGGCTGGTGAGCTTGAACCACCGGCCTTGTCCCACTGGCCTTGTCGTTCAAAAGAATTTGCAGTGTAGCATCTTAACCCACAGCACTACGCTGGGCTCCCTCTCAAACCAGTGAGGAAAGGCAGACCAAATCTGTGTCTCAGCTTGGTCTGAGTGTGTGAGTTCCTGGCAGAGGAAACCACCAGTGGTGGTGGTGGGTCTTGGCCACTTGGTTAAGCCCCCACCTCCATTCACCCAGATGTATGTGGGCAAACCGTGACTGCATCTATTCCTGACACCAAAGAAAAAAAATAAGATCGGAACCACCCAAAATCAACAAAGCATACCGTGCACCTCTTTTTTTTTTTTCCCCCAAATGTTCCTGCAGAGTGTTTCTGCGGTGTCTCTGTGGCCCCTATTTAGTCCCGCTGCTTTGTCTAGCCCAGGATGTGGGCTCAGGCCTCCGAGCCTGGCTGGGGGATTTAAAGGTACGCAATTTCCCGCCTCCGCTCCAAATTCCACAGGCTATAAACCTTCAAGCCTTTAAACTATTCCTATCTCTGTGGGTCCGAATTTTGGAGCTCTGCCTTGCCTCTTTTTTGCCTGGAATTTTGAGTTAATTTTGACGGCAACCTTCACTATGCCTTCACCCTAGCCTAGCCACCGGCAAGCCCTGCCCTCCCTGCTTCTTCAGTAATGACCTTACTCTGTTTCAGGCCCTTCTGAGTTTTGCTACTTGTTGAAATGTTGTGGAGTGGATTATAACCCACAGTGACCCAGTATAGGGTTTCCAATGGCAGCTCTTGAGCTAGAACCACAGTTCCTGCAATTCAAAAGGCTTGCAGTCTGTCGCATTAAACCACAGCAGAGGTGCTTTGTTACTGGTGTTAAGCTGCTACTCAGCTTGGGCTGGCCTAAACCTTGATGCCTTGATGGGCGGGCCTAAGGCTAGGAGGCTGGGCAGAGGGCTGGCCTAGGCTGAAGAAGTGGGGGATGGGCTTGGTGCTTGTAGGCAGATGGGGTCTGTTTTTGATGACGTCTAAAATGCCTCTCTTTTTCTCCCTGTGCCTTGAGCCCCCCAATTTGTTCTGTATACACGCTGGTAATGCCTAATGTGGCAATGAGGACCTCCCTGGGATGGACTATGTTGGTTGCTGTG
>NW_006408537.1:22049619-22060294 GCF_000296735.1 Chrysochloris asiatica | reverse complement strand
TACCATCAGTTAACAGTATTTCTCTCTATCCACTTTTGCTTTTTAAAAAACAAGCACACATAAAAAAGCACTGAGGCATATATAATAATTTACATCTCCAAAGGGCACATTCTGCAAGTCTGCTCCTGGCCACCAGTTCTTATTCCTTCTCTTCTTAGCTGATGAATCTAGAATTCTCAGCCGCTCCTCCTCTCCATGCCCCCATCTCTGCCTCCATCTCTGGTCCTGCTGCTTCTCTGGATAAGAGTCAATCTCTTTTGAGATATAAAAAGAGAAAGAAGTGAGTATAGAAGGAGGCCCCAGGAGTGGAGTGCGTCCTTTGGACCTGGAGTCTCTGAAACTCCTAGATCTAGAGGATGATTGATGCCAGAACACATGTTAAACTCCAAGGAATGCTACTGATGTTGAAAGCAGACAAGGGCCTTCTCTGCAGTCTGTTCTCTGAATTCAGACTTCTAACTTTCTAAACTGTGATAGACTAAATTTCTATTTGTTAAAGCCACCCACGTGAGGTATTTCTGTTATAGCAGCACTTGTTTTTGTTGTTGTTAAGTACTGTTGAGTCAGTTCAGACTCATAATGACCCTGTATAGGGTTTCTGAGGAGCAGCTGGTGAGTTTGAATCACAGCCCTTGAAGTAAAGCATTTAGATAACTAAAGTAGAAACTAAGGGAGCAGAGGTTGTGGCTACTGATGAAACTATTCATAGCCTTCTTGAGAGTTAATCCCATTAATTCTTATATTTTTGTCATTGTTAAGTTCCATTGAGTCAGTTCTGACTCATAGTGACCCTGTATAGGGTTTCTTTGAGGAACGGTTGATGGTTTTGTACCACTAACCTTTTGGTTCAAACAAGCCTTGCAATCCAGTACATTATCCTGCAGCACTACACCAGGACTCCTTAGTTTTAGAGGACACAATAATTTAAGTGAATCCTTAAACTAATAGCAATGGGTCTGGAAAATGGAATCTATGCAAGGGAGTTTGTATATATTATTCTCCCTTCCTTAGGGAAATTATGCAAACATTACATAGAAAGCTTTGGTATGCCCTGCTTTGGACTGATGGCCATATTTGTTAATACTGTTTATCATAATAGGAATAAAATAATTGTATAATGGTGATAGAAGATTTGGAATTTTCTTTTAATTTCTCATAGCATTTTAACAAATTCTACTTATTGTTTACATTCAGTTTTTAGTATATTCCCTAGTGTATTACTCAGCCTTTTCTGCTCTATAATGTTTTTGTTAGATTATGCCACTTGGTGTGTTGTAATTCAATTTAGACTTCTGTCTCTTTAAATTAACTGTGAGGTACTTTAAAAAATTTTTTTTTTTCTGTTCATATAAATTTGCTAATTATTTAAATTTGTCCAGCAAGTTTATATTGGCTTGGTCCAGTTAGTGTTTTAATTACGAGCTAGTATGCATTGCGTAAAGCAGCAAAACCCCTGACCTAAGGGAGACAAGCAATTTTTTTAAAAAAGCGAGGATTACAAAAAGAAACAAATTAAAAGGAAAGAAGTAGAGCAGGGAAGAGAAGAAGAAGGAAACTGAGAAGGAAGAAACACTAACAGTAGGAGTTGTAGACGGAGGTCAATAATGCTTGTAGATAATTTGTAGATAAAGGCAAGATAAAGGATGATGCCTAATTGGGAAAGACCTCTTAAATATAGAAGATGTAAGTAGGTTTGCATACCATGGGTTTCTTAAACATTATTTCTAGCAGGAAAATTTTATTTTCAGGAAAAACAAATGTCCTAGAAACCCCAAATTTGAGGTATATAGAAGACTGTCTCGGTATGGAACTGCAGGATAATGCAGTGGATAGCAAGGTCGGTTTGAGGTGCCAAGATCGGTGGTTCCAACTTAGCAGCCGCTCATCAGAAACCTTATACAGGGTTGCTATGAGTGGGAACCAACTCGGAAGCACTAACAACAACAACATGAGTTGGAACTGACTTGATGGCACTTAACAAAAATAACAACAAAAACTGTCTGTTTAGACAATTCTGATGGACAGGGTTAGATGGAGCCCTGTTTTCACCAGGTCTTCCAAACGCCTCCATTTTGCCCCCTGGAGACACTTTCAAAAGGAGCTCTGGTAGCGTAGTGGTTACGAATCGGGCTGCAAACCTTAAGGTCAGCAGTTTGAAACTACCAGCCTCTCTGCAGGAGAATGATGAGGCTTTCTGCTCCGGTAAAGATTTACACCCTCGGAAACCCTGTACAGGGTCGCTATGGGTCAGACCCGACTCGATGGCACTTAACAACAACAATAACAGCAACATTATTTGTATGGATTCCTGGTGTGGCATTGTGAGTTAATGTGCTGGACTGCAAAGTAGGTTTGAACTACAAGGTTGGCAGTTCAAGCTCACCAGACACTCCTCAGAAACCCTATACAGGTCTCTATGGGTCGTAACCAACTCAACAGCACTTAACAACATTATTTATACTTGAAACGGTAATGGACTATATATGTAAAGGTATAAAAGAGGGATTATGCACCTATTTAGGTGTGGATGTTAAAAACACACTTTTGAAAAGGCACTGTACATAGCTCTTTGGATCAGAAAAGCAAATAATGAGAATGAAGAAAGTCTACAGAACGTTTCAAATGATAGACTTAATTATTTGAAGTAACCCTCCAGCTGACTACCTTTAGGAGCACCAAAACCTCCCCAAACAAGAATAATGATGATAATACTCATATTTAACGTATTTTTTGTTTACTTACATTTCTATAAAATGTGAATAAATGTGCATTTAAAAAGCTTTGCTATGGTTATTAGTTTAAAACAATATGAGTAATTAAAACCAAAGGGATAGCTTGCAAATGAAATTTCAAGGCTTGGCCTCTGTCTTCTCTTCTAACCAGAATGCCACCTTATGTTGATAATATTTGTTAAAAAACCAGAAACAAAGAAACATTGTTGGTGAGTAGATCCTGATTCATAGAGACCATATAGAACAGAACGGCCATATAGGGTTTCCAAGGCTGTGATCTTTACAGGGAGTCCTGGTGTGGCACTGTAGGATAAGCACTCAACCACAAAGTCAGTGGTTCAAACTCACCAGCCATTCCTCAGAAACCCTTTACAGGGTCACTATGAATAGCAACCAACTAAACAGAACTTAACAACAATCACATCTATAATGACTCTTCTTGTGAGCTCATAGACCTCAAAGTATTTCTTACTGATTTTTATTTGCTACTTTCTAGTAAATTTCTCCCATTTAAATCTCAAACTACTATTTTATCTTTGATCTAAGCTATTGGTCTTATATTATTATCATTTGTGTTATTTTTATGCCTGCATATATGCAGTCCTGGTGTGTTGCTGTAGGATAAGCACTGGGCTAGTAACCACAATGTCAGTGGTTCAAATCCAACAGTTGTTATTTAGAAACCTTGTACAAGTTGCTTGAGTTGGAGCCAACTCAATGGCACTAACCGCAACATGGTGGTGGTTATGTGCTGTGGAGTAGGTTCCTATTCATAATGGCCCTGTTTAGGGTTTCTGAGGCTATATATCTTTATGGAAGCAGAAAAGTTCACTTTTCTCATGCAGAAAAGCTGGTAGTTTCAAACCGCTGACCTTGAGGTTATCAGCCCAACTCGTAACCACTATGCTACCAGAAATCCTTTAGCAACAGAATATATATTATTAATCTATAATACTAGCAGACATACACAAAGTTTAATAATCTAAATAAACACCAATATTCTAATGAAAGGAAATGTCAAATACAGGGGTAAGATAGTGAAAACGTCTTTAATATACTAGAAAGAAGTCAAGAGTTGGATATGATTAAAAAAATCTACTATTCTAGGTAAGTTATTGCTGCTAATATCGATTCTGTACTGGGTCCAGGATGATAATAAACTATTACCTGTCTATCCAAGGAAGGTCATTGTTAAATGTAATGATTGCTTTAGGGGAGATTAGAATGGCAATTCTTAGGTGAAATAGATGCTTCTGTCCTGATGCAGGTCTGGGGCTAGGGATTTAGTGGGTATGTGGCCTCCTTTGATGTAGAATACTGCTTATTTACCCTGGAGTCAGGAGATAGTGGAAGGGACCAGGTAACATCTAAGTTCTTTTTTTTCTTTCGTGAGAGAAAGACCACAATTGCTTCTGTTTGAGTACCGAATACTGTAGCTTGTAAAATGATTTTAACCAGAAGTCAAAAAAAAGAAATAATAAAACAGTCAAGCCTGAAAGTAGAGACAAGTTGTATATAATGATTAGGTCTAATTCATACAAAATCCCATCATATTCATAGTTAGACATCAGCATTTTCCACCTCTTGATTATTCAGCTCCTCATTCCTGGTAAAGCTGCCTTCCCACTGTGGCTCATGGAACTATAGTCCCTCACTGGAGTTCTTCCCTTCAGACCTGTCTTTTACTGGAAGTTTGTTGTTGTTAAGTGCCGTTGAGTTGGTTCCAACCCATAGCATCCCTGGATAGGGTTTCTGAGGAGCAGTGTTGGTGAGCTTCACCGACTTTGCAGTTCTAACAACTTTGCAGTCTACAATGCCACACCAGGACTCCACAGGAAGTTTCTAGACTTAGTTTAATCCCACTTCCTTATCATGATCACCAGACTTCCTTCTTTCATGATGAGGTCATCATGATCTCATACTGGGGAAAGCAACATGTTAAAGTATTCTTGATGATTGGATTCAACATGTATGTCTGAAGGTGAGGTGAAACATAGAGTGGAACATAGGAGATTTGATTGAAAATGTGTATAAAAAGCCTTTAGGCCATCCAAGTAACCTTTGCCACCTCACACAGGCATGCAACTATTCCATCAAAGGGCAGAAGGCTTATTATCCAAGTAATTGATTCATAGATGTGGACTGTAAGGTCGAAAGCACAATTGATGACAGGGATGAATTACTATACCAAAATTGTAAGAATATGTGTAATACAAATAAACTTGCTATTTAGAAGTTTCTTGTTGTTGGTAAGTGCTGTTGAATCGGTTCTGCTCAGAGTTACCCTGCATAGGGTTTCCGAGGAGCAGGTGGTGGGTTTGAACCACTGACCTTGTGGCTCATAGTCCAGTGCTGAGCATACAATGCCACACTAGAAGTAGAGATATAAAAAAATAGAATAAAGAGCTACTACAGTTTAAAGTGATTATTTTTTGATAGTAGCAGTGTGTGGTACTTTAGGATAAGCACTGGACTACAAACCACAAGTTCCATGGTTCAAGCCTGCTATCTGATTCTTGGAAACCCTATACAGGGTCATTATGAGTCAGAAGCAACACGACATCTCTCAATAACACAATAACAACAACAACAGTAGGACTAAGTGGTAAGAGAGGATGAGGAAGCACACTCTTTCATTGTAAACGTTACAATAGTGTTTGATTTTAAAAATATAAAGTGTCATTGAGCTGGTTCTGAGTCATGATGACCCTGTATAGAGTTTTCAAGGCTGTAAATCTTTGCAGGAGCAGAAAGCCTCTTCTGTTTCCTGAGGAGCTGCTAATGGGCTCCAACCATCTACCTGACATTTCTTATCCTACAGTTGCTTATCCTACAGAGCCACAAGCATTATTTGAAAAAATGAAAAAAGTAAGAAGGAAAATAGAAAGGGGGAAAATAAGAAAGGAAGATGGGGGAAGGAAGGTAAGAAGAAAGGAAGGAGAGAAAAAGAGGAGGGCAACTACAAGTAAACAATAGTCTGATGGGTATTGATGACTATAGGATAGATCAGGTATTTGTGTGTGTGTTAAGGGGAAGGCCCTGGTGAAGAAGGTCAGGTTTGTCCTATATCTTTCCTTTTGAGGAACTCCTCATTTCCAAAGCCATGTGATTGTGGCAAGCATCACACCCAGCTTCACCTGCATTGCTAACAGGAAGCTCAAGACTCTGGACTAAATTGTGAATCGTATGATACTGGGTTGGTTAGACACATCATTGATATGGATTAATATAGTTTTATATGGATATGGAGGGTAGGATAGGGAGAAAGTCTCATACTTTTCTCTGGATTTCTTAGCTGTAACACTGAAGCAGCCAGAGGTGGTATTTTCTACCATGCTTGATTCCTCAAATCAAACAAAGAGAAAATCAGCAGAAGGTAGACATGGACACAGACTTATATACCTGAGATATTATACCCAGATTCAGTCATGGCTGAAATAGAAAGTTATTTGTATTCTGAGTCAATATGTAACTTTTGTGCTTTTACTAGTTTGAGCTGGTTTCTGTCCTTTGATGCCCAGAGTACTTATCCCCATTTTCTCCAAGTCCCTGACTTCTTTCAGACAATCATAGTTCTTTTACATAAAAATGCTATTTCAAAAAATATAAGCCTAAATTTTGTTTTGAAAGTAAATTGATCTGCTATCTTATTCAAGATATTTGAATATTTAAATGGCAAGAAATGGAGGTGAAAAATAATTGGGTATCCTTTTGTATTTGGTTTTCTTTTCCTTAAGATATTTTAACTGTTTGGCAATCCAGATAATCATCAGTCAAACTTCATCTTGCAATATTTTGTAGTTGTTTATAAAAGAGAGAAATATGTTAGGTTCTGCAAACAAAATTTGAAATGCTAGCAAAAACTGCAGTTACCTTTAAGGATGAACCTCATGTTTATGTTTTAACAGCAATTTACTTTGGTTGATTGTATTTTTTCTAGAAATAAAATCAAAACTTGGAAAATTTTTAGTCAAATTTTCTGATGTTTTTTCTCTTGAAAAACTTGATATATATTTAGAAGGGTAAGTCAAAAAGTATTACTATAAATTATAGAAATGTTAACTAAAAAATATAAAAATGTGAAGCTATTGTTTCTTGACATATCCTCCATAGACTTCTGAAAGTGCTGTTCCCAGCTCACTAATCCTTCCACAAAGAATGACATCCTTAAGAAATTCAAATGGTGTTCCTTTTCTATGTTCTTTGAGTTTGGGGAACAAAAGGAATCTTGAAGAGGTAAGACCAGGGTTGTAGGATGAATGGGGCAAGTTTTCCAAGGAAATTCTGGCAAGACAGTTCTTTTAAGATGAGTGTCCTGTTAAAAAAGACAGAGATGATGATGTGGAATGTATTCCTTGGACTGCTTGATTGTTTGTTCTACAGGTCAATTTTCTGAATGAACTCTTCTGGCTAAAAGTTAGAGGAAAAAAATCAAAAGAATATTAACTGAAAAGATATTTTGTGGCCTTTGAGTTCATTGTATTAATTTAAGGATTCACTGAATTGAGGTTTTGTGTGATGATGTTGTTATTGTTATTTATAAATCAACTCTAATGGAATTCACACATGAAGAAAAGTGAATACCAGAGAAATTAAAAAATGTAACTAGATACTTGTGTTTATTTTACTCTTACAGATTAGAGTTGTAGAATGTCTGCCTCAAATGGCTAAAATTATGGTAACTTGGCAAAAATTGTTTATTGACAGTTTCTAATTAGATTTTATGAGTTCTTTATCATTCTTAGTGCCTTAATTATAAAACAATGTTTTTTTGTTTTATTTTGGTTCCCTCACCCCACCCCCTCATGAATAGGAGGTTCATCAGTTCTTAATTGTGACATTTCTGTAAACAGTACTATCTTCTTGTGATAGGTAAAGGCCAAATTTAGTCACTTGCTGCTGCTAATTTAGGTGTTATTAGGGTGTGCCCTTACAGGAGACAATAAGGAGCAGACTTGAACTGAGTCATCATGCGCTTTATGTACAGAGAAAATGTCAGAGTCAGACATTGCATAGTGGAGTTTATATCCATGATACAGGGGTGACCCCATCACTTTTGAATGATACTACAAATTGGTAATGAGAACACCTCTATGTGTAATGAATGCCAATTCCTCAGCATACAATATTTGTGACATATTCAATTTATGAGGTTTTCCATCTTTCAAATTTCCCAGAGTTTAAATTTAGTGAAAGCTACTTCCACCTCCTCACCCTCTGGATGTGGTTTTGTGTCAGAAGTAACCTTCAGAGGTAGAAAGCAAGTGCTATATCTAAGGTGTGGCAGGTATAGCACATGTCCTGGGCACCAATTGAAGGTTGCTCCACTGAATAGTTTTGTTTAGTCATTGCAGTTTCTATCATCAACTGTGAGAGACCATTTAGCAAATCAGAGCTAATACTTTTGTATCTGAGAGCCTCCATAGGTAAAAGGATAAGAAATGGGCCACAAGGTCAGTTTGAACCACACGTTCAATGGTTCAAACCCATCAGCCACTCCTCAGAAACTCTATACAGGGTTGCTATGAGTCAGAATTGGCTCAAGAGCACTTAACAACAACAATAACATAGTCAAAGCCATCTGTGAACACTTGCTCTGCTGAGTGTAGAAAGACAAGCAACTTAAAAAAAACAATGAGCACATATTAGACTGATTTTCTTGAGCAAAAAGAAAGATGTGGTTGTAATTTTCATATTAGTGTCATAATGTATTGAGACAAATGAACTTGTATTTTTGAGCTGATATTATGGTAAAGTTCTCCAAAAGATGGGTGTATGATATTTGGACAGGGCATAATTTCAGTGCTTGCCATAGGCTCTGTTTCCTGTAGATGTCTCCGGTTGAAAGGAAAATGGAATAAGAATGAGTTGTTCCTTTTTAAAATTTAACCTGTAATCTTAGAAATGGTACTTTCCTTTTCACCACCTCAGTTTCATATCTTGCTTTCTTTCATATCACAGAAATTTCTAATAAACATTACTTTCTTGAAGCAGTCAGCATCCCATGTAATGTTTTAAGACACAAAGCTGTTATTAATAAGGAAAAAGTTTCCTAGAGTAACGGAAAATAGAGTAAAAGAATCCTAATTCTGAAGATGCTCCCTACGTGCAAAATGCTTGGACAATTTTCTTTGCTATCAAACAATTCTCAGAGAGGTTACTATGCACACTTTTCTAAAGTTCTCAAAAGTGGAGATTTTATTAACTTTTATAGAAACTTCTTTATAAATTTCATAATCTTTACCAGCAAAACTCTCTTATCTCTACTGTAAATCTTTTTTCAATCACAATTCAAGCCCATTTCCCTACTTTATTTAGCCCTTATTGCTATGGGGAAAGTTGGCACGTATCCTATTTATAAAAATCTTTTGTATTTTTTAGTAGCCATCATTCCATTACCTCTATGTCTACAGATTAAATAACCTCCATTTACTTATCCTTTCCTAATAGACTTCATTATCATTCTATCCATCATTTTGCCTGCCTTTTCCAAGATCTATTTCAAATTCTCTAAATTGTCTTTTAAATATGGACACCAATATTCAGCTTATAGAAACAGGAATTATTGACTGTTTTCGTCTGTCTCAACTTCTCTAATGTGAGCTTTCGAGAGAACCCATTGCTGACTCATTATATGTGTTATCAGATCTCAGTTTAAAAAAATGTTGTCCTGATGCCTACCCTGTGATTTTCATAATTAGAGCTGTGTTCAGATTAGGATTCAAAGGGTTAGGGGATGCCTGGTGACATCTTTGTTTCTTTTTTTTTGTAAGACATGAATGATGAATTGCACTGCCACTTGGGCACTGTCAAAGCTCTTTATTCTACACTGGTTAAGATTGCCTCATAAGGGAAGTAAGACATTTAAATAGGAAAAGGAAAGCTAGTTGTTCACCCACTTGACATTGCTATGTAAAGATCCACTCCTATTAAGTATAAGTAAGTTAGTGTTTATTGTTTGAAACTCATCTCAAATTTAATATAGTTATATATAATTAATAGATAGTATATTTATGACCACAACTCACCTGTCAGTTTGTCATACTGTGGTGGCTTGTGAGTTGTTGTGATTCTGAAAGCTATGCCACTGGTATTTTAAATACCAGCAGGGTCATCGGTGGTGGTCAGGATTCAGATGAGCTTCCAGACAAAGACAGACTAGGAAGAAAGAGTGACGAACTACTTCCAAATATTTAGTCACTGAACACCTTATGAATAGCAGAGAAACACTGTCAGATATAGTGCTGGAAAATGAGCCCCTCAGGTTGAAAGGCACTCAAGAGCACTCAAATGAAACTGGGGTAGACCTGCCTCATCAAAGTAGAGTTGACTGTGATGACATGAATGGAGTAAAGCCCATGGGACCTTCATTTGCTGATGGAGCACAACTCAAAATGAACAGAAACAGCGGTAAACATCCACTGAAAATCAGAACGTGGAATGCACGAATTATGAATCTGGGAAAATTGAAAGTTGCCAAAATGAAATGGAATGCATAAACACCGATATCTTAAGCATTAGTGAGCTGAAATGGACTGGTATTGGCCATTTTGATCTGATGACCACATGGTTTACTATGCCAGGAATGACAAATAGAAGAGGAATGGGTTGCATTCATCGTCAAAAAGAACATATCCAGATCAGTCATGAGGTACAACGCTGTCTGTGATAGGATAATATCCATGTGCCTACAGGGAAGCCCAGTTAATACCACTATTATTCAAATTTATGCACCAACCACTAAAGCCAGTGAAGATGAAGTAGAAGAATTCTACCAACTTCTTCAATCTGAAATTGATCAAACATGCAATCAAGATATATTGATCATTACTGGTTATTGGAATGCACAGGTTGGGAGCAAAGAGGAAGGATCAGTAGTTGGAAAATATGGCCTTGGTGATAGAAATGATGCTGGAGAATGCATGATAGAATTCTGCAAAACC
>NW_006408537.1:22021256-22047084 GCF_000296735.1 Chrysochloris asiatica | reverse complement strand
CGTGGAGCAGCTGGTAGTTTCGAACTGCTGACCTTGCGGTTCGCAGCCCGATTCGTAACCACTATGCTACCAGATATCAATAGATACTTTAAATTTTATTATGTGCCCTCAGTGTGCCAAGCATTATATAGAAGAGAAGCATAGTTCTTGACTTCTATAACTTTGAAACATTACATAATATCACTAATAGACTATGCATCTGTATAATTATATTCACAGGTATTTAAAATATATGAATGTAATAATTTCTATTTTAGGATTTATTTTTAACTGTTTTTATTATTAAGTAAAGCCAGGTTGACATTGGAAACATTGTCAGACACATGAATCTAAATGTGAGAAATCTTACTGCTTTCCAAACTCATATTTTATCTGAACTGAGTTTGAATTTAAAAAAGATTTTTAATGAAGGAGAAATGATGGTTTAGCAGATGGCAGATGGGAGCTTGTTCTAGGTTTTTGAAATAACATAAACTGTCCTGTAAAGTATCTATAGAAGAAGAGAGACAGAAGGGGAGATGATTGGTATTTCTTGATTAGTGTGTTGGAAGCAGGTGGGGAAAATGATGGAGGTGATTTGGGTAGGCGGATTGGGCAGAGTGACATGGACACCCAGGCTGGTTGGCAATGGAGGATGAAGCACCACTGAAAGTCTCTGAGGAAGGAGATTTTTTTCTTTTTTCCTCAGCAGTAAAGGAAGAAGCACTAGTTGGCTAAGTGAGAAGAGATAGAATACAGACAGTAAAGAGAAGAAGAGACATGGTAGATGGCGAACACTGAACCAAATAAAGCAGGCCAGAAACCCTTTCTTATGTTCTATTGTTAATTTTCCCCCACTTAAGAGAAGACACTAAATTGCATGCAATTAGAAACACCCGAGACTCTCTACTTTCCAAAAGTACAATGATGAACAAAATAGTAATTTTCCCAGACCTGGTGGGGCTTCTAGTTGACTTGGGAAGGAATACAAACATAAGTAAATAATCAAGTAAATATGTGATACATGCTGATAGTGGTACATAGCAATGTGCAGCAAGAGAGGTTGTCTGGAAATGTAGGGAGTAGCAAAAAGACTTTAATAGAATGATGGTGATAAAAATTTCTCTAAAGATATGAAGTTTGAGATTAGACATGGAACCAGAGCAGTCAGGGAAAAGAGTGTACCAAGTAGAAGGAGTAGCCTGATAATCTTAATGAGGAAAAGAAAGCAGTATGTTTGGGGACTTTAAGAAGGTCAGTATGGCTAGAACATGAGGCTTATGGGGAAGGATGGTGAGATATGAGACTGGAACAGATTATGTGGACCATTGTGGCTCATATTAAAAATCTTTTATTTTATTTTAAGTAAAACGGTAAGATATTTAGAAGTTTTAAGCAAGATCTGATTTACAGCTTCAGAAGACAGTTTTGGCTATTGTATTGAATGTGGCAGAATGATAAATAGGCAGCTGTTTAAATAATTTAGGTAAGAGAGGATGATGGATTTTATTATGGCAGTGGCAGATGAGATGGAGAGAAATGAATGGAATCACAATGTGTTTGTAACTGAATTGACAGGACTCAGAGCTGGATTAGACAGTTGTGAGAAAGAAGGGGGAAGCAAAATCAGCTCACACATACCAGCAAATGGATGAATGACGGCATGATCTATGTAGATGTGGAAGGCACATTGAAAAGAAAATGGTTGGAGGGTTGACAATTACAGACACTTTTTTTTTTTTTTCTTCTTCTTTGAAATATAGAATTTGAGATGCCTATACGGTGTCAAATTGGAGATGTCAGATAGCTGCTTAATATGTGAGTTTGGAGTTCAGAAGAGAAAACTGAATTGTGAATATAAATGTGGAAGCTATTGGCATATACATGGCATATGAGACACTTATAAGGGCATAATAATATAGCATACACCTATTCCATGCATATGAAATATCTAGGATGCAAAAAATTAGATATTTTACCATGAAGTCATATTTGCCATCTTTGATGTTTCAAGGTATATAAGTTTCAAAATTTAATCTAGAATGGTCATTAAAACCTAGCTCAATTTCACTTATACAAAGTTTTGTGGAGATTTCAGGATATATTTGAAAACAGAAAGCTTAATGGGTTTTGAAGATCATGGTCTGCCAAGTGAAAGGTGAAAGAATCCAATTAGGATTCTCCAGTGTGAAACTTTAACCCTCATCAGTTTTGCATTTACTTTCTTGCTCCTGCTGTTGGGCCCAGAGGATTCAATTTTTTTCTTTACTCCTTTCACAGATGGCTAAGAACATCTTCTCTATTATTAAGACATCAATTAAGATCATTTTATTCTTCTTCTTGCCTCTTGGCTATTATAATAATAATCACAATTAACATTTTGGAGGAATCTTTTATAACTTCAAATTGTTTTTTAAAACATTACCTAATTATTCCTCAGTACACTCTTGTGTAAAAAGAAACTATTTCACTAATGCAAGACTGAAAGAACAGGTAAATTGATACCATTATGACAGCTGTTGTTTATTCAGACCATCTCTGAAGTTGCTTTCTAGGTGAAATTTCTTAGCCAGCGAACTCACTGCATTAGATTTTTAATAGAAACTGATTTCATGGTTAAGCTTCAGTTTGTCTACAGCCCGGGAGAATGAGTCCTAGAAGCTGAATTTTCTTTTTTTTTTAATATGACTAAAAGTATGCTTCTTTATTTATCTGATAGGGTATCTTAACCATTTTACATAAAATATTTTTTAAATGTGTTATAATGTCTTTCCACATTCTTTCTAGAAATTTTAGGGTCATTATTTTAAGAATTGATTTGCATCTGCACTATAGTAATATAAGGCTACAGAAAGTTTGTCTTGTGATTTCACTATAAGAAGGCCTCAGATGTTGTTTTTGAAATGTCAGGCACACTTCAGTCCTCAAACGGACGTCTTTGCTCTTAAACACTTTAAAGAGGTCTTTTGCAGCAGATTTGCCTAATGCAGTACATCTTTTAGTTTCTTGACTGTTGCTTCCATGAGTGTTGATTGTAGATCCAAGCAAAATGAAGTTTTTGACAACTTCAATCTTTTCTCCATTTATCATGCTGTTATTTGTTGATTCATTGATGTGGGTTTTTATTTTCTTTACGTTGAAATGCAACCCATCCTGATGGCTGTGGACTTTGATCTTCATCAGTTAGTATTGAAAGTCCTCTTCATTTCCAGCAAGCAAAGTTGTGTTATCTGCATATTGCAGTTTGTTAATGAGTCTTTCTCCAATTCTGATGCCACATTTTTCTTCATATAATACAGTTTCTTGGATTATTTGCTCAGTGGACAGATTGAATAGTATGGTGAAAGAATACAACCCTGGCCCACACTATTTCTGATTTGAAACCACTCAATATCTCCTTGTTCTGTTTGAATAGACTTTTGGTCTAGGTACAGGTTTGACACGAGCGCAGTTAAGTGTTCTGGAAGGCCCATTCTTTGATATGTCTTCTATACTTTGTTATGTTCTGATTATTAATGGATGCTATGCTCTGATTAAGGAGCTCTGGTAGTGTAGTGGTTACGAATTGGGCTGTAAACTGCAAGGTCATCAGTTCAAAACTACCAGCTGTTCCACTGGAGAAAGATGAAACTTTCTGTTCCCATAAAGATTTACAATCTCAGAAACCCTATACAGGGTCGCTATGAGTTGGAACCGACTCCATGGAACATAAACAACCAACCAACCATTGCTCTGATTATTAATGGATGCATGCAGCTGTTTTTTTCTTATTTTGAGTTGTGCCATATTCACAAATAGTGGTCCTTAAATCTCTGATTCATTCATGTCATGAAAGCCAACTCTAGCTTGAGGAGGCAAGTCTTCCTCAGTCATATTTTGAGTGCATTCCAACCTGAGAGGCTCATCTTTGGTCACTATATCAGACAACTATTCTGTTGTTTTTTGTCAGGTTTTTAGTGGCCAACCATTCAGTCGAGATCTGCTTCTCCTTCTTCCTAGTCTGTCTTAGTCTTAAACTCTGCTGAGATTTGTCCACCATGGGTGACTTGCTAATAGTTTAAAATATGGGTGGCATAGCTCCCAGAGCACAAGCCACCAGAGTACAACAAACCACCAGAGTACAACAAACTGACAGATAATGGAGGAGTGAGTTATGTATAGTCAAATACAAAATTCATACTACTCACTTATCTACCTACAGGATGACTCTAAATTACTATATCTGGATTCTTATTTGGACTATTCTTATGGTACCACAACCTCAAACTAAAACTTTAGTGAAACAGACTATCTATAAATAGTGAATTCCATTGGACTTTGGAGGCAGCTAAGTTAAAATTTTGCCTTAGTGATTTATTCTAAGAATAAATATTTTAGTATTTTAAATAAATCTGAAAGTAGAATTTACTATATTAACAGATGAAAGGATAAAACAATCTTATCGACTCATTTGATGCAGATAAAATATTTACTAAAATTCAATACTTGATGATAATAAAAGCTATCAGACAACTGGGAATAAAGACAAACTTTCTAGATTTTGTAAAAGTTATCTACAAAAGACCTACAGCTAATTTGCTTAATGTTAAAATATTGGATATTTTCCTCAGAGTCTAGGAAAAAAAGAAATATATTTACTCTCATGGCTTATATTTAACATTTGTATAGAAGGTGTGAAGAAGCCCTGGTAATGCAGTGTTGCTAACAGAGAGGTGGGTGGTGTGACCCTCCAGCTATTCTGTAGAAGGAAAGCGAGGCAGTCTGCCTCTGTAAATATTTACAGCCTTGCAAGCCTTATGGAACAGTTCTACTCTGTTCCATATGACCATAATGAATCAAAATCAGCTCAACACCAATGGGTTTGATTTTGGTCTGGTATTGTGGTGGTGGTTATGTGCCATGGAATCGGTTCTGACTCACAGTGACCCTGTACAGGGTTTGTGAGGCTGTAAATCTTTATGGAGCACAAAGCCTCATCTTTCTCTCGCTGAACCGTTGGTAGTTTCAAACTGTTGACCTTGAGGTGAGCAGCCCGATTCATAATCACTACACTATCAGAGCTCCTTTGGTTTGGTATAGAAAGTGTAATAAATGCAGAATAATTAAACTTTATAATGATAAAAAAAAGTAGAAGGAAACTGTCACTATTCATAGAGAATGTAAAAGAATCTAAAAGAAAAATATTACAGACAATAAATGAATTTATCGAGGTTGCTAACTATATTGTTGATATATAAAACACTATGTATTTCTATTATAAACAACAAATAATTAACATTTTAACTTAAAGCATACCATTTGCAATAGTACTAAAAAACAAAGAGCTAAAAATAAATCTAGTAAAAACATACCAAACTACAAAATATTGCTGAGAGAAATCAAAGAAAGGCAATACAAATGGAATGGTGTATAATGTTCATATATTGGATAATTTAATGTTTTTAAGATGCTGATTCTTTTAAAATTCATTTATAGACCCAATTCAATCTCAACAAAAATCCTAAAGTTTTTTTTCCCCAACCTGGTGGAAACTGATAAGCCAATTCTAAAATTTAGATGGAAATTCTAATAGAATGTGCGACATTTCAAAAGAAGAACTCAAACTGAAAAAATATGCTACCAAATAATGAGAGCATATCTTAATTAATGTAGTGGTTATATAGTTAAGTACATATGCAAAAATCAATAAATTTGAAAATTTAAGATGTGTACATTTTACTATATATACTGTTGTTGTTATTAAGTTGGTTCTGACGCATAGTGACCTTGTATAGGGTTTCCAAGGAGCATCTGGTGAGTTTGAGCCTCTGACCTTGTAATTAAAAGTCACCTTGCAGACCAGTGCTTATCCTACAGTGCCACACCACTACTCCATATATAATATGTTGTTTATAAGTGCCATCGAGTTATTTCCAACCCATAACAATCTTGTAGAGGGTTTCTGAGGAGTGGTTGGTGAGATTGAACCAGTGACCCTGCAGATCAAACCAATTTTGCAGCCCAGCACATTAACCTACATGTAACTCAACTAAAACAAAATAAAATTGCTCATAGGGAAGCCTTTACAATCTGGAATGAGCATTCTATGTTAAAAAGAGATCACATACAAATGTGTAAAGCACAATGAAATTTGCTACCATGAAAGAAAGAGTGAGAGGAAAACATAAAATTTACTTTACTCCCAATTAAGAAATAGTAGAGCAGAATGAAAAGAATGTTAAAATAATTTTATTCAAAACCAAGGATATCAAAGATATAAATCAAAGATTTATCAAAGAAATAACTAAAGGGGTAGAATCCATGCAATGAGAGAAATTGTATGTTGTATCTTTATCTATCTATCTAGGGAATACTGGTTGTGCAGTGTTAAGTGCACTGCTAATTGAAAAAAAACATTGGCAGTTTGGTTCCACCAGCTGCTCCTAGAGGACAGAAGTAGCAGTCAACTGTCATAAAGGTTATAGCCTTAGAAACCCTAGGTTAACGATTGAAGCCACCAGCTGCTCTGCAGGAGAAAGATGAGGCTTTCTGCTCCTGCAAAGATTTAAATCCTCAGATACCCTATACAGGTTGTTATGAGTTGGAACTAATTTTACGTCGCTAACAACAGCTATCTGTCTATCTGTCTATCTATCTATCTATCTATCTATCTATCTATCTATCTATCTATCTCCAGTTCTATTTCAATACAAAACCCATTCTTCAATTTCAAAATAGCTTATCTAAACCATTAAATAGATTCAATAAATTATTTCAATCCCCATGATATTGATATTGAAGTATTTACAGTGAGATCTTACTGAAAGAGAGAAATAGTAAATATACACGGTAGTTGTGTGCCTAGTCGATCCCAACTAAGAGCAAATCTGTATGATAGAGTGGACTGCTGGTGTGGCATTGTAAGATCAGCACCGGACTGCTAACCTAAAGGTTGGTAGTTCAAACCCACCAGTTGGTCTTCAGAAACCCTCTACAAGGTCGCAGTGAGTTGGAACTGACTCAACCGCACTTAACAACAACAACAACATATGACAGAGTCGAACTGCCACGTTGTGTTTCCTAAGCTGTAATCTTTATGGGAGTAAACTGCCAGGTCTTTTCTCCTGTGATGTGAACCACCAGCTTTTTGGTGGTCAGCAAGTAAACATTGTGCCACCAAGACTCAAAGTTAAATATAATAAAATTAAATTTACTTTACATTCTTACATAAAATCCTTCCCATGTCTAAATGATTTTTAAAACAGTACTTATAAGCTATAAAGCACAAATATCATTTCATATTTTATCTCTACTGTTAGCTAGATATTGCCAGGATGAAGACTGGCATATTTGATGCAAGATGTCATTAAATATGTATTTAAAAATACCAGTAGTTGAATCTGATGATTAGGAAATTAACTTCTTTCTATCTTAAATCATAATCTTTGGTGCAGGTTGATGAATAAAATTTGCATTTAAAACTGTGTTTCTCAGAGGCATGGCTTGATGGCAGATAGGGTAGAGGTGCAATGAAGTTTGTGGTCAGCAATACTACAGAATACCAGACGAAGTGGGCTCAGGGAGGAGCTCCAAAACTCTGAACCACATATCTAGGAGTATTTTAAAAGTTTCAAGGCTTATAGTTAGTGGAACTTGTAGTGGAAGTAAGAAATCGTGTACTTTTGAATCCTCCAGGCTCAGCAGCCTGGAGCCAACAACTTGGGTGAGAATAAACAGCAAGACCAGGTGGGGGAACAGACCCACCACAAAATAACACTGCAAGAACCTTGGAGCAAAGGTGGACAATACACTTTGTCAGTTTTGCTTTGTTCTGATTTCTTTTTTGTATCTGTTCATTGCCCACCCACCCCCACACTGTTTATGCACCTACATTTTGGTGACTAGAGGGATGCCGGAGTGAGTGGACACCCCCATCCCCACCACTGGTGGGTTCTTCTGCCATGCATGTGCACAGATACTCTCAGCCCAAGAGCTGGCCCTGAACTGTTTTTTTAATAGGGAAAAGGCCAGAAAAAGGGGTGTGGAAAGGGAAAGAGTGTTTAAAAACAAAACAGATCAAAAATTAAATTAAATCCTGAGGTACAGCGTAACAACCAACAGTGGCATCTTGAACTCTATCAGGCAGCTTTGAAGGCAAGAAGCTGAAAGAAGACAATAAAGTCACACTCATATTAGGCTACAGATTTTTTTTTTCTCTCTTTTCTTCCTCCTCTACCTTTTCTGCAATTATCCAATCTAGTTTTTGTTGTTGTTACTGTTTTTTTGGTGACTTTTTTTTTTTTTCTGTTTTGCTGTTTTATACTCCCCTTTTTACCTTTGGGGAACTCTTTATCACCCTATATTATCCAAGAAAAGACAGAAACTGCTGCCATATAGTCAAGCTACAATCACATTCTATAAAACACCAAAATCCAGGCAAGAATCAATACCAACTGCCAAACACCAGGGAGGCAGACAACACCTGTGAAAGTTACTCTGAGTTAAGCAATAAGAAGAATGAAAAGGGAAGCCCAAATCCTGATCACATCTACCTGGAGACAATGAGAAAGTATAAAAATACCAAAACACACACTCAATTAAGTATTAAGGCCACAGATAAACAATAAACATATCCAAGAAGCAAAAGCAGATGACCATATCAGCACATGTCCAGAAACAAGATAAAATGTCTGAGACAAATGACCTAGAGGTAGACCTGGACTTTATTCTGGAAGTAGGGCAAGCCTTGGAAATGCCTGAGAAGGAATTCAGAAAAATGATTATAAAATGTTTCAAAACACTTTACAATGGAGTTGAAAAAAATAAGAAAGTCAGGAAAGCGCTACAGGGACAATCAAATAAGATAAACACAGCATTGGAAACAATTCAAAACCTATAAAAAGAGGTCCAAATTATCAATAATAGAATATCAGAAATAGACAATACTCTGAAAGGGCAAAGGAGTAGCATAGATGAGATGTAAGGCAGAAACAGTGAGCTGGAAGACAAATCTCTCAACACCACTAAGATAAAACAGCAAACAGAAAAAAGGATAAAAAATCTGAAGAAGGTCTAAGATTCATGTTGGACAACATGAAGAGGAATAACTTAAGAATTATCAGCATTCCAGAACAAGAAGATTCACACAAGTCCACAGAGGAAATAGTTGAAAAACTGCTGGAAGAAAATTTCTCCAACATCCTGAAAAGTGAAAAGATAAACAGTTAAGAAGCTCAACGAACCCCAGGAAGGATAGACTCCAAAAGAAAATCACCAAGACATATCATAATCAAGCTCTCCAAAATCAAAGATAAGAAGATGCTCCTGAAAGCAGCGAGGGAAAAGAGAAATGATACATACAAAGGCAAGCAAGTCAGACGAAGCTCAGATCTTTCAGCAGAAACCATGCAAGCAAGAAGGCAATGGGGTAACATATATAAAACCCTGAAAGAAAAAAAACTATCAACCAAGAATCCTTTATCCAGCAAAGCTATCAATCAAATATGACAGTGTAATCAAAATATTCCAGGATCAACAGAAGCTAAGGGATTTTGCCAAAACATCCTAAAGGGAGTTCTGTGGACTGAGAACCAACAATAACAGACAACAAGCAGAGATTGACATATGTGGCAGCACCTCCCAGAACTAAATCGACAGAAGGAAGAGTCTAGAACAGAACAAAACTATAAGAACAAACTCAGAGAATCTTGGAAGTCAGTCTATGATCAAAACAATTACAATGTAAAAGAAGGTAAACACATAGAGATCCAGATTGTGAGAAGGTCAGGTAGATTACAGGATAAAATGCTGTTGCTGTTTTTATGTGCCGTGGAGTCGGTTCCAACCCATAGCGACCATGTACAGAGTTTCTGAGCTGTAAATCTTTACAAGAGCAGAAAGTCTCATCTTTCTCTCATGGAACAGCTGATATTTTTGAACCTCTGACCATGAGATTAGCATCCTGCTTTGTAACCACTATGCTACCAGAGCTCCTTACAGGATAAAATAGACTGCACTAAATGGAGGGAAAAGTTAATGGAATATAAGGTAATCTCAAAGAAAATTAACACTTCACAACATACCAAGAAAATGAAAATCCATGAAGAACATGGAAACATTAGAACTATGAGGAAACTTACAAGAAAGAACATAAAAAGCATGAACTCAGCAAAGGAAAACATACAGAACAAAGAAAAAAGCAACACCACAAAAAAAAGAACAAGCATAATGGCAAAAATTAATCCATACCTATTGATTATTACACTGAATATAAATGGATTAAATGCAACAGTTAAGAGACGGAGGGTGGCAGAATGGATAAGCAAACAAGCTCCTTCAGTAGACACATCTTACACACAAAGACAAAAACAAGGATGGGAAAAAATATATACCAAGTAAATTGCAATAAAAAATGAACAGGAGTGGCAGTACTAATCTCTGATAAAACTATGTTTTTCAAAAAATAAATACTGGTGTCCTGCTGTGGCTCTCACTGTAGGATAAGCACTGGACTGCAAGGTTGGTTTGAATTGCAAGACCGGTGGTTCAAACCCACCAGCTCTTCCTCAGAAACCTTATGCAGGGTCTTTTTGAGTTGGAACCAATTCTATGGCACTTAAGAATAAAAATAAATACTAATCATCTGCACAAAATATAAATAATAGGTGAAGTATAAAAACATGATCAATATAGTATTTTACTATTTCTTATACTTGCACTCCAAAATATTTCTGCACATTGGTGATCTTGTATGACCTGAACTATATAAAGAAAACTGGAGGTTAAATAGCACCTTTTAGATGTTCTGATGAAACAGAAATAAAATGTTGATAATATTTCAAAAAGTTTGTTGTTCTTATCCCTGCATGCTGGATTCTGGGTCCTAAGAATTCAGCAATGGAGCTATAAAAATGAGTGAAATGCAAATATTGGCCTTTTATCCCCAAGATAAATCACTTGAAAGGCTCAGCAGTATAACAAACTGCAAATTCAAAGCACTTGTCAGGATACATTTTTGTCTTGTGACATAGACAAGCCATAAATTCACACTAAAGGCTATATTTTGCCTTTTGCCTTTGTTTTGAAAATTGTCACTATTGGTGATATATGGTATGGCACTGCAGGATCAGTGCTGACCTACAAACCACAAGGTTGGCAGTTCAAACCCACCAGCTGCTCCTTGGAAACCCTACATAGGATCGCTATGAGTCAGAACTGACTCTACAGCATTTAACAGCAACAACAACATAGGCAAAATGTTTGGAAGATGCAGAAAGCATCAAAATAACATGGAATACACAGAGCCACTGTACCAAAAACAAATATTTGATGTTCAACAATTTACAGAAATAGTTCATGACCAAGAACCAAGTTACCGAAGGAAGTGGTTCAAGTTGTACTGAAAACATTGACAAAAACAAGGCTTGGGAATTGACAGAATGTAAATTGAAATCTTTCAACAAACTGATGCAGCACTGAAGGCACTCACTCATCTATGTCAAAATATTTGAAAGACAACTACCTGACCAACTGCTTGGAAGAGATCCATATTAGTGCCCATTCTAAAGAGAGGTGACCCAATGGAATGCAGAAATCATCGAACAATATCATTGATTTTACATGCTTGTAAATTTTGCTGAAGATAATCCAATGACAGCTGCAGCTGTACATCAAGAGAGAACTGCCAGAAACTGAAGCTGGATTCAGAAAAGGAATGAGGGATATAATTACTAACATCAAACGGATCTTAGATGAAAGCAGATAATACCAGAACAATGTTTTCCTGTGCTTTATTGACTGCAAAGGCTTTCAGCTGTGCGGATCATGACCAGTTATGGATAACATTGTGAATGGGTATTACAGAACGCTTAGTTATGCCCATAAAAAAACATGTACATAGACTAAGAACAGTCATTCGAACATAATAAGGGCATACTTAATAGCTTAAAATCAGCAAAGGTGTGCATCAAGGATGTATTCTTTCACCGTACTTTTTAAATCTATGTGCTGAGCAAATAATCCATGCAACTGTATTATATGAAGAAGAATGTGGCATCAGGATTGGAAGAAGACTCATTAACAATGCAGATGATACAACCTTGATTGCTAGAAATGAAGAGAACTTAAAATACTTACTGATGAAGATCAAAGACCACAGATTTCAGCTTGGGTTACACTTCAATGTAATGAAAATAAAAATCTTCACAACTGAACCAATAACTAATGTCAGGATAAATGGAGAAAATATTGAAGTTGTCAAAGACTTCATTTTGCTTGAATCCAGTATCAACACCTATAGAAGCAGCTGTCAAGAAGTCAAACAATGTATTCCATTACACAAATCTGCTGCACAAGACAGATTTAAAATACTAAAGAGCAAGAATGTCAGTTTGAAAACTAAGGTGAACCTGAATGAAATCAGAGTATTTTTAATAGTTTCATATGAATGTAAATGTTAGACAATGAATAAGGAAGCCAATAGAAGCATTAATGCATTTTAGTTGGAGGTGAATATTGAAAGTGCCAGGGACTGGCAGAACAAACTAATCTGTGTTAGAAGAAGTACAGCCAGAATGTTCCTTAGAAGCCAGAATGGCGACACTTCGTCTTTATTGTTTCCCACATATTATCAGTAGGGATCAGTGCCTGGAGAAGGACATTATACTTGGTAACGTGTAGCATCATCAGAAATGAAGAAGTCCCCCAATGAGATGGAATGGCACAGTGGAAGCCCCAGTGGGCTCAAAAATAATCACAATTGTGATATTGGCAAAGTGTTTTGTTCTGTTATGCATAAGGTCATTGTGATTCTGTACTGACTCGACAACACCTAACAGCAATGACATATAAATGCTTCACTGGTTTTAATCCTCGAGAGAGCCTAACCTAAGACAATATTACAACTGTGCAACAAAAACTAAATAACAAGTGACTACATGCCATACTGCAAAGCCATTTGAACTGCAAGGTTGGTGATTCAAACTCACCAGCTGCTCTTCGGAAACCCTATACTGGGTCGCTATGGGTTGGAACTGACTCCACGGCACTTAACAACAACAACATGAGTATGTATGTACGCATACTTATATATTTATATTTATATGTTGGCATATATACATACATACACACACACACACACACACACACACACACACACACACACACATATATATATATATATATACAGTGAAACACATGGCCGTTCAAACATGAGTACATGTTAGACTTAACCAAACAGATTCCATGCTTGATTTCCAGTATCAGAAAGCTTGGGACCATTGTCTGTTCAGACAACTCAGTCAGTTGTGATAATATGTGTAGTATGCGAAGTTTACGTTCTGTATCCTAGTTTAGCAAGCAGGGTTTTGATGTTTTAAAAAGGTTATAAGGAGCCATCTAAGATACAACTATTGAGGAAGCCAAAGGCTCAGAGAAGAAAGCACTCTACAGGACTAACCATACCATATCTAACCTAGTCTAGAACTAAATGGTATCTGGTTACCACTGCGGATCATTCTATTCAGGAAACAATAGATGGATCCTGATATAATGAGAGCAAATATAGAATAAAAAGTCCAAATTTACTGGACTGGTTAAGGCCGAGGACATCCCAAAACTGTTGTTCTGAGATACTCTTTAATCATTGGATCAAAGCTATTGCATTGGGTCATGTTTTAGCTAAATAAATTGACTATTAAAATAAATAATATAAATCTGTGAGAGATGTGTTTTTTTTTTTTAATCATGTATATGAGATCAAATGCTAAACATCTCAAAAGCAAAGAGAAGAAAACGAAAGGGGAGAGAAACTAGATTACTGTAGTGGAGGAACCAAAAGGGAAATAAAAAATAGACACACTGTAAAAAATGTAACTAATGCTACTAAACAGAATATTAGAAATTATAAAATGGGAACTGAAATTACTATTTACACAAAAACACAACCAAATATTTTAATCTAAAAAAGAGAGATTTATTTAGGAATAATCAAGGTTTGATAACTTCTAGATGTCTAGTTTTTTGTATTGGGAGAAAAAGCAATTCCTCTTTGGTCTGAAACTTGGAAATTAGGAAAAGACAATGATACCTAATCATAAAATCTATTCTGTGTTCTGCTCCCCTCTATTTTATTCATACCTTTAAGGACAAGCAACTCCTTAGAATAATAATAATTGTTAAGTACTCTCGAGTCACTTCTGACTCATAGCAACTATGTATAGTGTTTCCCAGGAGCAGCTGGTGAGTTCAAACTGCCAACCTTGTGGTTAAGGTCCAGTGATTATCTTACAGCACCATACCAGGAGTCCAGAATAATAATAATATTAATAAGAAGAATAATTGTTTATTTATTGAGCATGGACCAAGAAAACTCTGTCTTATGCTCATTAATTCTAAATCCATGGATTTTGAGTAGATTCCAACTCATAGCAATCTATAATACAGAGTAGAATGGTCCCATAGTGTTTACAAGCCTGTACATTTTTATGGAAGTAGTCTGTCACTTCCTTCTCCCTGGTAGATTTGAACCACTGACCTTTTGGTTCACAGCCAAGTACTTTAATTAATGTTCCACCAGGTGTGAGATATGGGCCATGTTTCATTCTTCTGCAAATGAATATTCAGTTTTACCAGCATTTTTTAAAGACACTATTTAATGTGCTTCAGTCCTTTGTCAAAGATCAGTTGACCGTAGGTGTATGAATTGACTACCGGCTTCTGAATTCATTTCCATTGATCTATGTCTCTTTCATTGAACCAGTAAAAGGCTGTTTTGATCACTGTGGTGTGTAGTCAGCTTTGAGATCTGAAAATCAGAATTCTCCTACTTTGTTCTTTTTCTTTTCTTTCCATATAAAGTTGGTGATTTTCCATATCTTCAAAGAATGATATTGGAAACTGGATTAGGATTGCATTATTTCTGTAGATCACTTGGATTGTGTTGTACACATTAAATCCTCCTTCAGAAAACCAAAGACAAAATGAGTATCCTTATTTTTTTGCGCCCCCCCCTTTAAAATTTTTTTTTATTGTAAACTGAGTGATAGTTTACATAGGAGAACATCGGCTTTACACCATTATTTCATTGCAATGATTACAATATCCCCCGTGCATCATCATTCAACAGTATTTGCTTCCATTGCCTGTTTTCCTTTCTTTTTTGGTGGGATTGAGGGGTGGGGAGATGTACACAAAAACACTCAGGAATATATATAATCATTAAATAACCAAAGGGCACATTCTGTAAGCCTGCCTCCTGGCCACCAGCTCTCCGTGCCTCTCTTTCCATGAATCTAGAGTCCTCAGCTGCTCTCTCTCTCCACGTCCCCATCTCTGCCTCCATTTTTGGTGTAAATGCTTCTCTGGATAAGGTCCTGCATTCCACTTGTGCTCTTCTCCCTTGGTGGTCCTAGGGTCCTCTGTTTCTGGAGTGTAAGATTAACTACTCCCCACTTTTGTTACAAAACTTCTACCTTTAGAGTTGTGACAGTCGTGATTAGTCATGATAAAAATTGTTGTTGTTGTTAAGTGCCGTGGAGTCGGTTCCGACCAATAGCTGTTGGTATTTTGAGCTACGACACCCATGAGTATAGGTCAAGTTCATCAAATTGTAGCAATTTACCCTCGTTTCATTTATCAAAAATGGTTTTTTATTTTATCTTCCTCTAGTCGAGTTCTGATTATCAAGCCATCGAGGCTAGAGCAAATGGGTACTATCTGCAAGTCTGGGTGTTCTTATGTGTTTCCTCTCACTTCATATCGGCTGGATGCTTCACTCTCAGCTCTAGCCCTCTGTGGCTATGTCCTTGTCCATAGGTTCAGGAATTCCCAGGTCTCACCACACTTTGGACCAACCAGCCCCTCCTCTTCTCTCTTTCATCTCCAGGTCAATGGGAATCTATGGAATGTGGTTAAACTCAGCCCATTTCTTCATTGCTGCCTTCCCCCCTCTTCCATTAACCAGTAGATTAATGTGGTCTCCAGCAAGCTTACACACTGGCTCATGTGTTCCCTTTAAGTTTCAGTCTTGGAAGGGGTTTTGTCCTGAAGGGGCTTAATTGCTTGACTTGATGGCTTTCTGTAGCTTATTTCTGTTGCTTATTCTTGTACTACCTTTTTGTTGTGTTTCCTGCAGAATTTTCTTTAAAGATGCATCTTCTGTTCCTCTAGCTATTACAGGTTGGTCTGCTTGTTCTTTCTAGTGGGAATGTCCCACCTCAAAAGGTTTTGGATGGGGCTCAGTATTCCACCTAAGATCGTACACACTGCAAAGGCTCTGCAAGAAGCCTGTTGCACTGGGCAAGTACTAGAACCCCTTTTAGGTATTCCAATCAGTTATAGGCTTAAGATGGGCTTACAAGCTTTCTGTAATCATGTTTCCCAACATTCTTTTCTATCCCACTGAAGTGTCTATTTTACAATAAAGGGACACCAATATTCATAAGACAGTTAAGCACCTTAGTATCATTTCCCTTTTTATGAATATTCCTCAATCACTGTATCATAGAGCCCTGTTGTTCCAAGGTTGAGCATCCATCACTATTTACCTCTGTCCCTTGCAGTCCTGTCTCTGTGCGCCCCTATCTACCTTGCTCTTCTACCCTGTCCCACTTCTTGTGTATTGCCCTCCCCAATACCCAAACCAACAAAGAACTTTTTTTTCCCTTTTAGTGTGGGTATCTTTTCTTAAACTTTTACAAAATGGTCTAATGCAATATTTGTCCTTTTGTGGCTGACTAATTTCATTTAGGATAATGTCCTCAACATTCATTCATGTTATGTGGTGTTCTGCAGCTTCCTTGTTATTCTTCAAGGTAGCATAAAATTCCATTGTGTGTATGTACCAAAGTTTGCTTATCCAGTATTCTATGGGCATTTAGACTGTCTCCATCTTTTTGCTATTGTGAATAGTGCTGCTATGAACAGTGCTGCTATGAACATTGATGTACATATATCTGCTTGTGTTATGACTTGTATTTCTTGTGAACATATACCAAGTAGAGGAATTGGAGGATCATAAGGTATCTCAATGTTGAGAAAAAAAAACTCCTCACCACTGGACCAATAAACAACATTCTTATCAATGGAGAAAAGATTGAAGTTGTCAAGGACTTCATTCTTCTTGGATCAACTATCAACACTCACGGAAGCAGCAATCAAGAGATCAGATGACGTATTGCATTAGGCAAATCTGCTGCACAGAAACTTTTTAAAGTGTTGAAGAGCAAAGATGTCAGCTTGAGGACTAAGGTGCGCCTGACCCAAGCCATGGTATTTTCAATAACCTTGCCGGGGACCGGCCTCGACACAGATGTTTGGTTCACGAGGTGGGGATATTTGGCGGCGATAGGGATAGCAAAAGAGGAGACACAAAGATGCAAAGAGAGAGACAAAGAGACACCCTGAAACCAGAGTGGATGCGGGACTGGCATCAGGCGGATCCTGCATTGCAAACATCTCAGACATGAGGGCCGTAAGATCCTGCATAGTAAACATCTTGGCTAAGCAGGCAGTATGGTTGCAATGCTGGACCGAGCCCGCTGCATGCTGGCTAATGATCATGAACATTTCTTCATATGTTTGTTGGCTGCCAGAATCTTTTCCTTGTTGAAGTGTCTGTTCGTGTCCTTTGCCCATTTTTTAACTGAGTTGTCTTTTTCTTGTAGAGGTGTTGTAGTTTCCTTTAGATTTTAGAAATTAGTGCTTTGTTTGATATGTCATTGCAAAGATTTTTTTCCCATTCTGTAGGCTCCTTTTTTATTCTGTAGGTGAAATCCTTCGATGCACATAAGCTTCTAATTTTTAGAATGTCCCAATCATCTATTTTGTCTTTTTGTGTCATTTTCACAATATTTGGTAGTCTGCGTGTGCCCTGTATCAGAGCCCTTAAATTTGTCCCTATTTTTTCATTGATGACCTTTATAATTTTGGGATTCACTTTTAGGTCTTTAATCCATGCTTAGTTGGTTCTCAGTTGTTTTTGTATATGGCATGAGATAAAGGTCTTGTTTCAGTTTTTTTGCATATCGATTTCCAGTTCTGCTAACACCATCTTTTGAAGAGACTATGTCTTCCCACTCAATGTATTTGACCCTTTGTCAAAGATCAGTTGGCTGTATGCAAATGGGTTCTTGATTCTGTTCCATCGATCCAAGTATCTTTCATTGTATCAGTACCAGGTTTTTTTGACCACTGTACCATGTAGTAAAATTTGATATCAGGGAATGAGAGGTTTCCAACTTTGTTCTTCTTAAGCAGTGCTTTGCTTATCCTGGGTCTCTTTCCTTTCCATACAACGTTTGTAATTGGTTTTTCCATCTCTGTAAAGAACATCGTTGGAATCTGGATTACGGTTGTGTTATGTATGTATTGCTTTGGGTAGTATTAACATTTTACAATGTTAACTCTCTCTATCCAGGAACATTGTATATTCTTACATTTTTGTACTCCTAGTACAAAAGTCTCTTTTGGTTTCTTGGAGTAGTGTTCTGTAGTTTTTGTTTTTTTTAATTTTTTTATAGGTCCTTTGTTTCTCTGGTTATATTTATTCCTAGATATTTCATCCTTTGGGTGAGTATTGTAAATTGTATTGCTTTCCTAATATACTTTTCAGCCTTGTCATTATTAGTGTAGAGGGATCCAACTGATTTTTGTATGTTGAACTTTTACTCTGCAACTTTGCTGAATCTTCCAATAAGTTCCAGTAGTTGGTTTTTTTTTTTTTTTTTTTTTTTCTGAGTCATTGGGGTTTTCTATGTATATAATTGTATCATTTGCAAATAGAAAGAGTTTTACTTCCTCTTTGCCAATTTGGATGACTTTAATTTCCCTATCTTGCCTTATAGCTCTGTCTAAGACTTCTAAAACACTATTGAATAGAAGTGGTAAAGGGCATTGTTGTCTGGTTCCTGTTCACAAAGGGAAGGCTTTCAGTTTCTCTCCATTGTCTTAAAGTTTATTTTATCAGAGATTAGTATTGCCACTCCTGTTCATTTTTTATTGCAATTAACTAGGCATATTTTTTTCCCATCCATTGACTTTTAGTCTATTTTTGTCTCTGTGTGTGTAAGGTGTGTCTCTTGCAGACAGTATATTGAAGGATCTTGTTTTCTTGTCCATTCTGCCACTCTCTGTCTCTTAACTGATGCATTTAATCTATTTACATTCAATGTAATTATCGATTTGTTGTTGTTGTTATGTGCCATGGGGTCAGTTCCAACTCAGGGTTTCCGAGGCTGTAAATCTTTATGGGAGCAGAAGGCTTCGTCTTTCTCCTGCAGAACAGCTGGTAGTTTTGAACTGCTGACAGTGAGATTAGCAGCCCAATTATCGATAGGTATGGAATAATTGTTGTTATTATGTTTTGTTTTGTTTTAACGTTTTATTGTGAATTATTTTAAGATGCCACTGTTGCTCATTATGACGTAACTCAGGATTTAACTTTTGGCCTGTTTCCTTTTTAGTCGGTAACTCTCACACTCCACAACCCCTGTCCAGGTCTTTTATCATAGTTATTAACAGCTCAGGGCCGGCTGTGAACATTGTATGCTGTCATTTGGTTTTAAGCAGAACCTTTCCTTTAAATTCTAAGCAGATCTGTGCACATGCATAGTAAAACCCTCTGAGGAGTGGGAGGGGTACCTATTTGCTCAGGCACCCCCTCTCATCACCATAATGGAGGTATGCAGACAGCAAGAAACCAATGAACAGAGACAAAAAGAGAGAGAGAGAGAGAGAGAATGTCCACATCTCTATCTCCAAGGATGGGTCAGTCCACAGTGGCTCTGATCCTTCCCCCATTCCATCTCACCCAAGATGGCCACTCCAAGAGCCATTGAGGCTGGCCTGTCAGAAAGCACCAGATTTCTTGCTTCTGATACAAATTCCACTGGCTATAAACCTTCAAACTTTCTAAATAGTCCTTTATATGTAGTTCAGAATTCTGGGACTATCCCCTGAATTTGCCTGCTTCATCCGATATTCTGAATTATTGCTGATGGAGGTCCTCACTGTACTTCTTCCTGATCCACCATTAAACCCCACTTCTTCAAAATGAATATCTTGAAAGAAGCCAGAGGAAAAAAAACACCTCATCTACAGAGAAACAATTTTCCTCAGAAAGCATGCAAGCAAGAAGAGAGTGGAGTGAAATATTTATAATGTTGAAACATTAAAACCCAAACAACATTAACGTAAACTTTTATCCAGCAAAATTATCTTTCAAAACGAATGAGAACCACTTTCTTAGACAAAGAAAAATTAAAGGATTTTTTTCACCAGTATTCTTGTTTTGCAAGCATTATTAAAGAAGGTCTTCATAAAGAAGAAATATGTCTGAAACTCAAATCTGCATAAAGAAAGAAAGAGCTTTAGAAAAGGAATGAATGAAGGTAAAATGAAGTATTTTACTATCTTAATCTTAATTTATCTGTTATTGGTTTTTTTTTTTTTTAAAAAACAATGATACCAACAATATATTGGATAGAAATATTTATGAATAAGGAAGTATGGTGGCTCTGTAGGATAAGCACTGGACTGATAACCACAAGGTCGTTGTTTCAAGCCTACCAGCTACTCCATGGGAGAAAGATGACATTTTTGGCTTCCACAAAGATTTACAGCCTCAGAAACCCTATACAGGGTTGCTATGCGTTAGAACTGAATTGATGGCACAATAACAACAACAACTTATGAATAAGTGATAAAAATGACCACAGTGTTACAATGGACAAGAGGAAGAGTTTATGAATATTATGTTATAAAGTTCCCTCTCATAAAGTTAGCACATGGAGTAATCACATAGAAATAGAAAATGTGTTTCCCTAAAAGGGAATACAGGATATATGGATCTAGACCCTTGTAGGTGGGCAGATGTGGCAAAGGTAGCTCATGAACATTCACTTATATGTGACTAAATTTTCTTAGTGATATCTGTGAAGATTAGATTCATTGACTGTATTTGGAAATCTCAATCTCGCTAGTCCATGGGGTTCTAAATATACTGTTTCTTTTTATATTCACTTTTACTCATAGTGATTTGGTGAATTATGAGTATGAGTTTATTCTTGATCATAACTGTTGGGAATTGTGTAAGTCTAAATCAGGGATACTTTATTTTAGAGAGGAGTTATATTTACTTCTGCTGATAGACAAGGATATCATCAACCTGGTTCTTTTATGATCTCTACTTGGGGGTCATAGTGCAATGTTGAGGGTGAAGAGAATGTTGTAGCCCCAGATTCAGCTTCCTTGTGTTACTGCTAATCTGAAGCTCAGAGTTACAGTACTGAATCTTTACCCTCCATGGAATGGCAACCCTTCATCTCTTGTCTGCCTACCTTTGCAACTCTCAGTCATAGACCTATACATAGTTTTGTTTTTATTTTTAGATATAGCTCTCTTTCTCTCTCCATACACACACACTCACATACACTACTCTTATAAGCTTGTTGTTTTGTTGTTGTTAGGTGCCATTGAGTCAGTACTGACTCATAGCGACCTTATGCACAGTAGAATGAAACACTGCCCAATCCTAGGCCAACCTCACTATTGTTGCCATGCTTGAGTCCATTGATGCTGCCACTTGGCTAATCCATCTTCCTGGGGGTCTTCCTCTTTTTCTCTGGCTCTCCACCTTACCAAACATGATATCCTTCTCTGGTGACTGGTCCTTCCTGACAATATGTCCGAAGTATGAGAGATGAAGTTTGGCTATCCTGGTCTCCAAGGAGCACTCTGACTGCACTTCTTCCAACACAGATCTGTTGGTTCTTTTGGCAGCCCATGGCACTTTCAATATTCTCCTCCAACACCATAACTCACAGGCATCAGTTCTTCTACTGCCTTCCTTATTCACTGTCCAGCTGTCACATGCATATGAGATTATTGAAAATATCATGGCTTGGGTCAGGTGCACCTTAGTCCTCAAGCTATCTTTGTTCTTCAACAATTTAAAAAGGTTTTGTGCAGCAGGTTTGCCTAATGAAATACATCATTTGATTTCTTGACTGCTGCTTCCATGAGTGTTGATAGTTGATCCAAGATGAATGAAGCATGCAAGGTTAGTACTGTATTAAAATGTATAGACATAAGCTCTGTTATGAAGAGTCTCTCAGAATATCTGATTCACCACCTTTCCAGATACAGAAGTTCTCCCACTTGATCTTTAAAATATATTTGAAATACGTAGAGTAAGTATATTTTGGTTCCAATTTTATTGACTAGGCAATGTAAGCTCGAAAAAAGTTAACATGTAAGAAATGTCACACAAATGGAAAGTGGTGGCATAAATGCCAACACCAATTCTTGTATCTTCAAGTCCTATGTTATTTGCAGCCCTCTCTACATGGCCCTTGTCTTTTGTTACAGATAGCTTTTGTCCAGAAAGGATTTTTGAAATTGTATTTATTCTGGGCAGAGAAAATACCATGGACTTTGTTGAGGGAGGAGAAACTGAAGCTCTAAATGTAAGATACTCGCTTCTCAGTACGAATCCTTAAGAATTTTAAATTTTTAAAATTGTTAAAAGAAAAAAAATGAGAAAAAATTCTAGAGTCTACAATGTTTTTCATAGAAAATAACTATTTACTTTCTGTGATGAGAAAGGAATAATTTGCCTTCTTTGAGAGAAGAGACATCTCTTCTTCCTTTTAATGGCTTTTAGAAACAAAAGATGTATGGTTTCTTTTTTTGGTACTTAAGCAAGATTCCTTATCTTCCATTATAACCTCCAATCATCTGCTTTTGTTAAAGACCTTACAGTCACAAAAATATAAAATTCATATGTGACAGAACATCATATTCTAAAGAAAACGTAATTGGCTGTGTCACAGTGGTACCTGATACAGATACTTTGGTATGTTCCAAGTTATGAGTAAGCAGACATGATAAAGAGGACAGTATTGGAAGTTAAGTTTGAAGCTAACGCCACATATTGTTAGTTACATACTCTTGGGCACATCACTTTAGCTCTCTAAGCTTCAGTTTGTTCATTTATAGAATGGAGATAATACATGTGCCTAGTTCATTGGATTGTTGTGATACATTTAGTATAATACCTGATAAGCAATTATATACAATAATAGGCAGTTGTTAAAATTGTTCTTAAAATTTTATCAAGGTTTTATTTTCACAAAGATTTACAGAGGTCAGAGACCATATTCATATTGCTGAAATTTCTAATATTGTACAAGGTGCCTCAAGGCTTCTGATAAATGTTGTTTGATGTCTTGACTCTAAGTGAGAGGGACTCAGAATTTAGGAGTTTTCTGATGCCACAGATGAGTAAGTCAGTAGACAATAAATTCAAAGAATTCCACAGCATAAATTAGAAACTTTTCAATGATCTGTTAACTGTTCTTTGATAATGGTATTATCTTGCCTTAATCAAATTTGCTACTGACATTAAGTGGGGAAATTAAATTCTTATGGTTATCAATAGCCAATTGCTTAGCATTAAAGGGATAGCACTGTGCTTGGAAGGAGTGGGGTTTTTATTACAAACCTCATAACACAGACTATCAGAGGAAATATACCCTTAATTGAATATGAAATATTATTACAAAAATAGCATGGGTGCCATGTCTGACCGCTTTGGTTTCCCTTAAGGAAAATCAAACAGCACTTCAGCCGAAGGCTGATTTCTATAAGGTGGAGGTCAGCTCATGCTTCCTCCCTCCAATCTTCTTGTCCTATCCTGATGCCAATCACTCCTCCTGAGCCTCTCTCTACATCTCTGATGGCTTGATAATCCATTGCAATAGCCACATAGAACCCACAGAACTCATAATTTATGGAGTATATTAAGGAATTAACAGGGTGCAATTCAGGATCAGAAACAACTCAGAATACAGCAGTTCTCTAGTAAGGAATACCTCTTCTCAGTAATGCTGGAAAGTGTAACAAGCTCCTTTAACTTTACTGATGAATGCCTAAAGGGCACCAAAAATCAACCTCCTGGTTAAAGACACTCAATTTTATTTTTTCAGAGAACCAGAATCCCAATGCTCTGTCTCTCCATGCTGCTGCCTCTGCTGCCTCTGCCCCCACCACTTCTCTGTGCAGGGATCTTGAGATCCAAAGGACATGCTCTGCTCATGGCTGGTTTTGCTTGTTGGTCCTGGGATCATCTGTTCCTGCTTCTGGAATGTTTCCTTTTAAATCCAGTAAAATAACAAAATCAACCAATCCTCAAATTAGAATCCTGTACACTTCATTTACATGGTCCCATCCAACTATTAGGTGGAAGTTATAAAGATTGTGGATAGAAGATCCATATCAAATAAATCCACTTTACTGCAATTGTCAGTAGCTACTCATCAACATTTTTATTTCTATGTTCCCTTTGCTAAAAGGTGCTCTGCAAATGCAAACACATGTTTTTTTGTTGTTAGTTGCCATCCAGGTGATTTGGATTCAATGTGACCCTTTGTGTATAGAGTGAAACTGCTTTGTAGGGATCTTAAGGCTGTGATCTTCAGGTAGGTTTGATCTTTGAAACTACTATTTGCACTACCCAGGGTTTTCCAAACACAATCTTTCTCTTCTCAAATTAAAATAATAATAACAAGATAGAATAATAATAACAAAATGATAATAACAACCAAAAATCATTGGAAATGGCACATCAAGGAATGCCAAAGTAGTATATTTAACTTCAGCTCTGCAAAAATAGAAGACTGACAGGCTCTAATATTAAGCACCGTTTAATTGTATTCTTTGAAATTAACATTGTGCTTCTATTCTGAACTCAAACATCAGATTCTCTTCAGATTTATGACTATTCTCTTAACTCAGAAATTCTAATCACTTTCAATTAACCAATCTATAACTTAAATAGGAAGTTTTTGCATTTTCTCCTGACTTCTTTCCTTATCTAACTTAGATAAATTGCCATAATCTTTCTATTTACTTTTTTTTAAAGGCTTTCTGTTAGTGACTGAGCTTCCACTTTTCCAAACTCAAGTGCTTGATATCATGTTTAATTTTTAAAGTCAAAATGAATTAACATTTTTTTTGTTTCAATAATATAATATATACACATTAAGTTAGTTAGAGAAATAAATTAGAATAAATCCTGGACTGTGAAAAAAGTCAGTGGTTCAAACCCACCAGCTACTTCCTGGAAACCCTATACAGGGTATCTATGAGTTGGAATGAAAGAAATGAGGAGGTCCAAGAGCTGAACAGAAAATTTCAAAGATCAGCTCGAGAAGATAAAGCCAAATATTACAACAAAATGTGCAAAGATCTGGAATCAGAAAACCAAAAAGGAAGAACATGCTCAGCATTTCTCAAGCTGGGGGAACTGAAGAAAAAATGCAAGCCTCGACTTTCATTATTGAAAGATTCTCTGGGCAAATTATTGAATGATGCAGAAAGCATCAAGAGAAGATAGAAGGAATACACAGAGTCACTGTACCAAAAGGAAATGGTTAGTATTCAACCATTTCAAGAGGTAGCATATGATCAAGAGCCAATGATACTGAGGGAGAAAGTCCAAGGTGCATTGAAGGAATTGGCAAAGAACAAGGCACCAGGAATTGATGGCATAAAAATAGAAAATTTTCAAGAAAGTGAGGTGCCACAGGAGGCACATACTCATCTATGCCAAGAAATTTGGAAGTCAACTATCTGATTGACTGATTGGAAGAGATCCGTATTTGTGCCCATTCCAAAGAGAGGTGACTGAACAGAATGCGGACACCATTGCACGACCTCTTTGATATCCCATGTGAGGAAAGTTTTACCAAAGGTAATACAGAAATGGCTGCAAGCATACATTGACAGAGAACTTCCAGAGGTTCAAGCCAGATTCAGAAGAGGCCGTGGAATGAGGGAATCTGAAAGATATTTACTTGTACTTTATTGACTA
>NW_006408537.1:22001755-22020365 GCF_000296735.1 Chrysochloris asiatica | reverse complement strand
CATATTGTCAGGAGGGACCAGTCGCTGGAGAAGGATATCATGTTTGGTAAGGTGGAGGGTCAGAGAAAAAGAGGAAGACCCCCAACGAGATGGATTAGCCAAATGGCAGCATCGATGGACTGAAGTGTGGCAACAATAGTGGGGTTGGCCCAGGATCGGGCAGTGTTTCGTTCTGCTGTGCATAAGGTCTCTATGAATTGGTACCGATTCAATAGCACTTGACAACAACACCACCAATGAGTTGAAATCGACTTGACAGCATTTAACAAAACCACATAACTAGAAAAATAATAATGCTACATAATCTTTTTGTTTGTTTATTTGCATGTGTTTTACTGACTATGCAAAGGTGTTTGTGTGGATCAAAACAAACTGCGGATACATTGTGATCAATGGGTCTACCAGAACACTTGATTGTGCTTCTGTGCAACTTGTATAGAGGCCAAGAGGCAATAATACAAATAGAACAAGTGGATACTAAATGATTTAAAATCAGGGTAGTATCCTTTTACTGTACTTAATCCATGTGCTGGGCAGATGATGTAAGAATCTGGATTATATGAAGAAGAAAGTGGCATCTGGATTGAAGGAAGACTCACTAATCACCTACAATATGTGGATGACACACCCTTGTTTGCAGGAAGCAAAGAGGAAATTTTACTGCTGAAGATCAAACACTAGTCTTAAGTAGGATTACAATTCAATGTAATGAAAACAAAAATCCTCACAACTGGACCTATAAACAACATCATGAATGGAGAAAAATGTGAAGTTGTGGAGGAGTTCATTTTAATTGGATCCACAATCAATGCTCATGACAGCAGCATTGAAGAAATCAAAGGTGGCATTGCATTGCTGCATAATCTTGTACAATTATGCTTATATTGGTGGTGTTTATGTGCCGTGGAATCAGTTCCGACTCATAGTGACCCTGCACAGGGTTTCCAAGGCTGTAAATCTTTATAGGGGCAGAAGCCTCATCTTTCTCTGGCGGAACAACTGGCAGTTTCAAACTGCTGACCTTAAGGTTGGCAGCCCAATTCGTAAGCACTACACTACCAGAGCTCCTTAGAAATATTAATATTCATGTTTATCTAGTATATCTGTATAAAAAGACCAGAAATTAATTTGGTAGCGTATATTGAATAGAACTATTAGTTCTGTGGAGTAAGAGAACAGAGAGAAATGATCTTTTCTGGAGAGATATTATGAGAATTATAGTGTTTGTTTTTCACAAAGGAAATACAATGACCAGATTCTAATTACCAATATCTGTTCTGATCCTTATGTGGCATTGTAGGATAAGCACTGGACTGCAAGTTTGGTTTGAACTGCAAGGTCAGTTTGAACATCAAGTTTGGTTTGAACCGCGAAGTCCGTGGTTCAAACCTACCAACCACTCCTTAAAAACCCTGTACAGGATCATTATGAATCAGAACTGACTCAAGGGCACTGAACAACACTCTGATCCCAAGATTCACTTTAGATACTGAGAATTCTAGAAAGAGATAAGGAATACTGAATGTCATATTGAATGTTGTTGTTGTGTGTTTGAGTCGATTCTGACTCATAATGACCCTATATAGAGTTTCTGAGGAGCAGCTGGTGGGTTTGAACTGCTGATCTTATGGCTTGAAGTCCAGAGCTAATCCTAGAGCAGAAGTGCTTATATTTTTCTGTCCCTTTTACAATTTATTATTTGGGTTTGTTTTTAGAATGTGAAGTAGGGTATATTAAGTCCTTGCATTGTTTATAGTTCAATTCACTGTTGAGCCCCTCTCTTCTCCTTCTTATGTGTTTCAGAATAATCTTTTTATTTCTGTGATTTGTGATTTTTAATCTGTATTTCCTAATGCTTTTTTTGTTCTGCCACCACCATGCTTAAAAGGGGGGAAATTATACAATGCTTGCTCTTATACCATTGTTTTGCTTCCATGACAGAAAACCTGGAATGTTCTCCAAGAGTAACATAAGACTAGGAAAAAACATCACTTACCAGTATTTCTACTAGGGTTCTAGTTCTTGCATGCTTGGGTATATTCCAAACAAAACACATGTTAGTGTGTCTCTGTGATCAGTGGATGGCTGCAGTACTTTGTCTAATCAAGGTATTGACATGCAGTGACATAATTGGTTAAATGGTTTTACAGAATTTCTTATCCAGCTTTAAATAAATTCCATAAAGATAGTGGTGACTGGTATGGAAGTGTGGGTTAATGCACTGAACTGCAGTCTGTTTGCACCTCAAGGTTGGTGGTCCAAGCTCACCAGCTGCTTCTCAAAAACCCTATCCAGGGATGCTGTGAGTCAGAACCAATTTGACAGCACTAAACAACAAGTGGTGACTACAAGATGTTGTTGGGTGGGGCTTCTAGGAAAACTCCTCAAAAACACCTAAGTTAGCATGAGTGGTGTTCTTTTGCCTCCCCTCTTTTACCCTTATTCCCACCTGGAATGCAGATGGAATAGACTATGAGTTGATCATGAGAAATAATCCATGCCCTACAAGTGGATCAAAAAGATGTGAGGAACCTGTGTCAATAACAACTTTGGAGCTGCCATTTCAGCTTGACTCCCTTTCTCTGGACCGGATTTAAGTGAGAGAAATACACCTTATAGCTTATGTAGGTCTTGTATTTGGGTTTTATATGATATGCAGTTGAGTAAAATGAATCCTATGTGGGATAATTAAGGTTTTGCATCAATTTGACTGGGCAGGATTCTCAGTGGTTTGACAGTTCAGATATAGATATCCCCCATGATGAGATCTAATAGAATGTAATCAACTCTATGATGAGGTCAGCTGTGAGCAGCCAATTAACAGAAGGGAAGCTTCCTCTGGGGTGTGGTTTGCTTCCAGTATATATTAGACACCTGCCAATCTTGGTTCATCTGACTCGGACTTGGGACTCTCCCACCTCTACAACCGTGCCAACCATTTTTTACTATAAACTTCTCTTTATATATACATACATAAATTTTACTGGTTTTGCTTCACTAGAGAACCTCTCCTAAGACTGTGTGCGTATACAAGGGTACATAAAAAAATTATTTCTTCTAGGGCTCTAGTTCATACATGCATAAATTTATTCTGAAGAAAATACATTTTAACATGTCTATAATCAGTGGAAAGGAGCTCTGGTAGCGTAGTGGTTACGAATCGGGCTGCGAACCTTAAGGTCAGCGGTTCGAAACTACCAGCCGCTCCGCGGGAGAAAGATGAGGCTTTCTACTCCCGTAAGGATTTACACCCTCGGAAACCCTGTACAGGGTCGCTATGGGTCGGAACCAACTCGACGGCACTTAACAACAACAACATAATCAGTGGATGGCTGCAGTACCTTGTCTAATCAGGGTACTGACATGCAGTAACGTAATTGGTTAAATGGTTTTACAGAATTTGTTATGCAGCTTTGACTAAATCTACCTCAGAACAAGGACAAGAGACTTGAAAATATTTCTCTAGAAACCATGCAGTTTGAAAATGATACTAATAATATCTGTACCTGTGTACTACAAAAAGTACTAGAACTGAGACTTCTCCTCCAAATCGCAGTCCTTTGTTAACCATATTGCAGGGTGAAACTAATGATGTTCTACTCATATCTGACAGGGCTGGTCAAAAACAGTCACAATTATCCCCATATAAACTTGTATTAGGAGTGAGTGAGAAAATAACTACCTTGTACCATGGAAAGAATATCTTTAAATTAGACATTTGGAAATCTTTATATCTTTTCAGCAATAGTTACATCATTGGTAAAGATATATTTATCATACCTATATCTTCACTAATGGTGTAACTATTACTGAGAAGATAAAAATGTATATATGTATGAAGGTCAATCAAGAATTATCCACACTCTGGCTGTTGAATTTATTTTAATCAAGTTTTAGAAAGAAAAATGCATCATTTTTTGACATATCTCTTTGCTTTTCAATACACTTTGTCCATCTGTCAATGAGTGTTCATATTCCCTGATTTAAAAATGTTTTAGGCTGAGCTGTGAGCCATGAATGCACTTCTAGCTTCACTTCCTCATCAGAGGTGAGTCTTCATCCTCAAAGGTCTGCTTTCAGGAGACCAAACAGATGAAAGTCTGAAGGAGTAAGATTAGAACTATAGGGAATATGTTTTAACACCTCAAAATGAAATTTTTGCGGAGTGCCAACAATGTGGGTAGAGGTGTGAGAATGTGCATTGTTATGCAAGATCAGGAGGACCTTGGATAGCCTGAGAGTAAAGGGCAGAGTATGGAATGGAAACATCCTCAATCACTGACCAAGAAAAAACTCAAAAGTCAAATACCAGCTGGAAAATTGATGCTTACAGTTTTCTGGGATTCTCAAGGGCCAATATTTGAACACTTTCAGGAAAAAGATTCAAGTATCAGCAATGCTCATTATAGTGAGATGCTCACTGAAGAAGCTTAACTTTGGATTAAAAGCAGAGGAGTGTTATCTAAGGGCGTTGTGATCTTGATGACAATGCATGTCCACACACCTCTACACACACTGTTGACACTCTACAATAACTTCATTTTTTGAAAGCAGCCCTTACAGGATGAAAATTCACCTCTGATGTAGTGGATATGGTGGTGCATTTGTGGATCACAGCTCAGTCTAAATCATTTTTTAAAAATGGAAACAAAAGCTGATTGACAGATGAACAAAGTGTATTGAAAAGCAAGGTGATTATGTAAAATAATTATGTATTTGCCTTTTCTAAAAGTTGATTTAAAAAATATGTATATGTAGATATGCATACATACATACTACTGGTGTGGCACTGTTGGATCAACACCGTGAACCACAGTTTGGTGGTTCAAACTCTGCAGAATTGCTGAGTCTGAACCAACTCAATGGCACTTAACAACAACAACAACTGCATTTATATTTTTTATAAATATATATGTACACACTACAGAAACTTGGAACAAAATTTTCTAGATGATTTAAGATATTTTATGCTTTAAGCAGCTTTTAAAATACACTTGTTAAAAATATAAACAAGCAACACTGTCTAAAGAGTCTTCAAAGACAACTGAGGAACATCAAGGAAAATGAAAATTTATTCTTTGAATATTTGCTTTTAATGGCTGTCATAACCAAATAAAAGACACTGTGTACTGATATCAAAATAAAATAAACTCACAGACTTAGATTCTAGTTGTTGTATAGCTAATTAGTACACCAACATTTTCAAAAATAGAGCCTCCTATTCAAGTACATTGCATTCAAGAATATATTTCATCAGTATTATTTTATCTATGGAATTGTGTCCAAAAAATGCATCAGCTTAAGTTGGAAATGATTTTCAGTGATTAGAACCTTCCATGTGTGGTTATTAGAGCAACACAAAATAACTGAGATAAAATTTGGTATCGGGTATAGAGTACTACTCTATCAGATACCTCAAATGTGGAAGCAGTTTAGAATTGGGCATTTGGTAGAAGCTAGAAGAGTTTTAAGTCCTGGTATGGCATTGTAGGAGAAGCTGCACTGCACTGGTTAGGAGAGACGTAAAACTGGAGACAGTACAAATGGCAAAAAGCAGCAGCAGAGAAGGTGGCAAGGAGCCTTGGTGTTACATTGGATTTAGAGTTGGGCTGCTAACTGAAAGGTTCAAACCTACCAGCCACATTTTTGGGAGAGAAATGAAGCAGTTACTTCCAAAAAGGTTTATGGTCTCAGAAACTCAATGAGGCATTTCTACTCTGTCCTACAGAGTCATTATGAGCCAGAATCAACTCAATGACACAAGGTTTGGTTTGGGTTAATAGTAACAGCCTAGATTGCCTTGAAGAAACTGTTGGTGGAATTATGGGCATCAAAAACAATTCTAGTGTGGACTCAGAAAGAAGCAAAGAGAGCTCGAATAACTCCAGAGATTGTGCAGAAAGCGCAGGCTGCAAGAGATAGTGGCAAGAGACCAGCAAGAAACAGCACAAGAGCCAACCCACAGAGCAAGAAAGCCTTTGGGTAGGAGGATTACTGGCAGATTATCAGTGGAGCTAAGGAATTTTGTAGAATTATCTGAATAAGATAGAGGTCAGACTGGCCTAAGTGTCCTGAGGTGCTCAGAGACCAAGAAGCTAGGGAACAGAAACTGAAAAGACAAGGAGCATGGGAAACAGGGCTGCCTAGGTCTCAAAGGTTAAGACTACAGCTTCTGTAGTCTCAAAAGGTAGGTCCATGACCTCTACAACTTCAAAGGATAGGGTTACAGACTTCTAGTTTGCAGAGTCAGATTTTCACCAAATTGGTTCCAAAATATAGAGCTGCATTCAGAAGTGCTGAAGGACTGGGTCTGGATCTCCTACCCAAAGCTGAGGGGAAGTTGTTGCTATGCTCAAGGGGTGGAAGAATGGGGGCTGAGGATGGTGGCATTATCACTTAGTTGCACTAAGAAAATGGGGCCACTTAAAGCTAAAGTAGTAGAGTTGCTGTTCCAGTGGGTTTGAAAGGTAGAGCTGAAGCCCAGGCTAAGTGGCCTCTACCCAAAATTCAGACAGCATAACCAACACCCAGAGTCTGGAGGAATTATTTTCAAGCCTTGAGAACTAATATAAATGGTTCTGCTAGGTGTTTTATTTGATTTGTTGTTGTTACGTGCCTACAAGCTGGCTCCAACTCACAGTGACCCTGTATAGAGTTTCCAAGGAACAGCTGGTAGGTTTGAATCATCACCCTGTGTTGAGCAGTCCAATGCTTTTACTGCAGTGCCACACCAGTACTCTTAGAGCCCATAACTCCTTTAAATTTCAGCCATTTGTAATGGAAGTGTCTACTGTGCCTGCTCCACCAGTGTACTTTAGAAGTAAATAACTTCTATTCTATATTTACAGATGAACAACTTGTGTTCAGAATGAAATTTACAGCTAGAGGTGATGCCAGTCTTGTAAAATAATATGATTAAGTAACAATTTTTAGTATATGACAAAGACATGAATAGTTAAAAACCAAAGGGTGGAATGTCAAATATTGAGTAATATCCCCTGACAGTATCTGCCATTTTGACTGGGTCAAGAGATCAGTGGTTTGTCAGTTATGTAATGATGTAATTTGGCAGTTATACATATCGCCCATGTGATAGTTCAGGTTATATGTCAACTTGACTGGAGTCAGGATTCTCAGTGATTTGGTAATTAAAATGTAGATATTCCCCATGAATGTGACATCACAATTGGAGGAAGAGTCATTAACAGCATGCAATACGCAAATGACACGACCATGCTTGCTGTAATTGAAGAGGACTTGAAATACTGATTAAGATCAAAGGCTTCAGTATGGATGTACCTCAATGTAAAGGAAGCAAGAATCATTGGAAGTAGACCAATAAATAACATGATAAATGGAGAAAAGATTGAAATTGTCAGATACTTCAATTTGCTTAGATCCACAATCCATGCTCATGGAAGCAGCAGTCAAGAAATCAAATGAGGTATTGCATCGGGCAAATCTGCTGCAAAAGACCTCTTAAAAATGATTAAAGAAAAGATGTCACTTTAAGGACAAAGATGAGCCTGATCCAAGCCATAGTATTTTCAATAGCCTCATATGCATGAGAAAATTAGACAACAAATAAGGAAGACAAAAGAAAAATTAATACATTTGAATTATGATGTTGGTGAAGAAAATTGAAAGTAGAATGAACTGGCAGTAGAACAAATTTGTGTTGGAAGAAATACAGATGTGGCACTCACTCATCTATGCCAAGAAATTTGCCAACTGATTGAAAAAGACTTATATTTGTGCCCATTCCAAAGAGAGGTGACACAATGGAATGCGGCAATCTTAGAACAATATCATTAACATTGCATGCAATTAAATTACTAAAGATAATTAAAAAACAGCTGCAACCATATATTGACAAGGAACTGCTAGAGGTTTAAGCCAGATTCAGATTCAGTTGTGGAACAAGGGATATCATTGCTAACATCAGATGGATCTTGACTGAAAGCAGAGAATACCAGAAATATGTTTACCTGTGCTTTATTGACTACACAAAGACTTTAGATTAGGTGGAACATGACAAAATATGCACAACATTGCAAAGAATGAGTATTCCGGAGCAATTAATTATGCTCATGAGTAATCTGTACATAGACTAATAGGCAGTTGTTCAAACAGAACAAGGGAACCCAGAATGGTTTAAAATTAGGAAAAGTGGGGTAGGGTTGTGTTCTTTCACCATACTTATTCAATCTGTATGCTGAGCACCAAACCTGAGAAGCTGGATTATATGAAGGAGAATGTGATATTAGAATTGGAGGAAATCTCTTTAACAGTCTGTGAGATGTAGGTGATACAACCTTGCTTGCTGAAAATGAAAAGGACTTAAAATTCTTACTGATTAAGATCAAAGACCACAGCCTGTGGTATGGGTTACACCCCAGTGTAAAGAAAACAAAAATACTCGCCACTGGACAATAAATAACATCACAATAAATTGAGAAATTATTGAAGTTGTCGAACACTTCATTTTTGCTCAGACCAACCATCAACATCCATGGAGGTAGCAGTCAAGAAATCAAATGACATATTGCATAAGCAGACAAATCTGCTGCACAAGACCTATTTAAAGTGTTCCATAACAAAAATTTCAGTTTGAGGGATAAGGTGTGCCTGACCCAAGCCATGGTATTTTGAATAGCCTCATATGCATGTGAATGTTGGACAGTGAATTGAAAGACTGTAGTAGAATTGATGCAATTGAGTTACGGTATTAGAGAGGAATATTGAAGTACCATGGACTGCCAAATGAACAAACCAATCTGTGTTGGAAGATGTACAGACACAATGTTCCTTAGAAGCTAGGATGAAAAGGCTTCGTCTCTCATACTTCAGACATATTATCAGGAGAGATCAGTTCCTGGAGAAGGATATTATCCTTGGTAATATGGAGGATTGGAGATAAAGAAGAAGACTCCGATGAGATGGATTGGTACAGTGGCAGCAGATATAGTCTGAAGTGTAACAACAATTATGAGGTTGGCACAACAACAAACATCCAAGTAAGCTTTTTTTTTTTTAAACCACATAACTATCGGAAATGGTGAATAAAAACAAACGATATCAAAACATGTTCAAAAACAGAAGAGAATAGCTGAGGCAAATGAGCTGGAGACAGAAAAGTTTTCTAGAAGAGAAAGAGCAGGTTTTGGATAGGCCTAAAAAAGAATTCAGAAGAGTGATATGAAAACAAATTCAAATGCTCTGAAAAGGGGTAGAGGAAAACAAAGAAGTCAGGAAAGTACTACAAGAGCAATCAGATAAGATTGATACAGCATTGGAAACAATTGGAATGGTCGGGCAAGTTTTCATGGGCTAGGTGGGACAGAGGTAAATGACGATGTATGCACAACCTTGGAATAACAGGACTGCAGGATACAGGGATTGAGGCATGGATTGAAAGGGGAAAAATGGTGAATAATGTTAGGATGCTTGGCTGTCTTTTGAATCTTGGTTTCCCTTGCCTACCATTGTGAAATAGACACTGTTGGGTGGCTGGGGGTGGGGATAGCCAGAAACATCACAGCAGAGAACATGTAAGCCTGTCTTCAGCCTCTAACTAACTAACTCCCTTGAGGGGAGCTGGAAATTGCCCAGACCCAAAATGGGGGTGGAGGGTGGGCTATAAAGGCAAGAAGAGACTGGTTTACAAGCTTTCAAGAGAGAGCCTAGTTCCAGATGGGGCAGGGTTAGGCAGAACCTCCACTGAATGATTTCCAAACTGTTGGGACTGGGCTGACTAAAGGAAATGGGGATAAGACTTTTGTGGTACAACAGTGAATAGCTGCCATCAGGACTGACTGTGAGGGTCTGAAATGTAGAGGCAAAATTTTTTTTTTTTTTTTTTTTTTTGACAAAAAGGAGGAGATTGATTGATTTTGCATTCCAGGAGCAGAGGTCCCTGAGACCATCAAGAAAGAAGAGCGTAAAGTGTGACCCTACCCAGCGAGGCTGTGAAGCCAGGCATGGAGACAGAGATGTTGGCCTGGACAGATGGAGTGGCTGGGGACACAGGACTCAGGGAGGGAGAGAAGCTGTTTGCTGACAGCCAGGGGGTGAGGTGGGGCGGAGGGGGGCAGTCTTGTGGTGTGTATCCTTGGGTTATTTGATGATGCATGGAGGGGATTGTAATCATTGCAATGAAATGTAACACGATGGGATGAATGTGAAGCTGAAGTGGGACAGAGGCAAATAATGATATATGCACAGTCCTGGAACAACAAGGCTCTGGGATACAGAGATTGAGACATGGTTGAAATGGGAGAAAAGGGGGGAAACAATGTTAAGGTGCTTGGATGTCATTTGAATCTTGGTTTCCCTGGCGTACCACTATAAAATAGACACTGGAGGGGGAGAGAAAGGAATGGTCAGAAATATCACCACAGAAAGCTTGTAAGTCTGTCTTCTGCCTATAACTGATTGGAGTACCTAAAATGGGGCTACAATGTGCTCAGTGAAGGAGGCTTCCTATGGAGTCTCTGTATTACACAGGACCACAGGTGGATTCCTGAATAGCATCCAGAATCTTATGAGGGGAAATTCCCACTTGAAAGGACAAGCAGACCAGCCTGGAGTGGCCAGAAGAACAGAAGATACTTGTTGAATGAAAGACTGACAGGAAAAATACAAAACAATACAAGGAGATCAACTGATTATTACAAGAACAAACAAGTGGCTCACCCAGGAGACATCAAAGCAAGTGGTCTGGTCCCCTCAGGGCAAAACTCCTTTGAAGACTAAAACCCAATGGGAATACATGCTCTGATTGGTGACCACATTCGTTACCAATAAGGAGAAGTGAGGGAAAAGCAGTAATGAAGCTGCAAGCTAAGGCCTACAATGTTCAATAGACTCCTGTAAACCCGGCTAGAGAAATGGCTGGGCAGCAGTGTGGCAAGACCTAGGGACTCTTGGGCCTAGAGTCAGTGACATAGCCACAGAGGACTACAGTGGAGAGTGAAGCATCCAGCTGATAAGAAGAGAGGGCACATGCATAAGTACACCCACACTTGCAGATAATACCCACCTGACCTGGCTTTAATGGCTGGATGATTAGAGCTCAACCAGAAGAAGAAAGAAGAGGAAAAAAAGAATCATCTGATACAATTTGATGAACTTGACCTACACCTATGGAAGCAGTACCTCAAAAGAGGGAACAAATCTTCACAGCGAGGATCACTCCCACTCCATCCACACAAGGACAGGACAGGGATGGGCAACTTGGACATTGGCTACCCAGAATGGGGGTGGTGGTGGTGGTGGTTTACAGAGGCAAGAAGTGACTGGATTACAAGCTTTCAAGAGGGAACTAGATCCAGAAGGCATGGAGCAAGGTAGAATCTCCCTGACTAGTATCCAATCTCTTTAGGTGAGGCCAAGGAAAGGAGATGCGGATAGGTCTCTTGTGATACAACAGTGAATTATTGTTATCAGGACTGATTGTAAGGGCTGGAAATGTAAAGTTAGACATTTTGTAGCAAAGGGAGGGGAGGGATTAACTTTGCAGTCTAGGAGTGGAGAACAGAATCCTATCCAAAGACGTAGTGATGCCAGAGATGGAGGCAGAGACGATGATGTGGAGGGATGGAATGGCTGGGGATTTGGACCCAAAGAGGGAGAGGGCCTGTGTGCTGATGACCGGGCTGGGGTGGGGGTGGAGGGGTGGAGAGCGGGTGGCAGGCTTGCGGAGTATACCCTGTGGTTGGTGAATGATGCATGGAGGGGATTGTAACCATTTCAAAGAAACTATATACAATGGGTTTAATGTGAAGCCAATGTTCTCCCATGTAAATTATCACATAACTCAAAACAAAACATCCTATATGCTTCAATAAAAAAGAGAGAGAGAGAGAAGAGCACAAGCAGAATACAAGATCTTATCCAGAGAAGCAGCGACAACAGAGATGGAGGCAGAGATGGGGACATGAAGAGAGGAAGCAGCTGAGGACTCTAGATTCACAGGGAGAAAGGAACTAAGAACTGGTAGCCAGGAGGCAGACTTGCAGAATGTGCCCTTTGGTGATGTAAATTATTATATATGCCTGAGTGTTTGTTTTTTTAAAAAAAAGAAGAAACAGATATACTGCTACCTGATGGTACATGGAGGGGATTATCATCAGTGTAATGAAACAAGGTGTATGATTTGTTTAATGTAAAACTGATGATCTGCCCTGTAAAGTTTCAATCAATTCACAATAAAAACTTAAAAAAAAAAAGGAAAAAGAAAGAAAGTAGAGCTAGGAGCAGAGTTCATTATCTGAACTAGGGTCCCTGTGCTGAGGGTCTCCTAGGCCCAGAGGAAGATTGTCATCAAGGAACCATGGGTCCATATATGTTGAAAGGAGACAAAGATCCTTCCATTAAGCTGACAGAGAGAGAAAGCCTTCCTTTAGAGCTGGTGCCCTAAATTCAGATATCTAGCCACCAAACTGTAAGAGAATAAAGTTTTGTTTGTTAAAACTAACAGTTAGGGGTATTTGTTATCACAGCACTAGATAACTAAGACAGTATGTAACCTGTTGTTGTTTTTTCAATTTACCTGTGTAATTTATAATGTTATATATATGTAGTATGCATATAATGGAGTCCTGGTGTGGCGCTGTGGGTTAATGCACTGGACTCCAAAGTTGGTTTGAATCCCAAGGTCGGCAGTTCAAGCTCACCAGTCATTTACTTGGAAACCCTATACAGAGTCGCTATGGGTTGGAACCAATTCGATGGCACTTAACAACAACAACAACAAACATACATATAACATTAGTTATAGATTGTAACATGTAAAAGTTATAATGTATTAATGCATTAGTACAAAATAATAAGAAAACAAATATATATATGTTAGAGCAGTATAATTAAAAAGTTTGTACTGAGAGGTGAACATTATAGAAAAGTTTGGTGACCCCTGATTTAGTAGAAGACTGGAGCAGAATAAGAGAGATTATTTTAAGAGTATTTGGGTGAGCAAAATCATCCAAAGATTTAATATTGCATGAAGAGAGGATTGATCTCATAGCTGTTCTGTCTGATGATCATTTGGAGTCAAATTATAGAGTCAAAATCTATGGGAAACATAATCTTCAGTTCTATAATAGAATGAGTGTAAACATGCAAAGGCCTCTGGGTCCAGCAAACTTCAAGGTCAATTTCTCTTCTATCCTTCAACAGCTGTGTAATCCAGGGTAATTCAGCTTTTGGAAACTCATGCTTCATATCTGTAAAATGTAAATAATATCTAGTTCTTAGAAATACTCTGCACATTCGCTGAGATCATATATATGGGATACTTAACCTACTGCCTGGCACACAGTAGGTGCTCAACAAATGGCAGCTTTTATTATTGTATGTTTCACAGGTATGTTTTCAGTAACTCATTGTTTTTGTTAAGTGCCATCAAGTTGGTTCCGGCCCATAGGGGCCCCGTATGGGGTGTCTAAAGAGTGATTGGTGAGCTTGAACAACCGACCTTGCAGTTAAAACTGACTTTGCAGTCCAGTGCATTAACCCACAGTGCCACACCAGGACTCATTTGAGTAGCTCATTACTCAAATAATATCATTGTTTCAGAAAATGAATTTTCAAATAATTAATTAATGAGACTACATTTCATTTTGAGAGGAGGAATTACTCTTTTTTTTCTTTTTTTTTTTTAAATTACTGTAGTGATATGGGCTGGTATGTACTCTAATTTTGTGATTGAGAATAGACGTATTTCTAATTGGTGGGTAGGGTTATAAAAGAGTCATATTACTTGTAATGTACCCTGATAACACTTTATGTTTAATTTTATGCCTAAATCTAAATCCTGAAACTTAAACCTTTTTATTAGACATTGTGTATCATTTACTTTCCCTTTCAGTTTTTAAATCACTTTACTTTGTAAAGCTATCCTTTTGCACTTTTATCTTGCCTTCCCATCTTCCTACCTATCCCCACTGTGATCAAGATACTACTTTTAGACCATTTGTTTTTTGGACAGGAACACTGCTGCCAAACAGTGCTGCCTACCTACCAGGAAATCTTGAAAACATCTTTTGTAGGCTTTGCAGTTTACCTGCAAGTGCTAAGAAATTTACATTTTATCAGTCCCAAGGGTCCAAATGCTAGTTATAAAGCCTAAACTTCAACTAAGTTTTGTACTTAATTATTGCTGTCAGTCACACATCAGCAGAATCGGTGCACTCACCTTTGACTTTTCCATTTATAAACCTAAGGGTCTGGATGAAGATTGCCAAGAGAATGATACAAATCTCCACGAAGAGATCCCTGAATGCCTCCTTCCCACTCAATTCTCTCCAATTTCCCCAAATTTTGTTTTCTTGTGACTCTTAAAGATTCTTGCGGTTATTATCCCTGATAGCTGTCAGTGCAGTCCTGAAGTCTTGCTACTGCTCAAGTTTCAAAGCCATTATACAGCTGGAACATGATTAGGAACAACCACAGCAGCAGGTCTCCTTTCTATGGTGAGAGAAGCACTTTTAATTACATTTTTCAAAACATTTCAAATGGAATGATTTTTAATTATTTATTTATTTGTTGACAAACTGCTAGTACTACAAATTTTGTTTGTTTCTTCTTTTCTCCAGATTCATAGGCCATCTTTTCTAGGACTGACTCAAGGTAAAATTAAACAGTTACTCACACTGTTATGCCCTATATCAGTGGTTCCTAAGCCTACATGAATATCTAAATAACAGACGATTCTTAAATGGAATGTTCTAGAGCTTTCCTTTACATTTATACAATGAAAATGCCTGAGGTACTTTATCTAAGATTTCCCCTTTTTGTAAGGATCACTGACTGTTTCTGAGATGTTTTCAATCACCTAATTTTCTCTCATTATAGAACAAAGTCTATGCCTTTTTTTCCTCTGTGATTGTACCACTCCCTGTTTCTGAAAATTTTTCATAGCTTCTCTTCAAGTCTCTTTCCTCCTCTCCCATTTAAAATCACTACACTAGATACCACCACTCATCTGTAAGTTTGTCTTACTGTGGTGGTTTGTGTTTTGCTGTGATGATGGAAGCTATGCTATGGGTATTTTAAATACCACCGGGATCATGCATGATGAAAAGGTTTCAGCACAGTTTCCATACTAAGACATAATAGGAAAAGGGAGAGGAAGACTACATATAAATGGTTGTTGTTAAGTGCCTTTGAGTTGGCTCTGATTCATAGCAACCCTGTGTAGGGTTCTCAAGAAACAACTGGTGGGTTTGAACCAATTTTGTAGTTAGCAGTTCAGTGCTAAGCCTACAGTGGCACACAAGGAAACCTGAATGGTTAGTCACTGGAAAACTTATGAATACCAGCAGAACATTGTCAATTATAGTGCCATAAGATGAGACCTTCCAGTTAGAAGTCACTCAAAATATGTCTTGGGAGAACTTGGTTCCTGAAAGTAGAGTTAAGACCTTCATTTGCTGATAGTACACAATGTAAAAGAGGTGAAACAGTTGCAAACATCCATTACTAATCAGAACATGGAATATACAAAGTATGAATTAAGGAAAATTGAAAGTTGTCAAAGATGTAATGCAACACATAAAGATCAATATGTGAGCAAAATGGACTGGTATTGGCCTTTTTGAATGGGGCAATCATATGCTTCACTATGCAGGGAATGCCAAATTAAAAAGGAACAGCATCCCATAGTTAAAAAGAACATTACAAGATCTATCTTGAAGTACAGTGCTGTCTGTGATATGGTAATATCCATAGGTCTACAAGGAAGACCTGTTAATACCACTATTATTCAAATTTGCACATCAACCACTAAAGCCAGAGTCAGTTTTTCATACTGTGGTGGCTGGTGAGTTGCTGTGATTCTGGAATCTATGCCATGGGTATTTTAAATACCAGCAGGGTCACCCATGGTGGACAGGTTTCAGATGAGCTTCCAGGCAAAGATAAACTAGGAAGAAGGAGTGACAAACTACTTCTGAATATTTAGTCACTGAAAGAAAACCTTATGAACAGCAGAAAAACACTGTTAGATATAGTGCCAGAAAATGCGCCACTGAGGTTGGAAGGCACTCAAAATGTGACTGGGAGAAAGCTACTCATCAAAGTAGAGTTGACTGTGATGACGCAAATGGAGTAAACCAGTGGGAGTAAATCCCGCAGGAACTTCGTTTGCTGATGGGGCACAACTCAAATTGTAGAGAAACAACTGTAAATATCCATTAATAATTGGAACATGGAATGTGCAAAGTATGAATCTAGGAAAATTAGAAATTGTCAAATATGAAATGGAATGCATAAACATGGATATCTTAGGCATTAGTGAGCTGAAATGGACTGGTATTGGCCATTTTGAATCTGAAAACCACATGGTTTACTATGCCTGGGATGACAAATTGAAGAGGAATGGTGTTGCATTCATCATCAAAAAGAACATATCCAGATCAGCTATTAGGTACAACACTGTCTGTGATAGGATAATATCCATGTGCTTTATGAGTTGGGCTGCTAACCTGAAGATCAGCAGTTCTATACTACCAGCAGTTCCATGGGAGAAAAATGAGGTTTTCTGTTCCTGTAAAGATTTAGAGCCTCAGAAACCCTAAACAGGGTCGCTATGGGATGGAACTGACTTGACAGCACTTAACAACACCAACAACTAAGGGAAGACCAGTTAATACCACAATTATTAAAATTTAGGCACCAACCACTAAAGCCAGTGAGGATGAAATAGAAGAATTCTACCAACTTCTTCAATCTGAAATTGATCAAATATGCAATCAAGATGTACTGATCATTACTGATGATTAGAATGAAAAGTTGGGAACAAAGAGGAAGGATCAGTAGTTGGAATATATGGCCTTGGTAAAAGATATGATGCTGGAGATTGCATGATAAAATTCTGAGAAATCAATGTTATATTCATTTCAAATACCTTCTTTAGACAGCATAATAGATAATTACACATGTGGACCTCACCAAGATGGAATACACAGAAATCAAATTGACTATACCTGAGGAAAGAGATGGTGGAAAGTCTCCATATCAACAGCCAAAACAAGGCCAAGGGCAGATTGTGGATAAACAATGAATTGCTCATAACCAAATTCAAACTGAAGCTGAAGAAAATGAGAACAAGTCCACGAAAGCCAAAATATGACCTTGAATGAATATATCCCATCTGAATTTAGAAACCATTGGAAGTACAGATTTGATACATTAAACACTAAAGACAGAAGACCAGAAGAGTTGTGGGATGACATCAAGAACAATATACAGGAAGAGAGCAAAAAGTCCTTAAGAAAACAAGAAAGAAGGAAAATATCAAAATGGATATCAGAAGAGACACTGAAATGTGCTCTCCAACATAGAAATGCTAAAGCAAGTGGAAGAAATGAAGATGTACAAACACTGAACAGAAAATTTCAAAGGTCAGCTTGAGAAGAAGAAGTCAAATATTACAACAAAATGTACAAAGATCTGGAGTCAGAAAACCAAAAGAGAAAAATATGCTCAGCATTTCTCAAGCTGGGGGAACTGAAAAAAAACTTCAAGCCTCAACTTTCATTATTGAAGGATACTCTGAGCAAATTATTGAATGATGCAGAAAGCATCAAAAGAAGATGGAAGGAATACACAGTCGCTCTACCAAAAGGAAATGGTTAATGTTCAACCATTTCAAGAGCTAGCATATGATCAAGAACCAATGATACTGTAGGAAGAAGTCCAAGGTGCATTGAATGAATTGGCAAAGAACAAGGCACCAGGAATTGATGGAATAAAAATGGACATCTTCAAAGAAAATAAGGTGGCACTGGAGACACTCATCTATGTGAAGAAATTTGGAAGGCAACTATCTGGCCAACTGATTAGAAAAGATCCGTATTTGTGCCCATTTCAGAGAGGTGACCCGATGGAATGCGGAAATCATTGGACAATCTCTTTGATATCCCATGTGAATAAAATCTTACTAAAGGTAATACAGAAATGGCTGCAAGCATACATTGACAGAGAACTTCCAGAGGTTCGAGCCAGATTCAGAAGAGGATATGGAACAAGGGATATATCATTGCTGATGTCTGATGGATCTTGGCTGAAAGCACAGAATACCAGAACTATGCAAAGGCTTTCGAGTGTGTGGATCATGATAAGCTGTGGACCACATTGTGAAGTACGAGTATTCCTGAACACTAAATTGTGCTCATGAGGAATCTATACATAGACCAAGAGGCCGTTGTTCGAATTGAACATGGGAACACCGAATGTTTTAAATTAAGAAAGGTGTGCAACACGGTTGTGTTCTTTCACCATACTTATTCAATCTGTATGCTGAGCAAATAATGTGAGAAGCTGGGTTCTATGAAGAAAAACATGGCATCAGGATTGGAGGAAGACTCTCTAACAACCTATGATATGCAGATGATACAACATTACATGCTGAAAGAGAAGAGGACTTAAAATACCGATGAAGATCAAAGACCATGGTATGAATTGCCTTTGGTATGAATTGCATTCCAATGTAAAGAAAACAAAAATCTTCACCACTGGGGCAGTAAACAACATTCTTATAAACAGAGAAAATATTGAAGTTGTCAAGGATTTCATTCTTCTTGGATTAACTATCAACACAACGGAA
>NW_006408537.1:22000241-22001550 GCF_000296735.1 Chrysochloris asiatica | reverse complement strand
TGGGCTGCCAAAAGAACCAACAAATTTGTGTTGAAAAAAGTGCAGCCAGAGTGCTCCTTGGAGGCCAGGATGTCCAAACTTCGTCTTTCATACTTCAGACATATTGTCAGGAGGGACCAGTCACTGGAGAAAGATATCATGTTTGATATGGTGGAGGGTCAGAGAAAAAGAGGAAGACCCCCAGCGAGATGGATTGGCAAAATTACAGCATCAATGGGCTCAAGTATGGCAACAATTGTGAGGTTGGCTCATGACTGGGCAGTATTTTGTTCTGTTGTGCATAGGGTCGCTATGAGTCAGTACCAACTCAGTGGCACCTAACAACAACATCAACCAACTTCTTCAGTCTGAAATTGATCATAAATGCAACGAAGATACATTAATAATTACTGGTGATTGTGATGTGAAAGTTGGAAACATAGAGGAAGGATCAGTTGTTAGAAAACATGGCCTTGGTGATAGAAATTATTCTGGAGATGACATGATAGAATTTTTCAAGACTAATCATTTATTCCTTGCAAATACCTTCTTTAAAACAACATAAAAGTTGAGTGACCCAGGGACATTACCAGAAGATATACACAGGAATTTAATGGGCTACATCTGTGGAAGAGAACCTCAATAACATCAACAAATGGATGCAGCACTGGAGGCATTCACTCATCTAACACAGAAATTTGTAGGACAGTTACCTATCTAACTCATTTGAAGGGATCCATATTTGTGCTCATGCCAAAGAAAGGTGTCCCAGCAGAATGCAATAATCCTAAGCAATATCATTAATATCAAATGCAAGTAAAATTGTGCTGATAATATTTTTTAAATGATTGTAGCATTCCATTGACAGGAATCTGCCAGAAATTTAAGCCAGAATCAGAAGAGGACATGGAACAAGGGATAGTATTGCTGTCATCAAATGGATCTTGGCTGAAAGCAAAGAATACTAGAAATATTTTTACTTGTGTCCTATTGACTATCCAAAGGCTTTTGACTGAGGGATCATGACAAACTAAAGATAACTTTGCGAAGTTTGGGTATTTCAGAACACTTGATTATGCTCATGAGGAACCTGTACATAGACTAAGAGACAGTCAATACAACAGAATAAGGGAGTACTGAATGAGTTAAAATCAGGGAAGGTGTGAGCCAGGGTTGTGTCTTTTCACAATACTTAATCAGCTTGCTAGCAATGTTTCTCTGCTATTCATTGCTAGCAACCTTGCTTGCTGAAAGTGAAGAGGACTTGAAACATTTACTTATGAAGATCAAAGAGCACAGCCTTCGATATGGATTACATCTCAATGTCAAG
>NW_006408537.1:21997648-21999681 GCF_000296735.1 Chrysochloris asiatica | reverse complement strand
GCGGTAGTGAGGTTGGCCCAGGATCGGACATTGTTTCGTTCTGCTGTGCATGGGGTCTCTATGAGTTGTTTCCGACTCGATGGTACCTGACAACAATCAGCTTGCTAAGCAAATAATTTCAGAAGATGGATTATATTAAAAGAACATGGCATCAGGACTGAAGGAATATTCATTAACAACCTACAATGTGCAGATGATACAACCTTGCTTTCTGGAAGTGAAAAGGACTTAATATACTTTACTGATGAAGATCAAAGAGCCAGAGGCATTTGTTCAAGTAGTTTTCATTATGGACTGCATCTTAATGTTAAGAAAACAAACATCTTCACAACTGGACCAATAAATAGCATCATGATAAACAGAGAAAAGATTGAAGTTGTCAAAGATTTCATTTTACTTGGATCCACAATCAACACCCATGGAAGCAGCAGTCAAGAAACCAAATGACCTTTCTAAAGAGTTAAGGAGCAAAGTTATCAGTTTGAGGAGTAAGGTATGTTGGCTCAAATCATGGTATGCTCTATTATATCATATTCATGTGAAAGTTGTACAATGAATGCAGATGGAAGAAGAATTGATGAATTTCAATTATTGTGTTGGAGAAGAATATTAAAATTATCATAGTCTGCAGAAGCACACAGAAATCTGTGTTGGATTAAATGCATCCAGAATACTACTTGGAAGCCATGATGGCGAGACTTCTTTCATATTTTGGACATGTTATCAGGAAGGACCAGTCCCTGGAGAAGGTCATCAAGCTTTTTGGAAGTGAGAAAGAGAAAGATCCCCAACAAGATGACTTGACAAGGTGGCATCAACAATGGGAGAGTCCACAAAGATGTTGACTGACACAGTGTCAACAGCAATGGGCTTGAACGTAACAATTGTGAGTGTGGCACAGGACTGGACAGTGTTTCATTCTGATGTGCACAAGGTCGTTATGAGTTGGAGCTGACTTGACAGCACCTAACGACAAAAACAACACACTAGATAACCAACTGCTATTGTGTCTAATCTGACTCATAGTGACCCGATATAAGGTTTCCAAGACTGTAAGTCTTTACAGGAACAGACAGCCTCATCTGTTTCCTGCTGAATGACTGGTGGGTTGGAATGACTACTCACTTTGTATCAAGGATGATCAAGTCAAGGTGTATCATTTAAGGGCAGGTCTATTAAGGAAGGAGTCCCATTGTGGCACTACAGTATAATTACTGCACTGCTAACCACATGGTTGGTAGTTTAAACCTACCAGCTGTTCCTTGGAGACCCTACACAGGGTAAACATTAGTCGGACCTGACTTGATGGCACTTAATAAGAACAGCAACATGAAGGAAGGAACCATGAATAACAGAACTTTAACTGATCAGTGGTAGAGATAATTTTTAAATCCCTTATAGCAGAACATTGACAGAACTGCCAGAAATTCAAGCCAAATTCAGAAGAGGACATGGAAAAAGGGAAACAATTATTGATGTCAGGTATGTTTTGGTTGAAAGCAGAAAATGCTAGAAAGATTTTTGCTGCTGTTGTTAAGTGCCATCAAGTCATTTCCAAATCACTTCCCAGTCCTGAACTGTCCTCACAATTGTTGTTATGTTTAAGCCCATTGTTTTTGCCACTGTGTCAGTATATCTTTTTGAGGGTCTTCCTCTTTTTTACTGACCCTCCATTTTACCAGAGATGATGTCCTTCTCCAGTGACAGCACCTCCTGAAAACATATTCTAAGAACAAGAGGGGAAGTCTCACTATCTTCACTTCTAAGGAACATTCTGTCTTTGCTTTTTCTTAAACAGATTTATTTGTTCTTCTGACAGTTAATGGTACTTTCATTATTCTTCAGCAACCCCATAATTCAAATGCATTGATTCTTCTAGGGTATTCCTAATCTTTTTTTTTTTTACTTTCAGAAAGTTATGTTATGCCATTTGCATATCCAAGACTGTTCTTGAGTCTTCCCCTAATTCTGATGTCACCATCTTCTTCATATTTTCCAACTTCTTGGATTATTTCCTCAGCATAGTGATTGAA
>NW_006408537.1:21992358-21997213 GCF_000296735.1 Chrysochloris asiatica | reverse complement strand
CTTACTGATTGTTTCCATATTCACTTTGGGTTTGAGGTCAAAGGACAGGAGACTTCTGTATGCTGTGACTTTCCTGATAGCAAGCAGGGTTGGGCTGAATGTATGAAGAGCAAGATTTCCTCCTCAAAGTATAGTTGATGATAATGTTAAAAACAGGCAACACTTCACATTTTCTCTTTAGGAAAAGGAATTTCTGACTTTTAAAAGTACTTCAAAAACATTAACTACAACTGACAAAGAAATCAAGAAGACTAGGACAAGATGTTCAGTAAAACTGGAAGAATAAGTCTTTGGAGATGCAGATTTGACTAAAACAAACACAAGACTTGAGAACCACTATGTTCCCATGCCATCTGACAAATTTCTGCTTCTTCCATGGTTTCACTTCTCTCTGAAGAGAGACAACTGTCTGCCTTCCCAGGGTAGGTTTGTCTTAGAGCTAGCTCAAATTTTAAGAGCAAAGAATTGAAAGCATGCAACCTTCGCATGTTCAAAAAATCAGTGCACATATGGCTTTAACTTAGTTTACTCTTCAGCAACTCCTGGCACTTGTCGGTAGGTAGGTTTTTGGCTGACACTGAAAATCAGTTTATTTGTAAGAATGTTCTAAGAAGAGCTCTGCTGTAAGCTAATGTGAATAGACAGACTTCACATCACCATTTAAGAACTGTTGGCTGGGATTATACAAATGGCTCTACACCTTGTAGATACAAAAAAATATATAGTTTACTTCGTGAAGTTCTAGAAGGGGTAAACTGTCTGAACTTTTGTTCTGCAAGTCTTTGAGCTTTGGCATTGGAGTCCTTGACAAGCCAGCACATTTCTGCTAGTTTTATGAAGTGGGATAAATATACACATTATCTTATTTGCTTCTTATTCTTCAACTCAAAATGTTTAGTGTGCCATTAGTTTGGTAGAAGGTATGAATGTACAGTTTCCAGGGCCTCAAAGCATCTTATAAATAATGTAGTTAAAGGAAGAACATGAATGTGGAATTTGACCCATTGTGGTGAGAGGATGGGATATTTGTCAAATTTACCATACATGATCATTTGATGAGGGCATTACTAAACAGCACATAGTTTATTTGTCTAAATGTCCATCATATGTAGTTTAAAATGACTTCATCTGAGACAGTTCTTCGTTTCTTGGCTTATACATTTTAATTCAGGTGTTGGAAGGTACCGCTGAGCATAAAGCATGAGATTCTGTGAATTCATAGGTAAGAGTAGTTCAATTTTCCCCAAATTGGTTTAAATAAATTAATCAAGAATTTTGGGGTTGCCTGGGTTGTACAAATACTTAAACAACAACTATTAGGAAGAAGGTTGGCAGTTGAAGCTCTCCCGGAAAAACCTCAGAAGACATGACTGGCAATCTGCTTCCTAAATGTCACAGCCTTGAGAACTCTATGGAGTATGTCTACTGTGCACACATGGAGTCGTCACGAATGCAGAGCAACTCAACAACAATCACCAGTAATAATGATCCTATAGGGATACTAGAAATAAAACTAAAAACAACAAGTGACCCCAATCTTTTAAAAACCTACATTCTCATCAAGCATAATAGACTAACGTACTTGTTTCAAAGAAGAATATAATATAATGTGCAATCTCAATTACCCAAGTATATTGAACCTAAATTTTAAATAGGAAGAGATGAAGTAGAATGTTTTAGAGTGTAGGAAGATTTTCAACTGCTTTCAAAAATTAGTAAAATATGGCCAGGTGGAGGAGAAAAAAGTCGACAGTCTGACACGAGCTAACAGAATGAACTAAAGAATGAGGTGGGAGTAAGTATAGCCAATTCAGCGAGTTATGAAGACATTGGATTGACTAAAAAAGGAAATTTCCTATTGGGAAGTTTATCAGTTAGAATTAAATACTAAAACAAGTGACAGAAAAAGAAAAATAACAAATTAACCGAGGCTTGTTTAACATAAAATTACATTTCTAAATTCTATAAAGATCCAGAAATATGCTGAGGATGGCAGGAAAACTTTGAGTACACAGACCTAGAATTTTTCTATTTTACTGCTCTGGCATATAACTTCATATCCAAGATGATCCTATTATGTACGATGGCTCCTCCAGTTATGTTGACATCATTCTCTTAGAAAGAAAGTGCATAGGAAGGAGAAGGGCAATTCCCTTCCTGTAAGGACACTTCCTAAAAGTTGCACATACAAAGCCATCAAGAGCTCTTTGATCCCACTGACCACACAAGACAAGGAAACTTAAGAAATGTAGTCTTCATTTCACACTGCTAAGAAAACCCCCCCAAAAACAACAGAGGTTTTGTTACTGCAAACAGATAGATATAGGCAGCAACTGGCCTTCAATGCTACAGAAAATGAAGAGGAAATAGAGCACTTTATGTGGGCCTAATGGAGTCCTGGAGTCCTGGTGTGGCACTGAGGTGCTGGACAACAAAGCTGGTTTGAGCCACAAGGTCAGCAGTTCAAGCTCACCAGACACTAGTCATTACCTTATACAAAGTCGTTTTGGGTTAGAACTGCCTCGACCACACTCAACAACAATGGAGTTCTGGTGTGGCACTGTGGAATAATGCACTGGACGGTAAGGTCTGTTTGACTAGCATGACTGGCCATTCAAATTCACCAGCTGCTCCTCACAAACGCTATTCAGTGTCACTATGGGTCAAACCAACACGACAGCACTTAACAACAATAACAACAACAAATTACGTCAATAAACCTTTTATGAAAAGTACCACATAGTAAATATTTCAGGCTTTGCAGGCCATGTGGTCTCTGTTGCAACTACACAACTCAGACATCATAGTGTGAAAACAGCCGTTTGCAATAAATAAACAAATGAGCATGGCTATGTCTAGATTGGTGTCCTAGTGTGGTGCTGTGGGTTAATGTGCCAGACTACAAAACCATTTGAACGGCAGGTCGGTGGTTCAAACTCACCCGTTGCTCCTCCAAAACTTTATACAGGATTGCTATGGGTCGGGATCAACTCTATGGCACTTAACAACAACAATGTCTAGATTATAAATTTGTCTTAGTATATAGGAGCCTTTGAAAAATTTCTGAGAATGACAACCTGAGGAGAAAGCATGTCATAATAGGAGGACCACTGAGTTACATTATTTGGGAGACCTGCCAGTCCAGTCCCTAGTCTGTCATTAATTAGATTTGTAAATTTCATAAAAATCATTTAACCTTCTAGGTTAACAATTTCCTTATTTTACTAATGAGAGTTTTGAGGGGGGGAAAAAGCTCTCTAAAAATTTTTAATTCTAAAAATCTGTGGAGATAATACAATTAAGAAGTCTAATTGGAAAATTGCTATTTACGCAGGAATCCTGGCGTGAAATGGTAAAGTTAGGAGACTAGCAGGGGAAGTGGAGAGAAATTTTCATATACATTTTAAAGGAAAATTCAGCAGAAAAGAATGGTTATTTCAATAATAGGGTTAAGAAAAGAGAATCATTGGAGGAGGTGGCAAGATGGCAGATTAAACAGAAAGGCTGTACAGACCCTCAACAACAGAAATTTGGAAAACCAAACGATACATGGAAATGAGAATCCTGGAACTCTGAGCTTCAGATGAAGGGCTAGGGAAGTGGATTGAATGTTTACTAGGAAAGAGAGCTGAGCAGATGAGGCAAAAAAAAGAGACCCGTGCCCTCTGACCAGACAGGTACCGCTAGCTTGAGTTTTTGTGATAGATTCAGAGACAAAGAAATATAATGGCATTGCAGAAACATACCTGTGGTTCACAGAGTTAAGGTACGATTTTTTTTCTTGTTCTCCACACTCCCTGGGTGACCAGAGGCAAGACCGGCCCCCCACCTGAGTACACCCCAAAAGAAACTCCTGCTCTCTTGGAGGTGGGAGCTGCACAGAGGTGAGTGCCTTGGTTGGTTGTTGTTGTTGTTAAGTGCCGTCAAGTCGGTTCCGACCCATAGCGACCCTGAACAGGGTTTCCTAGGCTGTATATCTTTACGGGAGCAGAAAACCTCATATTTCTCCTGCAAAGCAGCTGGTAGTTTCGAATTGTTGACCTTTCAGTTCACAGCCCAATTCGTAACCACTATGCTACCAGAGCTCCTTTGTTGTGGACCCCATTAAATGAGGGGGGAGCTGTTTGGGTGGGCCCTGCTCCAAATCAACAATGTTGGCCCTGCCCAATCCTTGATTAGCTCTTACTAGGAGAACCACCTGAACAGATGTGTAGAGAAAAAAAAAGAAAAGAAACTGGAGATGTGTGCAGGCTGCCAGCCAGTGTGGCCATCTTGAACTTTTGTGAGTAACACTGAAGGCAAGAAGTCGAGGTGGAAAAGAGACATACCACTTTTTGGTAGAGAGAAAAGGAAGAAATTTTTTAGATTTTGTTTCCTTGTACCCCACATTGCTCTGGTGACAAGATATGTGGCCATCCATATACACTCCAAGGGAACATCTTGCTCGCCAGGCTGTCAAAGTGGCATCAAAGTATGTGGGGGAGCTAGTAGAACTAACCTGGACACCTGGAATCAGGTGTATCCTATTCCAGACTTGCACATTTCTTAGCATAGATGAGTGAGGGCCTCCAGTGCCCCTCACTTTCTTTCTTTCTTAGTTTGGTAGCGTAGTGGTTACAAATTGGGCTGTGAACCTCAAGGTCAGCAGTTTGAAACTACCAGCTGTTCCAAGGGAGAAAGATGAGTCTTTCTGCTCCCGTAAAGATTTACAGCCTTGGAAACCCTGTGCAGGGTTGCTATGAGTCGTTCCGACTCCACAGCACATAACCACCACTACCACATGGGAGAACATTAGTTTTACATTCATCCTATCGTATTTCATTTCATTGCAAAGATTGCAGTCCCCTCCATGCAT
>NW_006408537.1:21987300-21988293 GCF_000296735.1 Chrysochloris asiatica | reverse complement strand
TTTACAAAAAATACTAAAGTAGTCTTTTGGACTAAGAACCATCAACAGCAGACAACAACTGTAGAATGACATATATGGCAACAATACACAGAATTCAATCCAGATATAGAGATTTCCATAGTCCTAGTGTGGTGCTGTGAAATAAATCACTGAACTGCAAGATCAGTTTGAACCCCAATGTTGGCAATTCAAACTCACCAACTGCTCCTTGGAAACCCTAAACACGGTTGCTATGAGTCGGAACCAACTTGATGACACTTAACAAAAACAACAGCAACATAGAGGAATCAAAAGTAAAACAAACCTATAAAACTGAAAATAAGAAATCAGAGATATAAATCTTTAATCAAGTTACGAAGCAAAAATATAAAAAAGAATAGTTACAGAATTCCAGATAGCAAGGAAGTAAAGTAGTTTTCAAGATAAAACAGACTGTTTAAATTGGGAAAGAAATGAATAAATTACAGGATAACTTCAAAGTAAATTAATGCACCTTTACATCAGATTAAGAAATGATAGCATTAATGTAATTGACAAGAATTTCCCCAAACAAAATGAACTCAGCCCAGAAAAATACATGGGACAAAGAAAAGAGCAATACCACACACACAAAAAAATAACAAAATTATTGCATTCAGTTAATAGCTATTGATAATTATATTAATCATCAGTGAATTAAATGTGTCAATCAAGAGACAGACAGCAGAACGGATAACAAAACAGAATCCTTCAATTTTCTTCCTACAAAATACACACATTACACACGAAGTCAAAAATATATTAAAAATCAAAGGATGGGGGGAAATATCAAGCTAATGGCTATAAAAAATGAACAGGAGTGACAATAATAATTTCTGATAAAATAGATTTTAAGACATAAACCAGTGTAAGAGGAAAAGAAGGACTTTATCTCATGATCAAAAGGTCAATTAACCAATAGGACATAGCCATAAAAATATCTATGTTCCCAACAAAAGTCCCAATGTACTTTAA
>NW_006408537.1:21983912-21985948 GCF_000296735.1 Chrysochloris asiatica | reverse complement strand
CATGCTGAAAAGCAACTGAGTAATAGAACAAATAAAACATGAAATACAAAAATTCCTTGAATCAAATGAGAATGAAAGCACAACCTATCACAAAACTTTTGTGACCCAACACAAGCAGTGCTTAGAGGACAATTTATAGTAATAAATACACACATGTAAAAATAAGAAAGAGCCACAATGAACACCTTAATCCAACAATTCCAACAATTAGGAAAAAAGTAACAAAGTAAGTGTACAGCCACCAGAAGAAGAAATGAAATAATAAGTATTGTTGTTGTTGTTGTTAAGTGCTGTGGAGTGGGTTCCGACTTAAAGCGACCCTGCACAGGGTTTCTGAGGCTGTAAATCTTTACGGGAGCAGAACGCATCATTCTCTAGCGGAACTGCTGGTAGTTTTGAACTGCTGACCTTGCGGTTCACAGCCTGATTCGTAACCACTACACTACCAGAGCTCCTTATAATAAGTTGTTGTTGTTGTTAAGTGCCGTCGAGTCGGTTTCGACCCATAGCGACCCTGAACAGGGTTTCCAAGGCTGTAAATCTTTACGGGAGCAGATCGCCTCATCTTTCTCCCGCGGAGCAGCTGGGTATTAGAGCATAAATAAACTAATTAGAAAACAGAAAACAATAGAAAGAATCAATAAGACAAGTTGATGGTTCTTTGAAAGGATTGATAAAATTGACAAAGTATTGGCAAATCTAAAAGAAGAAAAGAAGGAGAAGATGCAACACACATAAGAAACCATATAGGTGACTTCCCAACAGAACCAATGGAAATAAAAAGGATAACAGAAAGCTGCTCTGAACTGCAAGGCCATTTGAACTGCAAAGTCAAGCTCACCATCCACTCTTCAGAAACTGTATACAGGATCGCTGTGAGTCAGAACCAACTCTATGGCACACAGTAACATGAAGAATTATACTCCAAAAAATTTAAAATCTAGAAGATATGGCTAAATTGTTAGAAACACACGACCTACCTGAACTGCACAGAATGAAACAGAAAACTTGAACAGACCAATTGGTTGGTTGGTTGGTTATGTGCCATGGAGTCAAGTCCAACTCACAGTGCCCCTGTATATGGTTTCTGAGGCTGTAAATCTTTAGGAGAGCAGAAAGTCTCATCTTTCTTCCATGGAAGAGCTGGTAGTTTCAAAATGATAACCTGGAGCTTAGCAGCTCAACTCGTAACCACTGTTACCAAAGCTCCTTGAACAGACCAAGAGTCAAGAGTAAATTGATAAACTCACTAAAAAAAATTCCAACAAATAAAAGTACAGATGGATTTACTGGTGAATTCTCCCAAACATTCAGAAAAGAGCTGACACCAATTCTACTCAGATTGTTCCAGAGCATACAAAAGAATGGAAACCTTCCAAATACATTTTATGAAGACAGCATAACCCACACACACATGCACACACACACACACACAAACAAACAAACAAAAAAAAATGGGAAAGGAAATCACTAAAAAAGAACATTATAGACCAATATCCCTCATAAATTATAGATGCAAAAATTCTCAACAAAATTCCAGTCAATAGTATTTAACAATGTATCAAAAAAAGAAAAATACAATTTGCCCAACTGGGATTCATACCAGAAATGCAAAGATGGTTCAATATTAAAAAAAAAAAAAAATCAACATAATTCACACATAAATAAAACAAAGGAAAAGAACCACATGATCATATAGATTGATGTAGATAAGTCAGTTGACAAAATCCAATACCCATTTCTATTAAAAACACTGAACAAAATAGGAATTGAAGGAAAATTCCTCAACAAATCTACCCATCAATTTTACTCTCATTGGACAGAAACTGGAAGTATTCCATTTGCAATCAGGAAGCAGACAAGGGTGCCCTGCATCACCACTCCTATTAATATTGTTTTGGAAGTTTTATCCAGAGTTTTAAGGCAAGAGAGGGAAATTAAAGCATCCAAATTGTCAAAGAAATAAAACTCTCTCTATTTGTAAATGACATGATCCTCTAGGACTCAGCAAGAAAATGATTGGAACTCACTGAAAG
>NW_006408537.1:21979101-21983412 GCF_000296735.1 Chrysochloris asiatica | reverse complement strand
TTCAACAAATGGTGCTAGTAACACTGGAAATTCATTTGCAATAAAATGAAACATGATCCATATCTCATACCATATACAAAAATAAACTCAACGTGGATTAAAGACTTGAATGTAAAATCTAGAAGTATAAGGATCATCAGTGAAAAAATAGGACAAATAATAGGGGACTTAATGCATGGCATAAAAACACTGTCAAACATAACCTAAAACACACAAACAGTAGGTAAATATACAAGAAAAGGGAGATTGGTAGAAGAATGAAGACAGGTGAAGACACAGGGAGGTGTACAGTGGTTAAAGGGGACAGACATAGTATCATATATACAGCACTGGACCAACAGTGTTCTGAGGGTAGATACATGGACAGATACACTGGCTGAATGGCTAAAAGAGAAACAGTGGGAATATACCCACAAATATATAAGGGTTTGATAGAGGATATTTGTAGATGGGTATTTACCTTTACTGCAAACACACCTATGAAAGTGATGGAGCATGCAGTATGCAAAATGATGAAAATTTCATTATCAAACATCTTAAAGTAATGCATTCCTGGACCTGGGAGCTTAAGACCATTGTATCATGTGACATCATGGTAAATTGGCACAGCATAGTCCATAAAGACAGTGTTCTACATTCTACTTTGGTGAATAGTGTCTGGAATCTTTAAAAAAAGCTCACAAGCAGCCATCTAAGATGCAGTTATTGGTTTCTCCATGTGTGGAAGAAAAAAAAGTGGTGGAAACTGATGATGTTTGGAATCAACTTGTCCAATGGACCAATGAAACATGTGAACATGGGTCCTTAGACCAGAAGAACTAGATATGCCTGGCTACCCATAACTAACTGCTCTGAAAGGGATCACATTAGAAAAGCCCAAATAGCGTGGAAGAAAATGTGGAACAAAACTCAAAGTAATATTTTTTAAAAGAGAATGGAGATTATGACCCTTGACCACATTTTAGGTCTGGAAAAGTATTCACCTTTATGACCTAATTTTCAATCAAGCAGTAGATATAGATGTACATGGGGGAAAACAACACCAGTAAGTTACATTCACTATGCATGGTGAATCATTCACTATCAAAAGGGCAACTTTTATGTAGGGACAAAATTGAGACGAGATGGAAAGAATGTAGAATGGCAATAACCATAGGGAGGAAGTGGGATTGTTGCATGGAGGGGATTGCAATCATTGAGAAGTGTTGAATGTAAAATTGATGATCTTGTCTATAAATTTTCACTCAAATTACAATAAAAAGTTTTTTTTTTTTTTAAATCTGCTGCCCCAAACCTCTTTAAAGTATTAAGAGTAATGATATCAGTTTGGGGAATAAGGTGAGTCTGACCTAAATAATGATATTTTCAATAGCCTCATATGCATGTGAAAGTTGGACAATGAATAACGTAGACCATAGAATAATTGATGCATTTGAGTTATGGTGTTGCAGAAAAATATTAAAAGTACCATGGATTGCCAAAAGGACAAACAAATCTATGTTGGGAAAAGTAAAACCAGAATGCTCCTTACAAACCTGGATGGCCAGACTTTGTGTCTCATACTTTGCACATATTATCAGAAGGGGTCAGTCCCTAGAGAAAGACATCATGCTTGGTAAAGCGAGGGTCAGTGAAAAGAGGAAACCCTTCAATGATATGGATTGGTATTGTGGCAGTTGCAGTGGGCTCAAACGTAACATTGATTGTGAGGTTGGTGCAGCACTGGGCAGTGTTTCTTTCTGTTGTGCATGTGGTCATTATGAGTTGGAACTGACTCGAAGGCACCTAAAAACAATATTCCACTTCTTAGAAGCAAAGAAGAATGAATCCAGGAAAAACAGTGTACTTGTATTCCTAATTAATGAATATGAATGTAGCAGGCAAATAGCCCACAATTACTGCATCTGCCAGATTTAAAACTAGTGTTAAAGGATTTTATATTTTAGCTTCATAAGCAATCTGGCCTCAGCTTTTCAGTTATTTCTTCTTAAGATCTTTACTTTCTTCTGGCCAAATTGGTCCAAGAAAGACACTGGCTTGTATCTCACAACCACCTCTGTGCACAATATTTTTCTCACAATATTTTTTGACCTGTCTGTCAAAATCTCACCCATTCTTCAACTTGTAGTCCAATTCCCATATCCTTTCAGATGTCTCCCCTGACTACTCAAACCATCATTCATTTGTCATTTTCTAAACCTCTATAGCACTTAAAATTGATTCTGTATCCAGCAGGATGGATGCTATTAAAATTCAAGATCTACTCTAATTGGAATACTCAGGTTTTGAAAAATATTGATTTGAAACCTCTTAGATATAACAGCTCCCTTTCTCCATTTGGGTAGCATCAACAGCTTGTTGCCAAGATAGCCATACTGTTATTATCCTCACTGATGCTCCATCATAATTACTTCCAAAATTTTGCAAGACTACATTGTACAGGAGACAAACCTCACATTGGGCTGAATGGTAGCTGGAGAGAATGTGAACCAGTCTTTTCTGGCTTCCAGACTTTAAGGACAATCATCTCTTCTAGTGTGGGAAAAAGGCTCCTGTCTCCTATTCTCTTTACAGTCCAATCTTATTGATTGAATGCTGTGACCTTTATTTAATAGATATGTATCCTTACATTACCATTCAAATGCTGTGAGTTTGTTTGATTTTAGACCTCAAAAATACAATAGGTTTTTTTGGTTTTGCTTTTGTTTTCAGATTACTATTTCTACTTTTAATTCAAAGAAGTCATCAGGACTTCAAATAACCTTTTTGGTTTGTGGTCTATGATACCTCACCTGAGACAAAGATCATTGAATAGCCTTCTATCTCTGTTCTAAGCATCACTTTAAAAACCACGTTTAAGGAAGACTTTTTTTTTTTAGATTGTGAATTGAGTGAAAATTTACAGGGCAGATCACCAGTTTTACATTCAACAAATCATATACTTTGTTTCATTACAATGATTGTAATCCCCTCCATGTACCATCAGTTAACAATATTTCTCTCTGTTCATTTTAGCTTTTTTAAAAAAACTCTCATGAATATATAATAATTTACACCACCAAAGGGCTTATTCTGCAAATGTGTCTCCTGGCTGCCAGCTATCAGTAGCTCTCTTTCCATGAATCTAGAGTCCTCAACTACTCCCTCTCTCCATTTCCCCATCTCGGCCTCCATCTTCCCATCTCGGCCTCCATCTCTGGGTGAGGTCCCGATTTCTGCTGTGCTCTTCTCCCTTGATGGTCCTCAGGTCCTCTGTCCATGGAATGTAAGATTAACTACTCCCCCATTTTTGTTACAAAACTTCTACATTTAAAATTGTGACAGTGCAATTAGTCATGATAACGATTATTCACTATTGAATTGTAAAAATCTTATCCACATGTCTTTTTACCAGATTCATCTAGACAAGATGAAACTATTAAGTGGGGAGTCTATCTTCCCCCACACACTATTAAACGAAACTCCCTCTTGAAACCTTGTAAGTCAGTCATTTCATGCCTTTATCACCCCCTCATTTTAGGTAGCCAATGTCTAAGTTGCCCGTCCATATCTACCCTGTATACAGAGGGGATAGCATTGATACCTGATGTGAAGACTCCTTCCCTTTCTGTTGGTATTTTGAGCTACTACTTCCATGAGTATAGGTCAAGTTCATCAAATTGTAGCAATTTATCATCATTTCCTTTATCAAAAATTGTTTCCTTTTTTATCTTCCCCTAGTCAAGTTCTGGGAGCTCTGGTAGCATAGTGGTTACAAATTGGGCTGCGAACATTTAGGTCAGCAGTTCGAAATTACCAGGTGTTCTGCAGGAGAAAAATGAGGTTTTCTGTTCCCGTAAAGGTTTACAGCCTCAGAAACCCTGTACAGGGTCGCTACGAGTTGGAACTGACTCCACAGCACATAACAACAACAGTCGAGTTCTGATTATCCAGCCATCAAGGTTAGGTCAAATGGGTACTATCTGCAAGTTTGCATGCTCTTGTGCATTTCCCCTCTCTTCAGATCAGCTGACTGCTTCACTCTCAGTTCTAGCCATCTGTGGCTATGTCCTTGTTCATGGGTTCAGGTGGCCCCAGGTCTCACCACACTTTGGATCAACCAGCCCTTTCTCTTACTCTCTCATTTTCAGATCAGCAGGAGTCCATGAAAAGTGGTTAAACTCAGTCCATTTCTTTTTTTTTTTAATGTTTTATTGTGAATTATGTGATAGTTTATATGGGAGAACATTAGTTTTACATTTATCCCATCATATATCACTTCAGTGCCATGGTTACAATCCCCTCCATGCATCATCAACCAACCAAAGGATA
>NW_006408537.1:21969498-21977732 GCF_000296735.1 Chrysochloris asiatica | reverse complement strand
GTTGATTGAAGAAGAATGAAGTCCTTAACAACTTCAATCTTTTCTCTGTTGATAAGGATGTTGTTTACTGGTCCAGTGGTGAGTATTTTTGTTTTCTTTACATTGAGATGCAGTCCATACCGAAGACTGTGGTCTTTATCTTCATCAGTAAATATTTTAAGTCCTCTTCCTTTCTCTCTGTCTCTCTCTTTCTCTGTTTTTCTCTCAATTGAACCATTTGAAATTACTGTATGTCTGGTATGTAGGATAAGCACTGGACTGCTAACTGAAAGGTCAGTTGTTCAAACCCAGCAGTGACTCTTTGGAAACCAAATACAGGATTGATATGAGTTAGAACTGCCTTGGCAGCACTTAACAACAACAACATATGCTTTTGATGAAAGTTACTTTAGAAAATGAATTAAAACCAAATAAATATTTGATTTGTAATACTCCTCAATATGAGCATGACACTTTGTCACTTTGTACAGTAGCAGAAGAGCTCTCTTAGCACACTAGGTTAAGCATTTGACCATTAACTACAAGGTAAGTGTTTCAAATCCATCAGCTGCTCCTCAGGTGAAAGATGAGGCTTTCTGCTCCCTTAAACATTTATACCTTTGAAAATTCTGTGGAGCAGTTCTATTTTGTCCTGTAGGGTCACTGACTCAAAATCGACTTAAAGGTGGGTGATAGGTCAACCTCTAAAAAGGAATTCACATGTTTGTCGTCCCACCTCTCAAGGGTAAGCTGCACCTCAGGATTTGTTGCTAAAGAATCGCATACATCAAGAGTATTATGATGTCATTTTATAATCAAGTTACAAATGACTCTGGCTTCCACCTTGGTAGCATGCTTTCGCTTGCTAGAAGAAGTTCTGTTTTCTCTCATCTTGCATTGCTTACTTTGATGAAACTAGCAACCTATGAGAGGGGCTTATGAATGAAGAAACCAAGAGCAGTCTCCAGCCAGTTGCCAGAGAATAACTGAAGCCCTTGGCCCAACAACCCACAAGGAATTAAATCTGTCAACAACAATGTGCTTGTAAGTGGAACCTTCCTTAGATGAGTCTGACCAATATCCTGTTTGAAGCCTGGGAGAGACCCTGAAGGGAAGATCTCAGCTGAGTCTGTCTGGTTTCTTGGCCTACAGGAATGTGAGATAATAGATTATGTTTTAAGCCATTGATTTTGGGTATTTTGTTATGGTAATAGATAACTAATATATTATGATTACTAAAATAAATCCCGATTCTAATATTCAAGAGAAAATGAAGCATAAAAACCTACTTTGGAAAATGCAATCACCATTCCAAATCAGGTAATTGATAAGCAATGAGATTTTTATTTTCTTACATGAGACTTCATTCCTTTCCTGAAATGGACCCAGAAATAAAATTGCACTGGAAAAAAGCATGTAGCGAATTTTAAAGTACTGATTTCTAGTATGAATTATTTCAAGTTCAGTTCATTTGAGTCCCATGCTCAGGATTGATTAAGTACCAAATTTTGATAAAATGTTTCCAATAATGTTTTCTTATTCTTTGTACTAAATTATACAAATTTATGTCTAACCTCAATGATATTTCTTTTCAGTAAGTCTATGTTGTTGTTAGGTGATGTTGAGTAGATTTTGACTCATAACAACTTCATGTGCCTGAACAAACTGCCATGTAAAGTTTTCTAGAAGTAATCTTTAGGGGAGAAGATGATGAGTTTTTTTCCAGTGGAGCCACTGGGTAGGCTTGAACTGACAACCTTTCAGTTAGAAGCTGAGTGCTTAATCATTGCACCATCAGTAAAGTGTTAGTTGAACAGAAAAGAGTAAATATAAGAGCATGAATGTACCTAATTTGGGTTTAAGTCACTTGAGTTATATCCATCCTGTGGGCACCTACGCATGTATGTGAGTATAGATTCCCCAAGGCCATAAGCACCTACATTTTGCAAAGATTTCATTGTAACCCTCCTCAGAAATTCTTCTTTCAGTCTCCTGTTAGAATATAGGCAATAAAACAGATTCTTCTCAAATTCCCAACAGAAAATAATAATCCATTGATATTAAAATGATGATCATCTAAAAAGCCAATTACTTATTACTTACAGGCTTTGCATATGATAAGTCACAATTTGGGTTTGCCAATTAGGCTTTAGTTAGCTTCCTTTGGTGAGTTCAAAGATAGCTTGAAATGCAACAAGATGTATATGATGGGAAATCTTGGAATTGCCAGAATAATTTAGCTTTCCACCAATGTTAGACAGTAGCTTGCAGTGAGTGGTCTTTGCCTTATGGGATGTTTCAATAAAAATACAGACCCTTCCTGGCTGGAAACAATCATTCTGTGCTATTTGTACCAGATTCATATTGTTTAACAGTCTTACTCTATGAACTAGATGTTTCCAGGGAGATAACTGCTATGAGTAAGTTATTAAGATACCCTCACAGGAAAAATCAAAAGGAGTGATTGCTCTTCAAGGATGACACTTTGTTTCATGGGACAATATATTTCCTTACAGAACCCATTGCTTTCAGGCTAAGGGTAATAAGTGTACACAGGCAGAGCTGTAGCCTGACATCAGTTATTTTCAGGGTGTTAGGGATAGGAAATTTCTCCCCAAAACCAAATGTAACTGACTTTGGAAATAAAGCTGCTACATTGAAATGACTTACTATTTTTTTTTTATTTTCACAAAACTAATATGCAGAGCAAAACATAAATCAATATGTAACCTGAGCTAAAATTTCTAAAATTTGGTTAAAAAAAAAAAAGAGAGAGAGAGAGAGAGAGAGAGAGAGAAAAGGAAGGGAGAGCATTAATAAGCCTTTGCATTATCTATGATTCCTATAAATCTGTGGGATAATGCACTGGAGGTTGGTTTGAACCACAGGTTTGATGATTCAAACTCACCAGCTACTCCTCAGAAATCCTATACAGGGTCAATATAGGTCAGAACTGACTCAACTGCACTTAACAACGACAACCACATATTTATAGGATTTATTAATTATGGTTACTTCTAGGAAACTTGAAAAAATATTTAAAATATGCTAATATGAACTTCGATGGCACTAAACAACAACAACAACAACAATATGAAGACAAAGGAGCTCTGGTAGCATAGTGGTTACGAGTTGGGCTGTGAACCACAAGGTCAGCAGTTTGAAACTATCAACTGTTCCGCGGGAGAAAGATGAGGCTTTCTGCTCCCTTAAAGATTTACAGCCTCGGAAACCCTGTACTATGAGTTGCTATGAGTTGGAACTGACTCCACAGCACATAACAACAACAACAATATGAAGACCAAGAGATTTAGAATCCCAATGCTCAGAGATAACTAATGTATTATTATCTGTCATAAATTTGTGTGTATATCTGTATGTCTGTGTGTATAACCACTTATTCCTTATTGTTCTATCTTTCTTGACCTTGGGTTCTCCATTTGTAAAATGGTGATAATAATAATACTTTAATAGCATTGTTGTGAACAATATAAATGAATTTATATACATGTATAATTTATATATATATATATGGTGCATAGGAAGCAAAAGCTGTTAGTATTATATTCATATAATTTCTATTCAAAAGTGAATTTAAATTGTACACATGGCTTTTTAAACTTTAAAAACATGTACGATACTATTTCCAGTTCAATAATATGATTTTAAGTGGTTAGACAATTATATTTTACCATATAAATGTATCACAATTTATTTAGCATGTTCTCTATTATTGAATATGTTATTGTTGTCAATATAAATAATGCCACAATAAGCTTCCTTTTAAAATCTTCATCTTTACTACAGACTTGACCATTACCGTTAAAACAAAGATAGAGGAGAAATTCTTGGATTAAATATTATTTATGATTTAAAAACTTTTGAAATAAATATTGCTAACTTGCTCACTAACTGATACTTCTCATAGATATCTGTGAGAATACCATTTTCCTGATCAAAAACAATATACCAAATCCACTTACTCTTCTTATCATCCCTCAAAATATCAAAAACAAAATATTATAATAATTTGATATGGATAAAAATGTTATCCTTTTATTTTAATTTCAATTGTTTAATTATTCCAAACCAAACTAAATCTACAGCTTTCAAGTCAATTCCTACTCACAGTGACGAATGAAACACTGACTGGTCTGGCACATGGTAACAATTGTTGCGGCATTTGAGAGTATTGCTGCTACTACTGTGTCAACCCATCTTGTTAGGGGGTCTTCCTCTTTTTCACTAATCCTCCACTTTACCAATTATGATATACTTATGCAGCGACTGAACCCCCTTGACAATATGCCCAAAGTACTAGAGACGAAGTCTGCCATCCTAGCTTCTTAGAAACATTCTGGCCATACTTCTCTCAAGACAGATTTGTTCTTCTGACAATCCATGTTATTTTTGATTTTTTCATACACACCATAATTCAAATCCATTGATTTTTCTGCAGTCTGTCTTATTCACTGTCCAACTTTACCATGCGTATGAAGCTATTGAAAACATCATGGCTTGGATCAGGGGTACCTTAATCCTCAAGTAACATCTTTGTCCTTTAGCACTTTAAAGAGGTCTTTTGCAGCTGATTTGCCTACTGCAATCATTTCTTGACTGCTGCTTCCATGGGTGTTGATTGTTGATGCAAACAAGATAGACAGTTTCAATCTTTTCTCCATTTATCATGATCTTCTTTATTGGTCCAGTTGTGAGGATTTTTGTGTTCTTTACATTGACATACAATCCATACAAAGGCTGTAGTCTTTTATATTCATCAGTAAGTATTTCAAGTCCTCTTCAATGTCAGCACACAAGGTTGTGTTATCTGCATATTATATCTTTCTCCAATACTGATGTCATGTTCTTCTTCATATAATCCATTTTCTCAGATTACTCGATCAGCATACAGATTAAATAAGTATAGTGAAAGGAGACAACCCTGGTGCATATCTTTCCTAATTTTAAACCTTTAAGTATCCCCTTGCTCTGTTTGAACAATTGTCTCTTGGTCTATGTACAAGTTCCTCATAAGCACAAGTAAATGTTCTGAAATAGCCATTCTTTGCAGTGTTATCCATAGTTTATCATGATCCAGAGTTGAAAGTCTGCATCATCAATAGACCACAAGTAAACATTTTCCTAGTATTATCTTCTTCCAGACAAGATCCATCTGACATCAGCAATGCTCTCCCTCAGTCCACATCATCTTCTGAATACAACTTGAATTTCTGGCAGTCCTTGTTGATGTACTTGTTGCCACTGTTTTTAAATTATCTTCAGCAAAATGTTACTTGCATATAATATTAATGACATTGTTTGATGATTTACACATTCTGTTTGGTCACCTTTCTTTGGAATGGGCACAAATATGGATCTCTTCCAATCAGTTGGCCAGGTCGCTGTCTTCCATATTTCTTGGTGGAGACGAATGAACACCTTCAAGGCTGCATCAGTTTGTTGAACCATTTCAGTTTTTATTCTGTCAATTCCTAGAGCCTTGTTTTTCACAAATGCTTTCACTGCAAGTTGAACTTCTTCATTCAATACCATATTTCTTGATCATATGTTACCTCTTGAAATGGCTGAGCATAATCCAATTCTTTTTGGTTCAGTGACTCTTTGTATTCCTTAAATCTTCTTTAGATGTTTCCAGTATAATTCAATATTCACTGATGCAGGAAGATGAATATTCATCATTCGTATTTCAAAATGGCCTATACCAGTTCATGTCAGCTCACTAAGTCTAGGATCTTTAAGCATTTCTTTCATTTTTGATGACTTCTAATTTTCATAGAATCATACTGTGTGCATTCCACATTCAGATCATTAACAGATGGTTGCAGCTGTTTTTTGAGTTGTGCCCCAGCAGCAAATGCAGTTCCCCAAAGCTTTATTCCATTTACAACATTAAGATAAACTCTAATTTGAAGAGGCAAATTGCTTCTCCCCATTCATATTTTGAGTGCTTTCCAACCTGAGGTGCTTGGCACTATAACTGACAAAGTTCTGCTGCTGTTTCAGAAAGTTTTAAGTGGCTAACCACTCAGAAGTGGACCACCTCTTCTTTTTCCTAGTCTGTCTTATTCTGAAAGCACAATAAAAACCTGCTCACTGAAACCTAACCCTGCTGGTATTTAAAATATCAGTGGCATAGCTTCAAGCATCACAGAATCACACATGCCACCACCGTGTGACAAACTGACATACAAGTGGCAGCTGCACCACTAGGATTCATTTTTATTATTTGTTGTTGATGTTGTTAAGTTCCATTAAGTTGGTTCCCACCCATAGCTCCACTGTATAGGGTTTCTAAGGAGCGGCTGATGGGTTTGAACCACCGATGTTGTGGTTCAAACTGACCTTATAGTCTTGCGCATTATCCTACAGTGCCATGCCAGGACTCCTTTTTATTTTTAGTGAAGTTCAATTTTATGCGTTTATTGTTTATAATCCTTTAATTCCTTTTTTTTTTGGTGGGAGTAAGGTCCTGAAATCTTTATTTAGATACCCTTAGGAGTCCTGTTGGTCCACAAGATCAGTTTGAATCACAAGGTCAGTAGTTCAAACCCACCAGCAGCTCCTCAGAAACCCTTTACGGGGTTGCTGTGAGTTGGAACTAACTTGACAGCACTTAGTAACATTTGATAAATAAAAAAAGAGACAAAGGAAATACTATCTTTTTTATATATTTTGTTGAGGACATATAATCAACACTACAGAAATCTGCTGTCCTGTGAAACATAAGTACATTAAGTTTCTGAAGTTTTCAGCCTAACTAAAAGCTGGCAGAGATGAGTAAATCCATCCATATCTATTTGAATTGATGTAGCTTATAAAATAACGTGTTGTTAGAGATTTTACTTGACTAGCTTCCACACGAGGGCTCTCAATGCTGCTAAACTCATTTCTGATGGAATTTTTCTATTTAGAGTAGATGTGAATGTGGATAGTGAATTCCATTTTGATGAGTAAATATCTTGATCTTTATAAATGTTCACCACTTCTGGTGAAATATAATGTAAAGCAAAATGGCATAGATGATGTTATTGACTAAATAAATGGTTTACAGGAAAGCTGTTAGAATTTAGAAATGAGACAGACCGATTTGCTGAATACTAAAAGCAATAGTATTTCTATACACAATCAAAACCAATTATAATATATGCTTCTAAAAGCTCATTCAATATAGAAAAAAATCAATACAATACCTAGGAATAAATATGGCAAAAGTAATTGAGATATTTTTTAAGGAAAATCTCATATCTTTACTGAAGATAGAACTAAATAAATGAAGAAAAATTGCATTTGAAAACTCAACTTTGCAGATATTTCTATTTTGCTCCAATCAATTCATAAATTCAATGGTCTTCTAATCAAAATTCCCAAGTACTTTTCTTAAAATTTGACAATATGATACTAAATTAAGAAAGAAGAAGGAAAGACAAAAAGGATGATCAACAAAATTTTGAAGAAGAAGAAGAAAGACAGGATTTAGAAAGTGTGTATTTGTTCTACCAGATTTTAAGGTTTATTAGAAAAATGATTACAATTAAAACAGTGGATATAGGTATTGGATTAGATGAATAGGTGGCATTGAGCAAAAAAAAAAAAAAATCTAGAAATGTACCCATATTTATGAAGATTTGTTAAAGGATGATGAGTTTTCATTATAAGTTACTGTATACATAAGGTGCTGACACAAGACACAAAATCACTATATATGGAAAAAAGAAAAAATCTCCAATTTGTATTTTTTTTTGCATGTTAAGTTTTATTATGTTGCAAATACAAAACATTCTAAAGAGAAATGTGATCTATCTAAGTTCTAGTGAAACTGAACCACCAGTTAAAGAAGTTAAACATTCCATCCCTTTTACAACCTGTATAAAGTTGGAACGAAATATTGAAGACTCACTTTTTCCTTAGGGAGAAGAATGAAGTCTGCTAGATCAGCATACTACCTCAAACAGGTATGTGGTCATTTAAGTATACTCGGCATGAATGTAGCACTCATGAAGCTTACTCTGATCAATCTCTATGTTCTATACTACCTTCAAGATACCTAAATAGCAAAAGAGCCAAAAGGTCCTCAGACATGTCCCAAGTGATTTGATTATGGGGGGATGGAGGGCATTTTAAATTTCATCAATGTCATCAGTCTGGTTAATTAGAAGTCTGGCAAATGAGTTAAAATTATTGGATGATGTTCCCAAAATTTAAATATTAAAACATAGTGTTGCTCTGTTGTTGTT
>NW_006408537.1:21957545-21969043 GCF_000296735.1 Chrysochloris asiatica | reverse complement strand
TTAGAGGAGGTCAGTAGCCAGTCTTGTAACCACTACGCTGCTTACAAAAGGATACAGCGCCAAGTGGTATAGGTAGTTTCTTATCACTTTTAAGTGTGCTTTTGAAAATTTTAGCAATGTTTCAGGTTGTTATTTTAGTTTCATGTTACTCTTCCCTTTAGTTTTTGTCCTATAGATACACTCTCATAGAATGTTTTACTTGATGAAAATCACTTTATTGGGTAAAATTGCCACTTGCAACTTTCATTCTTTTAAGTCAACTGACATTTTCAGCAATGGAGCAGTTCAAAATGACAGGGTTATCCCTATGTCTTCTACAAATGCAAAGCCAGGTATCAAATCTACGTTAAGAACTTCCTGTCCACCTCTATTTACCAACTTCCTTAACTATTTTCCTTTCTGCATTTGGCCACTTGTTTAAGTAATTACTTCTTAGTTAATGGCACTAACCAGAGATTTGAATTGGTTCACTCTGGTTCAAATCCCTGCTGATAATTTGCCTACAATGTCAGAGATATGTTGAGTCAGATTCTACAAATTCACAACATTAATCACTTGGGAAATCTTATAGAGAACTGAACAGTATATCTAACATAGAGATGTAAATTCTCAACAGAGGACTCAAACAGGAGTAAACAGATTCATAATCCTGGTGTTAACGAACACTGATGCCTCCCTTTCAGATCCACTGGAACCCTTGAAGGCAAACTCTATTGTCTGTACCAAACCAACTATGATGAGTACTGCTAATGCAACTGGCGTGACTTATTGACAATCAGCATTCTTTTGCTTCCTTAACATTTGATTTCTCTTGCTACCAGCTTTATCTAGCGTGAATAAATCAGCACTCCCATGACCATGTTGACATTAATCCTCAACTATCTTTGCTGTTTCACAAGCATTTCATGCTTTAAATCTGATTTGGAATGCTGATAGATTTATTTTTTAAAAGTAATAAAAATAAGCTTTTGAGAAGTTGTAATCAAGCTGTTCCTTTAAAAGTGAGACACTACAGAGTTGCAAAAATTTGAAACAGTAAGAGCAAGCAAGCTTTGTTGTTCATTTTGGCCCATTTTATTATAATTTTTTAAATTTAGTATTCTCTAGTTGTGTAACACACACTTAAATGGTCTTAATGGAAGGAGTGGGGGGAGCGAGGCTCTTGCAGAATCCCAAGGAAATGTCAGAAAAGCAATATATGGCCAGCATTATCCTTTTGTTTTGGTTTTACTGGGTGAATGATACTTTCCTGACCTAAGCATCTGATATCAGGTTTTAAACACTGAGAACATTGAGATTTCAGTTTGAAGAGACCCTGAAATCTTAAGAATAGCAAACCCAACCTCCCTTCTAACATCCAGCTTGTTTGTATAGGCAGAATGATTCCTCTCTCCATTTTAGATGGCTAGATGTTTGTGGAAGATCTTAGTATTGCTTGTCCCATTTATTGGGAAGAATCAAATCAGAAGTAGCCTTCAGGGACATTTTACAATACTAGTACACAAGTCAAGTCTTACACAGTTATCATTTGCTTATTGAAAGCAATGTCATAAAATCAAACAAAATTAAACAGTTTTTGCTTTTTCCTCACAAGAACATAAAAATTATGGAGGAGTACTTAACAGTAATTTTTTTAAAAAGTAACACAATTTTTCCTTTTAAGAAACCCTGGGAAGTTATGACAGAACAGGTTCCACTTTTTGTTTCTTTGAACAGGGATTTTTGTTTGCTTTTAGTATCTGCTTCTACCTGTCCCTCTATCAGGTGGGCTTCCTCCATGACCACCACCTCTTGGTGCTCTGTGGCTTGAACTGCTGGAGGAATCACATGGAGAAGGTACTCCCTTTCTATAGAAGTGGGAAGCTCTCTTTCTTGTCTGCCAACCTGATCATGACCACTTGAGTAGAGATCACTTTGGCTGCTTGAGTAACTGTCTCGACTTCCACGTGAGCTGGACTTCCACGTGAGCTGCTATAATCATCATAGCAACTGCTTCTACCATAGGATGGTGGGGGCCATCATGTAGGTGGAAAACTACATGAGCTACCAGAGCTCTTATAGAATCTCTGTAGGAGCCTCCACGTGGATGGTCTGAAGCGTCATGATCACGACCATAGCCATCCGTATCACTATAACCTCTGGATGGATAGTAATCACTGGAATGATCATATGAACTGAAATGACGATACATATGATATATATACTTTCTTGGTGGTGGTGCATAATCTCTTGTATGACAAGAATTTGGGTAATCTTTGCTTGAATAGCTGTCTTTAGTGGAAAATCCATCATCTCTTGGTGACAGGTACACACCACTACTCCATGTAATATAGGAGCTCTGCCTATATCTTCCATGTGATATAGGGGTTCTGCCACACTGTCCTAACTGGTCCTAAAGGGGCTGATCTTTTAGGAGGAGTGGTGGTGGTGGTCCTCTTTTTACTGGAAGTGGTTCCCTGGAAGAACTCATGTTAAAATTCATGGAATAGCCACCATCATCCATGTGTCCCCCATGTGAATGGGGTCCCCTGGTTCCTCCACTGCCTCCTCTTCTACCTCTAAGATATCTTGGTGGACTCCTGATTCTTGGAAATGGAGGGGGCCCAGGTCTGCCACTTTCAAATGTTGAGTTAGTGGTTTCACCTTGATAGCTTTCCCTTTCAAAGACATTCCATTCATATCTCTGGCTGCATCTTTGGCATCTGCTGGTCTTTCAAAGGTTACAAAAGCAATGCTCTTGATTTGTTGGTTTCACAGTCTTTCATCACAATTCATCCATATTTGTCAAATACTGCTTCCAGAGATTTCTCCTTTCTTTCTGTATTGAGCCCTCCAATGAAGAGCTTTCCAGAACAATTGGCTTTAACCATTTTTCCCCAGCGGTGAATGTTTGTGAAGTGACAGTAGTTTCCAGCTCCTACTTGACTTGCCAAAATGGGATTCATTGTGTCTCAGCAGAAGGGCAGACTGCTGGGTCAGAGAAAGGAAGGAGGAAGCCGCTAGCACTACAGTGCAACTTCCAATTTTACTACATTCACACAAAATTTCCAGGTGTATTAATAAAAGCAGAATTCTATTATAAAAGAATAAGAGATGGTCTTTATAACATCAGGATAATCAAACAAGGCACAAACTGTACAAACCATAAATAAAAATGGTGATTAGCTTCTTATGGCAAAGAGATCACTGTGTATGAAGATATGCCACAGATTTGTGGAAGATAGTTGGAAAGCATAGATATGAGAAAGTCATAAACATTGAGAATAAATAAACATGGTATACAAGCTAAAAAGCATTGTCTTACCTCTCTACCTCTCTAGGATTCACATTAAAAAGCTGAATGGCTTCTGAGGCAAGATGGCAGAGGAGGCAGATGTGCTGAGTCTACCCTCTGAAACAAGGACACAGGCTATCAAGTGAAATAAATACAGATGGTGATTCTGGAACCTTGAGCTTTAGAGGCAAGGATAGAGAAGTGAATTGAGTGCCAGCTGCCAGAGGAAGCTTAGCAGGAACAACAAGACAGGAGAAAAACAGGTGGGCTGTTGGCTGGCCTGGCCTGGTACAGCCATTGTGAGCCTTTGCAGTTGGCTGTCAATTGACACAGCAACCTTGGGGAATGCTGAAGGTTGGCATTGAAGGGGATATGGGAACACATTAGCACACAATCATCAATTAAATATAAATACAATGACATCACACTATCTCAGGAAAACAGACAATTTCAGCTTGCACAAAAATACAAGAGAGAATAGCTAAAACAAGTGACCAAAATACAGAGACAGAAAATATAATGCCGGAAATGGTATTGGAGTTACCTGATAAGGAAATCAGAAGAATGATATTAGGTATCTGATGAGGAATTCAGCAGACTGGGAGATGAAGGAGAAAGCTGCAGATAAAAGCAAGGAAAGTGCAAATAAAAGTTTAGAAGAATTCACAATACCACAAAAAAAAACTGAAAAAATAAATAAAAAATTAGAAATAATATAAAAATTGCAATAGAAATCTAAATGATAAATACTAAGATTTCAGAAATAGATCATACATTGAAGGAATGAAGAATTAGAATTGAATCAATGGTAAGCCAAATTGGTGAGTTTTAAGATGAAACTCTTAATACTCATCTGCTAGAGAAACAATCAGAAAAAGAAGAACAACAAATTTTTTTTTTTTCACAAAGCTTAAGAATTATGCTTTTTAAAATCATTTAAGAAGAATAGCTTACATGTAATCAGGAGTCCTGGTGTGGCACTGTGGGTTAATGTGCTGGACTGCAAATTCGGCTTGAACCACAAGATTGGAGGCTCAAGTTCACCAGCTGTTCCTTTGGAAACTCTATACAGGATCACTATGGGTCAGAACTGACTTGATGGCACATAACAACAACAACAAATCAGAATTCCAAAATAGGAAGAGACAAAACAAAAATAAGAAAATTGATGAATAATTGGAAGAAAACTGCCCTAATACCTTGAAGGACAAGAAGTTGAATGAACTCCCAACAGGATAGACTCCCCCCCCCCCCCCCAAAAAAAAAAAAAAATCAAGATATATTATAAACTCTCCTGAGAGCAGCACAGGAAAAACTTAATGTTACCTACCAATGATAACTAATAAGACTAAACTCTGATTTCTTAGAAGAAATTATGCAGGCAAGAAGACAATGAGATGACATATACAAAACTCTGAAAGACAAAAATTACCAAGCAACAATCATATACAAAACTGTCCCTCAAATATGATGGCAAAATTACAATGTTTCCATAAATAGAAATTAAAAGAATTTATACAAACCAGAGCAATCTTACAAAAAATACTAAAGGGATTTATCTGGTGAGAGAACCAATAATAGAGAGCAACAGTCAGAAATTAATACACTTGGCAATATCATCTATGACTCCATCCAGATATGGAAGTATCCAAAGTAAAATAAATTTACAAGACTGAAAATAGGGAACCAGAAATATCAGTTTGCAACATGAACAAAAAACACCTGAAAGTAAAAAGAGGGATAACACAGTTATAGAACTTCCACATGAATAAGAAATCATGTATATGTCAAGCAAATAAATAAATAAAATAAAATAAAAAACAGATGTCAAGTAAATAAGCAAATAAAATAAAACTAACTGTAACCCTAAAACAAAACCAGTTTCGTAACCCTAAAACTAGAACTAGTCCCAGCCCGATTCCTATCCCTAACCCTAACCCTAACACTAACTTTAGTCTTAATTACAACCCTGTTGTTGTTAAGTGCTGTTACGTTTATTCCAACTCATAGCAACCTTGTATAGGGTTTCCAAGGAGTGACTGGTAGATTTGAACGGCTGGTCTTGTGGTTAGCAGTCCAGTGTTTATCTTATAGCACCATACCAGGACTCCCAAGAGACATTAACTCTGTTAAAGAAAAAGAAAAAAAAATGATGTAAAGAATTAGCTAATACAAAGTGGTTAACTACTAATCAAAGTATAAAAGACATTGAGTATAGAAGTAGTAAATGCAGACAGCTGATAGACTGAGGAAGAGTGAACAAGACAGAAATGAAGTACTTCAAAGACCTCTCCTCTCTGCCTACATCACCACAGCTGAGATTAAAACTATGAAGATGATGTTGCTGCCACAGGACACCATCGCCTGTCAGCAGAAAGAAATTTGTACAAAGGCCTGGGCTATAGCTGGTCCGTAAGAGCAGCCAGGTGGTTGAGTAACTTAGCAATGGGGGGAGTAGGACCTAGAAGACCACTAAACTGAATGCACTATCAGGCCTCTCATGTCAATTTGCTGGATATTGTGCTGGAGAAAAAAACCACACTTTCTTTTAGCTATGACCTTGCGATTCCTTCAGTGGTCTTTATTGACAGAGCTTAACACAAGACAACCAATGTTCATAGGCCAGCTCCGGAATCATAAAGCAGGGTAAAGAAGGGTCATTTTGGAGTTGAGAGTCAATATATTGATAATTAATAAATGGCATCAGGAAAATGCAAATAAAATAGCAAGGATATACCAATGGCAAAATAAACAAGGGTGATAATATTATTGTCAGTTTGTGGGGCATTGGTAATAGCCATTCATCACTGGTTAGAATGTAATCTAATCAGTAAAAATATTTTTAAGAACAATTTGGCACAATGAGCAAAGCCAACAATGTGGGTACTTTAAAGCCCAGTATTGCCACTTCTAGAGGAGATCCTGCAATTCATACAAGGAGATGTGTATGAGGAAATCTATTTGCAACTTTTGTTTTAATGACCAAAAATTAGACACAATCTAAATGTCTTTTGAGATATTTTACAAAGTAAATTAAGACATTTTAGCAGTTAAAACAGGAGTTAGACCTGTAGGCATCACCATGGATACTTTTTAAAAAGCAATGGTTAGTGAACAAAAGAAAATTGCAGAGAGCTCCTGCAAATTTGACACCATTTATGTAAATGTAGAAAGCATAGGAAACAATACTCTAAATACCAGGAATTAGTAAATTTCTCTGTAAAGGGCCAGATAGTACATGTATTTGGTTCTGTGGGCTACATCTAGTCCCTGCTGTACACTCTTCTTTTTTGTTGTTGTTAAGTGCTCTCGAGTCAGTTCCAAGTCATAGCGACCCTGTATAGGGTTTCTGAGGAGTGGCTGGTGAGCTTTAATCACCGATGTTGTGGTTCAAACAGATCTCGCAGTCCCGCGCATTAACCCACAGCACCACACCAGGACTCCTTCTTTAAAATATTTAAAAAATTATTCTAACTTATGGGTCGTACAGTAACAGGCCAGAGCCTGGATTTGACATGATGTTAAGTGCCGTCGAATTGGTTCTGACTCAGTGACCCCAGTCTCCAAGAAATGACTGGTAAGTTTGAACTGGTGACCTTTTAGTTCAAACTGACCTTATGGTGCAGTGCTTATCCTACAGCACCACACCAGGATTTGACTATCAACTCTAATTTGCTAACTTCTGTTCTATATTGTTTATGAAACCGTATATACAAGGGGACTTCAAAATATCTGTGGAAAAATGGAATTCAAAGATAATGGACTTTTTCTAAAACCTTTTTGAATACCCCTCACATGTGAAAACATGAATGAGAAGGCCATATAACAGTTTCACAGTGTGGCTTCAGAGAAAAACCTGCTTCCATCAACACCTATTTCTCACTTAATGGTTACATTCTAAGACTGGTCATTATGCAAAACCAGGTGGTATACAAAAATTACATAACTTCAGCTGCTGTCTTCTGCAGCCTCACTGCAGATACAGAATCTAAGATGCTCCGAAGAAGCGGATCCTACAGCCCACATCCTGTAGTCTGGCGGTGGCCTCTAACTTTCACAGCACTCTTCTGTGCCCTGACCCCTTCACCCAGTGCTCCCTTCTGCTCTGGAGCTGTGGCCACCTCTGCCTGTACCTCCAGGTCATGTGCCCCTATGATGGTACTCTCTCCTTCTTGGGACCACTTCTCCTTCCAAGATATGTTGCCTGGGCAACCCAAACTATCTGTCCCTCCTGCATGTGGGGCAGCTAATTAAATTCCTACGGTTCTAGACACCCCCTTCCCCTCAAGTCCTTGGGGCTCAGCAAGAGGGTCTTCCTTGCTACCTCAAGTCTCTCCTGGCACACTGTGGCCACTCCCAGGACCACTATCCTGATATGCTTTTCCCTGTTCCCTGGAGTTTTTCAGCTTTAACTTGCTCCCTGGAGTGGTTGCTTTGTAGCCTGTATGGACTCCCCTCCTCAGGCTCCTACATCCTGGCTCAGGCCTCTCCTCAACACTCCTACATTGTGTGACTGTCTCCCCACTTCTCCTGCTGCTGCTTGTGGCGCTCATGTCCTTCATCCTGCACCAGAATCTAGCTAGCAGAGCCACTCTATAGTGGCAGACTCCTTCTGCCAACTCCATCTGGAAGCTCAGGTTGAACTTTTGGCCAGTGGGCAGCATTCCTGTACCACCAGGCCCACCCCACTCCTCCTCCTCAGTGGCCTATAGACAACTAATCTGCCTGGCTCAGCACACTCGCTTGCTGTTCTGAGGCCACCTAGTGCCCTTTCAGAAGGTGCTGCCTTCAGGGCCAACTCCTACCATCTACTTACTCCATGTTCCTGCTGTCTTGGTGGCTAGGGAAAGAGGCCTGGACATCTTCAGGCCCTGCCTTCTGCCCTCCACTGACATCAGCTCTCCAGATTGTTTATTTTTCACTATTGTCATAAATATGAAATGCAGATAATGAGATTGTTGATAAGCAAGGAGTAGGTGTGGTTGATTCTGTCTCCTGACTAACCCGTGTGTATCAAAGCAGAATTGTATTCTATAGGATTTCCAAGGGCTGATTTTTCAAGAGATTACCAGGTGTTTCTTTCAAGGTATTTCTGGATAAACTGAAACCACCTGCATTTTAGTTGGCATGCAAGCACATCAACGAAGAAGGGTAAAATCAGATGGAGAGAACTTTAACTGTGTATGTAAAACTTCTTTCCCCCCAAAAAAAGATATTGGTGAATTACAATCAAATGTTTCTATTGTTGGCTTTGGAATGTGGGTACATACATATCTCCCTTATTATCCTCTGCATTTTCCTGTACATTTGACATAATTCATAATTAAGCGTAACTTGAAAAAATATGTTGGAACCCATGGGTATATAACTTGTCGATTGTTTTTGTTATTAAGTGTTGTGAAATCAGTTGTGGTTCACTAGACACCCTGTACAGGGGTTCTGAGCAGTGCTGGTAGGTGTGAAGCCCCACTCTTTATGGTTAGCAGTCCAGTGCTTATCCTATAGTGACACATCAGACTCTAAAATTTGTAGATTAAGATTAGAAAATCAGTGTGCTTTATTTAAAATAGACAAATTAGAATTATTTCAGAGCTGGTATGGCACTGTGAGTTAGTGAGCTGGATTACAAAGTCAGTTTGCACTGCAAGGTGGCCAGTTCAGGCTCACCAGCTGCTTCTCAGAAACGCTATACAGGGGTGATATGGATAGGAACCAACCCAACAGCACATAACAATAATAACAATTTTTAGATTATGTACATCAGTACCTATATTCAGAATGAAAATTATGAGTAGGTCTCATTTGTATGCCTAGTTTATAGTTGTTTTTCATGGTATTTAGGATGAGATAAGGGTAAAGCTATTAACAAAACAAACTATGAAGTAGGTAAAATGAAAGTCTAGCGGTAAAACAGAAAATCCTTTGAGGCATACACTGCACTGTGGTAAAAAAAGGATGAGGGTAGGCATAATATCAGAGAAACCAATCATTTAAAATTATAGGTTTAAATTTTGAGGCTTGAGTTCCAAAATTAATGCCTGTATGACAGTGCACTAGACATCAAGGTTGGTTTGAACCGCAAGTTGGTAGTTGCTGCTCTTTGGAAACCCTATATGGGGTGGCTATAGGTTGAAACCAACTTGACGACACTTAACAACAAAATCATAGCTTTGAGGGATAAGACATTAGTTCCAACTCTTAAATTCTTATGGGGAAGAAGCAATATTTAAGATACAGAGTCAACTCATGACAGATTTAAGTTAATCTGAGTTAGGTGTGTGTTTTTGAAAAATACCTTAGATTCAGTTGTTTTGTTGTTGGTTTGGTAATGACAAAATTCAGGTCACAGAGAGCAGTGCCCTTTGGAAATGCCAATGAGATAGTCGTAGCCTTTTTTCAAATGGTTGCATTTCTTAGGTTTCTGCTGTCTGTGGTGAAGGTCACAGGGCACCCTTTCCTTCTGTGCAATGTAATATACTATAACATTAAAAATGAGTAGTTGTCTTTTAATTTTAATTTACCTAACAGTTTATTGTAATATCTGCCAAGGAAGTCATTTTAAAGGTGATTTAAAAAATATGACCAAACCAAAAATAGAAATCATTATACAAAGGCTAGTACACATTCAAAGAGGTCAAAAGCACATTTGAAGCATTAATTAAAATTTGTAGCTCTCTAGAGAAGTAAATAAATACTATTTTCTTTGGAACAGTAATCTTGACCAAGTAAAAGAGTGTGTCGGCGTGAACCTTAGCTCAAAGTCAATCGGTGAGTCATTATCCAGGATGCAGAAGAAACTCAGCCTTCTCCTTTGTGTGTCCTTGCTAAGCTACTACACACTAACATTCTAAGTGCTAATTAAGAAAATAAACCAACAAAAACCAAGCAAACAAAAAGACAAATGAAGTCTAAAATTAACTCTGACGTTAATTTTGCAACAGAGCATTTATTTAATCATAAGAATGTTCATCTACTGTAAACCATTGTCCGATATGCTACCTCTGATACCTATTAGTACAATTTGATGATGACAGTTATTTCTAAATACTTTTTAGGCATTCTCAGTTTGTGATGTTATTGTTTTTGTTGCTGTTAAGTGCCGTTGAGTCAGTTCCGGCTCCTGATGACCCTGTATAGGGTTTCCAGGAGTGGCTGGTGAGTTTGAACTGCTTACCTTGGGTTCACACCAGCCTTGCCTATCCTAGTGCTTACACTACAGAGCCACACCAGGGCAGTTTGTAATAGAGAACATATAAAACATGTTTAATTATTGGGGGAAAACCTGCTCTAGAAATATGAAGTGCATTTTGTATGCAGAAGCAAGTAATACATCTATCAACGTAAATAAATCATTCACTAAGAGTATGTGTATGGTTATACTTGCAGGAAAGTGAAAACTCTTTATAAGGATATTTGGGAAATTTGTATAAGCATTTTAAAATGTGATCATTTAGAACATTTAAAAATGCAAATCATAATGTTTTAAGATGGAAGGGTAATTTCTTCAGATCCTATGATATATGCTCAATAATCATTCAGTAATGTTTAGTAATATTGCCACTTAGATAATTTGTTGCAAAATTACAGAGTTGACAATATGTTGTTGTTTGGTGATGTAATGTCTGTTTCAAATCATAGAGACCCTATGCCCAGTGCTGACCATCCTCACAATTGCTATGTTTGAGCCCATGATAGCTGTCACTGTGTCAACCCATCTCATTAAGTTTTTCTCTTTTTTGAGGACCTTCCCCTTTACCAACCATGATGTCCTTGTCCAAACACTGGTCCTCCTGATAAGACGTCCAAAGAACAAGAGGGGAAACCTCACCATCTTTGCTTCTAAAGAATATTCTAGCTGTACTTCTTCCAAGACAGATTTCTTTGTTTTTCTGGCAGGCCATGACACTTTTGATATTCTTCACAGACATCATAATTCAAATGTATGAATGCTTCTCCCATCTTTCTTATTTATTGTCTAACTTTAGCAAACATATGAGGCAACTGAAAATATCATAATTTAGGTCAGGTGCAGCCTAGTCTTCAAAGTGACATCTTAGCTCTTTAATACTTTAAAGATATATTTTGCCGTAGATTTACCTAATATAATATATTGTTTGATTTCATGATAGCTACTTCCATAAGCACTGATTATGAATCCAAGCAAAATGAAGTCTTTGACAATTTCAAAACTTTCTCAATATATCATGATGTTTACTGGTCCAGT
>NW_006408537.1:21954953-21956171 GCF_000296735.1 Chrysochloris asiatica | reverse complement strand
GCTATGAGTCGGTACCGACTTGATGGCACCTAACAACAAGAACAACAACAACGCTACCAGAGCTCCTTTTTGGCAATATGGAACAAGGGAAATATTAATGATACATTCTTGGTTGTCAATGGGACATTTCATCTGCTCCTGATAAGTAGCAATCACCTGTTAAAAGTTCCCAAACAAGATAAGTTGTAAATTTATTAAATATTAAATCAGCAAACATTTTCCAGAGGCTTTATTCAGAGGTTCATTTTCCCAATAAGTATTATGACTTTTTAAATTGATTTAAAAACTAAACATAGAATTTAAAAGTAAGTACCAAGAAATATCCATTCTAAAGTACAATCTAAAAAGTTTTTCTAGGTAATTAATTTCTGAAGAATATTGCTGGCCTGGCAAATTTCCCCTTTCTTGACACTCCTGGGAATACTGGAAAGACGGGACAGCTACACTTAGCAAAGAGCTATAATAGGCAGTTTAATTAAGATAAAACAGCATTAATTCAATGGTTTCACTATGAAATTGGCAACGTCCCTTTTCCCGTGATGCCAAAATTGTAATCCCATGAGTTAGTCTGTCACCTAGTTTAAAAGAGCTGAATGTAGGAAGGTTTCCTTAGAGGTTTCCTTGAGAAAGGTGTACTTTCCTCTTGCTCAGGGAATTCTCCTGTTTACTTATAATATTGCTTGTAAACCTTTGTAACTGGTAAGTCCCATAGTCCCATCTCACCCGCATATTAAACCTAAGTGAAACTAAGACTTATTTGGCACAATGATCATTTCACAGGTAGGGCAATTTCTCACATTTGAATTCTTTGGTGACTTTCTTGAATGACTTTTATCCCTAATATTTAATAATTCATAAAAAAAATACTATTAAGTGAAAAGAATACACATTTCTTTCTATAAAAAGTTCAGCCTCATTTTCTTGTGCTGTTGGCAAATTGGGCTTTATGACTGCTAGTCATCCAAGCATATTTTGCAAAACTTGAACTTCTAAGAGGCTGTGGTGAAGTGAAATATGACTCCTCTATCCCATGCGAGTGAAGTTTTTCTAAAGGTAATACAGAAACGGCTACAAGCATACATTGACAGAGAACTTCCAGAGGTTCAAGCCAGAATCAGAAGAGGACGTGGAACGAGGAATATCATTGCTGATGTCCGTTGGATCTTGGCTGAAAGCAGAGAATATCAGAAAGATGTTTACCTGTGCTTTATTGACTAC
>NW_006408537.1:21945734-21953769 GCF_000296735.1 Chrysochloris asiatica | reverse complement strand
TGCTCCTCGGAAACCCTTACGGGTTGCTTTGGGTTGGAATTGATTCGACAGCACTTTACAACAATAACAACCATGTTGATGTTGTCAAGTGCCAGTAATTGGTTCTGACTCATAGTGATCCTGTATAGGGGTTTTCAAGGAGTGACTGGCGGGTTTGAATCACTGACCTTTAAGTTAACAGGCCAGTGCATTTCCTGTTTTTTCTGTTACATTGTAAGTCCTAGCTTTATGCTTGTGTTAATAGTACTATTTTGGAGTGTGTTGTTCATTATGTTAATGAGGCAGGATTAGAGTGGGATGTATCTCTCTCTAGCAGCTAGCTTACTATAGGGTGTGACTCAAGTCAGTAACCTTAGTTTTCTTGGGGGTGTAGTCTGCATCCAATGTACAGGAATGTCCTGGCAAGTTTGCTCCCTTGTTTTTGATCCTGGCTGGTCTTCAGCTGACTTTGGGTACTTGTGATTTGAGCCCACAATATCCTCTGACCTGATTAGTCAGCTTCTATAGCCTTATGAACCAGTTATATGTTATCTGACCTGATTATTTAAGTTTGTTGGACCCTACAGCCACATGAGTCAAAAGAGGTGTCCAGACTAATGATTGACCCATGAATATGAAATTTACCAGCCTCCACAACCACCTGAGTTATTTTCCTGGAGGTTCCTGAGTTCTGTGAGACTTTGTAGTGGATTATAGAACACAAAAATGGGAAGGAAAGTACTGAGGGAAGGAATAGTTGTTGATATTAGAGACCATAGAGTGGTCTAGAAGTTTGGGAAAATTGGAGAATTTGGGACATCTTTAATCAACTTTGTGCTGATCTTTCTAAAAAGCGGAATTAACCAGTCTATCTGGCAGGACCTTGTTAACTTAACTGACAATATTTTCAAAAAAAAGAACCTATTTCCAAATGAGGTAATATTCATAGGTATTGTTGTTGTTTGTTACGTGCCGTTGAATTGGTTCCAACTCATAGTGGCCCTGTATAGGTTTTCTGTATAGGGAACACAATTTAATCTACAACAAAGACTTGTCATTTCTCAAGACAGACCATTTTAATTGTTGAGCATATCTAATGATCTATTTTACCAACTGATTCTGTTGTCGTCTTGCACAAAAAGACAACACCCACTCTTTATTCCATGTAGCCTTTATTCAATGAGTTCCTCTTTATTCTCCCAAGTCATCTCCAGGTTAAGCAGACCTCCTTTGAGCAGTTTCCTAGTATTTTAATATTTCTACTCTGTTGCCAAGCTACTAAGGTGGAAGCAACTAGAATTGAATTTGTCCCTCTAGATATCTACTGTAGTAGTTGGTCTTGCAAAATTTTATCATGTAATATCCAGAGTCATTTATATCACCAAGGCTTTATTTTCCAACTTCAAATTTTAACTTTTGTATTCTAATCATCAATAATTAACAATACTTCTTTTAAAAAAATTTTTTTTTAAGTTTGTGTTGTAAATTGAGTGATAGTTTAATGGGAGAACATCAACTTTACATTCATACTATTGTATTTAATTTCATTTCAATGATTATAATTCCCTCCATGCATCATCATTCAACAGCGTTTGCTTCCACTCCCTCTGTTTTTTTTGTTTTGTTTTGTTTTGATGTACACCGAAGCACTCAGGAATATATAACCATTAAAACAACCAAAGAGTACACCCCGCAAGCCTGCCCTCCAGCCATCAACACAGAGACCTTCTCCCTCCCTGAGTCCAGAGGCCCCAGCTATTCCATCTCTCCATGTCATCATCTCTGCCTCCATCCCTGGCATCACTGCTTCTCTGGGTAGGGTCCCACACTCCACTCTTCTCCCTTGAGGGTCCCAGGGTCCTCTGTTCCTGGACTGCAAGATCAACCACCCCCCTCCTTTTGTTACAAGAACTCACAGGCAGTTCTGCTAGCAATCATTCACTATTGAACCACACGAGTCTTATTTCCATCTCCTTTCATCAGCCATGTCCAGACAGGTTGGAAACCAATGAAATAAAAATAGTTACACAGATCAGTGGAATAGAATAGAGGTCAGAAATAAACTCACATATCTATGGTTAACTGGTTAACAAAGGTGCTAAGTCCGTTCAATGGGGGAAACATATTTCTTCAGTATATGGAGTTAGGAAATTTAGATTTCCACCTGCAAAACAATTAAATGTCCATGCTTCAAATCAATTAAAAGATTTTTAAAAATGAATTAAAGATCTAAATGTTAAAACTAAAACTAAAACCATAACATTATTTGAAGAAATGCAGGTGCAATGTTGTCAGACCCAGCTTTCAACAAATGATTATCTAATACAGTAACAAAGCACAAGCTGCAAGAGACAAAATAAATAAATGGGACCTCATAAAAATGAAAATCTTTTGTTCATCAAAATACTTTACCAAAATGTGAAAAGACAAGTCACTGACAGGGAGAATAGCTCTGGAAACTTTACAAAGCATCCTACTTACCCAATGCTGCTTCACAGAAATTTCACAAGTAGATGACTTTAACAACAGAATTTTATTCTTTCACAGTTTAGGAGGCTAGAAGGCCACATTCAGAGTGCCAGCTCTCTGGGAAGACTTTCTTTTTTTTGAATCTGGGGAAATGTCCTTGTCTCCTTTCAGTATTTGTTGAAATCTTTCAACAAATGGATACAGCCAAAGAGGCACTCACTCATCATCTATGCTAAGAATTTGGAAGCCAGCCACCCGGCTAACTAACTGGAAGAGATCCATATTTGTGTCCATTACAAAGAGAGGTGACCCAAGAGAATGCAGAAATCATAGGACACTATCATTAATATCACATGCAAGTGAAATTTTGCTAACGATAATTTTAAAATGACTGCAACAGTACATTGGCAGGGAGCTTCCAGAAGTTCAAGCAGGATTCAGACAAGGATATGATATGGGGGATATCATTGCCAATGTCAGGTGGATCTTGGCTGAAAGCCGAGAATACCAGAAATAAGTTTGCCTTTGCTTTATTGGCAATGCAAAGGCCTTAGTCTTTGTGGATCATGAAAAGCTATGGACAACATTGTGGAGAATGAGTATTCCAGAACAGTTAACTGTGCTCATGAGGAACCTGTACAGAGACCAATAGGCAGCATTTGAACAGAATAAGGGGAAACTGAATGGTTTAAAATCAGGAAAGGTGTGCATCAGAGTTGTATTCTTTCAACATATTTATTAAATCTGTATGCTAAGTGAGTAATCTGAGAATCTGGATTATCTGAAGAAGAACATGGCATCAGGATTGGAGGATATGCAGATGATGCAGTCTTGCTTGTTGAAAGCAAAGAGGTTTTATAATATTTACTGATGAAGATCAAAGACCATAGCCTTTGGTATGGATTGAAAGTCAATGCAAAGAAAACAAAAATCCTCACCACTGGACAAATTAATAACATCATGATAAATGGATAATAGACTGAAGTTGTCAAAGACTTCATTTTGCTAGGATCCACCATCAACACTCATGGAAGCAGCCAATAAATCAAATGACAGCTTGCATTATGTAAATTTGCTGCATAAGATCTCTTAAAGTGTTCAAGAGCAAAGATGTCAATTTGAGGATGAAAGTGTGCCTGACTCAAGTCATGGTATATTCAATAGTCTCTATACATGTGAAAGTTAGACAATGAATAAGGAGGGCCATAGGAGGATTGATGTATTTGAGTTTTGGTGTTGGAGAAGAATATCAAAGGTACTATGGGTTACCAGAAGAACAAACCAATCTATGTTGGAAGAAGTATAACCAGAATGCTCCTTAGAAGCCAAGATGGCCCAACTTGGTCTCTTATACTTTGCACATATTATTGGGAAAGACCAATGCCTGGAGAAGGACATCATGCTTGGTAAAGTGGAGGGACAGAGAATAAGAGGAAGATCTCTAATGAAATGGATTGGCACAGTGGCAGCAACAATGGACTCAACTATAGTAGCGGTTGTGAGGATAGTACAGGACTGGGCAGTGTTTTGTTCTGTTGTATATAGGGCCACAATGGGTGGGAATTGATTTAGTGGCACTTAACAACAACAACCTTTCAGTGTCTGTAGACCTAGTGTTCCTTGGAAGGCTTCATACATCTTGGTATCTAGGAGCTTCACAGCTACATCAAATACACTCCACTCCTGGATCTGGCTCTTTTCTCTTATTGGTAGTATGTCCCTCTGAGGTCAGCCCACTTTTCTCTCCACTTGTATCTCAAAGATTGACTCAAAATACAGTTTAATTCTGTAGATTGCATCTGACCTCATCAACATCATAGAAGTGAGGATTAGCAATATACGATAATTACATCAGGTCATGACTTATCACATCAAATTACATATGTGGTTGACTGTATTAAATTCGATCTCATAGTGGAGGTGATAACTAAATCTTAACTACTAAACCAGTGAGAATCCGGGTCCAAACAAGTTGACACAAAACCTTTATCATACAGAGTAAGTCTCAAAGTATGGCTACAAAATCCTAGAAACCTTCACTAAATAAAATATAAAGCTATTGTTTCTCAATGTCCCCCATTTAGGTCTATATACTTCTGTAAGTTGTGCTTCCGTTTCTCTAATCTTTCCCTGAGGAATGCTGCACTCTTTGAATAGATGTCAAAAGATCACCTGGAAACATGAAAAGCCTTATATCTTAGTACTGGAATAGCAGAAATATCACAAATGAATGAGCTTGAACCACGAACTTTGCAGTTCAAACTGCTTTGGAGTCTGGCGCATTAACCCACAGTGTCTGCTAGACCCACAGATATTGAAAGGAGACAAGAATCTTCCTTAGAGCTGTCAGGGGAAAAGTCTACCTTTAGAACTGCCCTTCTGAACTTGGACTTCTAGCCTCCTAAACTGTGAGAGAATAAATTTCTGTTTATGAAAGTTATCCATTTGTAGTATTCCTTCTACAGCAGCACTAGATAACTAACACCCAACAGAGATAAAAATCGAACATCGCTATTTACACTATGTGGTGTACAGACAAAATCACAATAGCAGGATTTTAGTTTATGTTTTGTTCTGCATCCTAAACTTTATGAAAATTCTCTATCTTAGAAAGTAAGCTCCCCAGTAAGTTGAGCATAACACTTGAGTATATGGGCCCCTTTGTTATGTGTTTCCATGGTACTTCTTTCTGTTTTTGTTTCCTGTTCTTTTAAATATGAAATTATGCCACACCCAAGGACAGAAAGACAGAAATCCTTGGCTTCCTCTAGAACTGTCAGAGGGAATGTTCTCACTGCCACCATTTTTTCTACTAGGTGAATTTTCTATTGAGCTTAGAAGTCTGCCATTGTCCAGCTAAGTCTTCCCAATATTTTGAAGCAGATCACCATCCATGGAGTTGTTGGGCATCCATTTGTGGTTTGAAAAGGTGAAAAGAAAACATGTCATGACATTACTACAACTAGACTTTCCCCCTCTCCAAATTCTTTATCTACAACTGTCTAAGCAACTCAGGATACTAATCCATATATACGCTGTTGGAGGTAACAAGAAATTATTTTGCTTCTTCTGAGACAAAGGGTTACCAATCATCATGGTTTAACTTTTCCTCCCAGGAGTAGCAATGAGAATCTCTACCTGGATGCTTCATCAAATATTGTATCCTAATAATTCTTTACAGAGCATTGGAAGTGTAGCGGATTATGAGTTGGGCAGCTAACCACATGATTAGCAATTCGAATCTACCAGCCACTCCATGGGAGAAAGATGAGGCTTTTTGCTCCTGTAAAGATTTGCAGCTTCGGAAACACTATAAAGCATCACTATGAGTCAAAACTGACCTGACTACACAACCAATAATAATTCTTTAGAAGGTGCACATTTACCTTCCATGAGAGAAACTTCATACTTGGCATTAACTTGTGGTTGTTCCTTTTCTTGTGAATCACATTCTTTCTATTCTCTAACTTCTTTGCGTTGTACTCATATAATTTCTTTCCACTTCTTCAAAACCATTTTCTTCTTGACTTTCTTTCCCTTCATTAGTGGGAATCTCTTGTTGGTGTAGTACACAGGACTTTGTGTTGGATTATATTACTAGTAATTGTCTATTTTTTGTACCATTTTCTGACTGTTCATGCCAACACTTTCTGAAGAATCAAAGATACTTATCCTATCCTTACATCAACCCTGAAGGTTGGTGGTTGGAGTTGGTTCCAACTCATAGCGACCCTGTATAGGGTTTCTGAGGCTGTTTACAGGAGCAGAAAGCCTCATCTTTCTCCCGCAGAACAGCTAATAATTTCGAACTGCTGAACTTGAGGTTAGCAGTCCAATTTGTAACCACTATGCTACCATGTTGTTGTTGTTGTTAAGTGCCGTCGAGTCGGTTCCGACCCATAGCGACCCTGTACAGGGTTTCCGAGGGTGTAAATCTTTACGGGAGTAGAAAGCCTCATCTTTCTCCCGCAGAACAGCTAATAATTTCGAACTGCTGAACTTGAGGTTAGCAGTCCAATTTGTAACCACTATGCTACCATAGTTCCTTAAATATTATTATCCCCAATTATAAATGAATCAACTGAGGCACAGAGAGTCTTAATGAAAGTAAGTTAGATTTGAGCATTTTTAAAACACTGCACAATTGTAATAAGAGAAAAACCTTTGTATGCATTGCTTTTTCTTCTTTTATTCATTTTGGTGGCAATATACTCAAGCAAACACATACTCATTCACAATTTCTACATGAACTATTCAATGACATTGGTTACATACTTCACAATGTGTCACCCTTGTCTTTGTCTCTACCTGTATGACTTCATCATCATTAATTTAGTGTCTCTTCCCCTTTAAGTCCTCATTTATACTGCACTGCTTTTTATGCTGACTTTTCAGTGACAATTGGTATCCTTACTTTAATATTTAATTGTTGACCAGATCTAATTTTATCTGGTGTCATAAAAGAAGTGTTCATTTCTGTGCTGATGAGTACTGCTTCAAGGGTCATTCAAGTTGCTCTGTGAAGAGACTCCTGGTAGCCACCCCTGGCCCAGATTTCAGAACTCTACATTGAGAACCGCTTTACAACAATGAATTCCCTATCAAATGATTCTCTGTTTAACAGCCAAAAACCACTTTCTTTGCAATTGAAGAGGACAGTCTCCATTCAAGCAGAACTTTCAGAGAGCTCATGTTGCTTTAAAGGGTTGGAAAATATAGTTGGGTTTAAATGCTCACATAGTACTGCACTGTGATTCAAAAGATGACTCTGCACCCTCTATGCCACTGCATGGTTTCATCTTGAAAGCTGTCTGCTGTGTAGGACTTGTCACTATTGTGCATTGGTTAACTGTGCAGGCTCTCACCTTGTACCCTGGTTTAGTTCTAACCCTTGAAATTTGGGCAGATTGCTCTAAGTAATCTGTTTCGGATAACTCTAAATCTTAGTTTCTTCATCTGCAAAATTGGAATCAAGATTATAGCTCTCTCATAAAATTGTTTATAGATTAAATATAATACTATATGGAAAATAAAATAATACGTTCAGTGCAATGCTTGGCAAATAGGAAACAGTAAATATTAGATGCTGTCATAATTATTAGAATTCCCTGGGAGACACAAATAGTTAAGTGCTCAGTTAGAGACTAAAAAGTTTGAGGTTCAAACCTACACCAAGGTAACTTGGAAAATAAGTCTGGTGATGTGTTTCCAAAAGACCAGAGACCTCATGGTACAGTTCTACTCCTCAAACATGGAGTTGCTATGAGTGATAATCAGCTAACAACAACAATATACATTTTATTAATAATAACTATATATGCCTATATGCTACCACTTGTCTATCAGTTTGTCATACTGTCATACTGTGGTGGCTTGCATGTTGCTGATGTTGGAAGCTTTGCTACTGGTATTTGGAATACCAATAGAGTCACTCACGGTGTGGAGGTTTCAGTGAAGCTTCCAGACAGACTAGGACAAAGGAGAGGTGAACTACTTCAGACTGTTTCACCACTGAAAGTCTTATGAATAGCAGCAGAACATTGTCAGATTCAGTGCCAGAAGACAAGCCCTTCATGTTGGAAGGCAC
>NW_006408537.1:21942780-21944089 GCF_000296735.1 Chrysochloris asiatica | reverse complement strand
AAAAAAGAAAAACAAGACTTCAGTTATTGACCAAATACAAATAGAAATCTTTCAAGAAATTGATGCAGCACTGCAAGCACTAATTCATCTATGCCAAGAAATTTGGAAGACAGGTACCGGGTCAACTGATTTGAAGAGACTCATATTTGTGATTTAAAGTGTTCAAGAGCACAGATGTCAGCTTGAGGACTATGGTACACCTGACCCAAGCCACAGTATTTTCAATAACTTCACATGAATGTGAAAATTGGACAGTGAATAAGGAAGATCATAGAATAATTGATGCATTTGAATTATGGTGTTGGAGGAGAATATTAAAAGTACAATGGGTTGCCAAAAGAACAAATAGATCTGTGTTGGAGAAAGTTCAGTCAGAGTGTTCCTTGTAGGCCAGGATGGCCAGACTTCATCTCTCACACTTCACACATATTGTCTGGAGGGACCAGTCACTGGAGAAAGATATCATGTTCGGTAAAGTGGAGGGACAGAAAAAGAGGAAGACCCCCAGTGAGATGGATTGGCACAGTGGCAGCATCAATGGGCTCAAGCATGGCAACAACCGTGAGGTTGGCCAAGGACAGGACCTGGCAGTGTTTCATTCTGTTGTACATAAGGTTGCTATTAGTTGGTCCTGACTCTATGGCACCTAGCAACAACAAATATTTGTGCTCATTCCAAAGAGAGGTGACCCAGTGGAATGCAGAAATCATCAATCAATATCATTAACATCACATGCAAGTAAAATTTTGCTGACGCTTTTCAAAAACAGCTGCACTAGTATATCAACAGGAAACTGGCAAAAACTCAAGCTGGATTCAGAAGAGAATGTGGAACTAGAGTTATCATTGCTGATGTCAGATGACCCTTGGTTAAAAGCAGAGAATACCAGAAAAATGTTTACCTGTGTTTTAAGTCTATGAATAATAAAGGTTATGCAAACACTTTGAACTGTGTGGATCATGACAAGCTGTAGATAACCTTGTCAGGAATGGGTATTCTAGAACACTTAATTGTTTTCAGGAGGAACTTGCACTTAGACCAAGAGGCAGTCATTCAAAAAGAATAAGGGGATGCTGAATGGTTTGAAATCAGGAAAGATGTGTACCAGGGCTGTATTCTTTCACCATACTTATTCAATCTGTATGCTGAGAAAACAATCCAAGAAGTATATGAAGGAGAGTATGGCATCAGGATTGGAGGAAGATTCATTAACAACCTGTGATATGTGGATGATGCAGCCTTACTTGCTGAAAATGAAGAAGACTTAAAATACATACTGATGAAGATCAAAGGCCACAGCCTTCAGTAT
>NW_006408537.1:21937232-21941060 GCF_000296735.1 Chrysochloris asiatica | reverse complement strand
TGCTGACAGTGTTCCACTGATATTCATAATATTTTAAGTGACTAAATATTTGGAAGTAGTTCATATCTCCTTCTTCCTAGTCTGTCTTCATCGGGAAGTGCATCTGAAATGTGTCCATCATGACTGACCCTGCTGGTATTTAAAATACCTGTGACATAGCTTCCAGAATCACAACAACATACAAGCCACCACAGTACAACAAACTGACAGATGAGCGAATTTATTAATAAATAAAAAATTCCTGTTGAAATGCTGCATAAAATTTTACACACAATCATTTGGATGTCACTTGGTGCAGTCCACATCCCACCTCCCCAGACTGTCTTAGTGACACCTCTGGTCTGATGTATTGTATGTTGAGTCATGAACCATACTACACGATATTCGCTTTAGCAGTCTATGTTTCTGCTTGTCCTTCTCATTACTGAAATTCTGCCCCTGGCATCGCCTGTCACCTTTGTCCATCACTCATGTCTACGCCACTTTTTGAACTACTCCTGTGCTTAAGTTGTATATCTCCTTTGATATTTGATATTTTCATGTGGCAACAAAAGAGGAAACAGTCTAACCATTCTTAAAATCAGAAACTATTGAGAGTTAAAAAAAGAAAGGTGAGGTTGGGGAATCATATACTGTTTTTGTCCATATAATAACCATCTGCATAGTTTGAGGATTAATTTATGCTTAAAAGGTGCAGTAGTGCATATGGATCATCTGCATTATTTTGGTGTTGTGTGTAGGGAATGGGGGTGGTGATTACATGGTAATGAGGTCCTCATATGAAAGCAGATATGTAAGCTTTGGACCTGTTAGGGATTAAAGGAGACTTTTCTCTTTGTTGCAGTTATAAGAAATCCAGAATCAGTGAAAAACCTGTTCAGAGATTCTTTATTTAACTCACAAGATTTGGGGGCAGATGTGCTTTACAATTATGGTTCTATCTTACTCCTATTTTATCATACTTAGCAGTATCTGTTTCCCAAGTTATTTTTCATTGATTTTTATATGTCCCAGAGCAATGGGATATGATCAGAGATATATTTAATATTTCCTGTATAGGTTAATAGTATTGAATGACATCCCTGCTGATTGCTCTGATATGTTCAGTGGCAGAAGCAAAGATACAAGACCAGTTTCTGCTTTCAATTCTCACCCAACCAGCTCCTGCATTTTCTTTCAGTCCATGATAAAAGTTATGTACCTAGGACAGTCATCTCTTCATTTCCTAACTCAGCGGTACTCCTTCTGAACTGAATAACATGCCCATAAAGAAAAATGAAATGTTTTGTGTGTTTTTCTTTATCTTGACTCAATTTACTAGTACCTGTATCCATACCAGTTGCCACTGAGTTGATTCCTACTCAAATGTATCAGAGTAGAACTGTGCTCCAGAGAGTTTTCAATGGCTGATTTTTCAGAAGTGGATTGCAGGCCTTTCATCTAAAGTGTTTCTGGGGAGACTCAAGCTTCCAATGTTTCAGTTATCAGTTAATGTCATTGTTAAGTGCCGTTGAGTCTATTCTGACCCATAGCGACCCTATATAGGGTTCCAAGGAGAAGCTGGTGAGCTTGAACCTCCAACTTTGCAATTCAAATGACTTTGCAGTCTGACACATTAGCCCAGTGGAGTGTGTTAACTATTTAGCCACCTAAGGACTCAATTTAAGCCTTCCTTATGTAAGTACTGGGAGTCCTGGTATAGCACTGTGAGTTAATGCGCTGGACTGAAAAGTCAGTTTAAACTGTAAGGTCGGCAGTTCAAGCTTGTCAGCTACTCCTCAGAAAACCTATACAGGGTCTCTATGGGTCGGAGCCAACTCAACATCACTCAAAACCAACAACAACAACATGAGTCCTGGTGTGGTGCTGTGAGATAAAACACTGGACCACAAGGAAGGCATTTCAAACTCACCAGCTGGTCCTTGGAAATCCCAGACAGGGTCACTATTAGTCATAACTGACTCGATGGTGAATAACAACACCAGCCACAACAATATGAGCCCAGTATGGTGTGACACTGTGGAATAAGCACTTGACTGCCAGCCACAAAGTTGGCAGTTCAAACACACTAGCCTAGACAGGGTCTCTGTGAGTCAGAAGTGACTTGACAACACTTAACAACAACATTATGAGTCAGAATAGATTCAATGTTCAATGGTGCTTAGCAACAACAACAATTTTGGAGAAGAGCCCTAGTGGCACACTGGGTTAATCATTAGACTGCTAACCAACAGGTTAGTAATTCTAATCCACCACCTGCTCTGTGAGAGGAAAATGAGGCCATCTTCTGTAAAACGTTAACGCCTCAGAAACCCTATCAGACAGTTGTACTCTGTCCTACAAGGTGACTAGGAGTAGAATTGACTCGATGGCAGTGGGTGGTTTTGTTTTTCAATTTGCTGGAGTTGATACAACAGCAACTAAGGACAACAAATGTATAGGACAGGGAGGCATTAGGAGTTCAACAGTAGAATTCTCAGCCTCCATGAGGAAAACTCAGGCATGAATAGATTTCATTGGATTTTCCAGACTAAGAAGATAGACTAACATCCTGGTGATCTATCTACTTCCAAAAATCACCCAATGAAAACCCTAAGGATCATCTCTGTTAAATCCACAGCTCATGAGGATGGCCTAAAACCGGGAAGAGTTTTATTCCATTGTACATGGCGTCTAAACGGGCTGGAGGCTGACCGGACAACAACTAACAACAGCAAATTGCATATGGTAGCAAACATACAAAGCATCTTCATAAAGCTGAGATTATATCTAATCTATAAACTTGAAATTGTTCAGTGAAATTCACTGAAATCCCCAAAGAAGGATCAAGTCAAGCTGCTAAATTTAACAATAAAAATATGCTAGAAATGAGTTTGAGTAATATTGGAGTCCTGGTGTGGCACTGTGAGCTAACGTGTCCGATTGCAAAGTCATTTGAACTACAAGGTCGGTGATTCAAGCTCACCAGCTGCTCCTTAGAAACCCTATACAGGGTTGCTATGGGTCATAATTGACTTGACAGCACTTAAAAACAACAGTAGCTTTTGGAACAGTTTAAAAATAACATTTTCAACACTAAAAGAAAAATGGATAGGATTGTAAATAAAACCAATCAAAATACTAAAGAACATGCGATATCATAGTAGTTGTGAGTCTTTAAATAATCATTAAATAATAGATCTGAAAACATATCTAATAACCCCTAAGTTCAAAATAATGATGATCATAGACAAGTATTTCAAGATATCTGTTAAAATCTAATGTTATGAAAATATTTGTGATTTCTATTGAATTAAATGCTAAATTGAATCAAAAGTAAAGGCAAATTTCAGTTAAACCTAAGTAAAATAGTGATTTTTCTCATTAACCCTTGGACTCTGAGTTAAAAAATGCCTCAATGATAAATTTAGAAGATCATCTTACAAGTTAAAAGTTTAAGACCAATTTGGTATTGCTGCAGTTATTAATACATTTTTGTATATAACATCTTCATATAAATAATGCACATGCACATATAATGTACATATTGTGATAGGAAACTTACCTGTGAGGGGGTTTCATTGCCTGAAAAACTATATAATGTGGTTTTTAAAAAAGTTTTTATTGTGAATTATGTGATAGTTTACATTGATCCAATCTTATTTTGTTTCATGGCAATGATTACAATCCCCTGTATGCATCATCAAACAACCAAATGGTGCACCCCATAAGCCTACACCCTGGTCGTCAGCACACAGCCCCTCTACCTCCCTGACGCTAGAGTCTCCAGCTGCTCTATCTCTCCATGTCTCCATCTTTGGCATCACTGCTTCTCTGGATAGGGTCCCA